>NC_053441.1:8347854-8701667 GCF_007990345.1 Gossypium hirsutum
TTGCCATTAGTTGAATTCGTATATAATAATAGCTATCAGTCAAGTATTAAAATGGCACCCTATGAAGCTCTGTAAGGTCGTAAATGTAGAACTTCGTTGTATTAGACCGAACTCAGTGGGAAAAAAATACATGAAATTGATTTGATCTGTGAAACTGAAAAAAAGGTGAAAGTGATCCGAGATAGCTTAAAAGCAGCTTTTGATCGACAGAAATCCTATATAAATCTTAAAAGAAAGAAATAGAATTTCAAGTGGGTGACAATGCATTCTTGAAAGTTTCACATTGGAAGAAAGTTCTTCGGTTCGGCCGTAAAGGCAAATTGACTCCACGGTTTATTGGGCCATATGAGATCACTAAGAAAATTGAACTTGTTGCGTACCGATTGGCACTACCACTAGAACTTGATCGGATTCACAATGTCTTTCACGTGTCTATTTTACGAAGATATCGGTCAAATCCTTCACATGTTATCTCCCCGACAGAGGTTGAGATCCAGCCTAACATGACCTACAGTGAGGAACCAATTAGAATTCTAACACGAGAGAAGAAATAGTTAAGAAATAAAAAATGTAGCTCTAGTGAAAGTTCTCTGGCAACGACACGGGATAGAAGAAGCTACCTGGGAACTGAAGGAAACAATGAGGAAGCAATATCCAAACCTCTTTACTGGTAAGATTTTCGAGGACGAAAATTGTTTAAGGGGGGAGAGTTGTAATAACCCGATTTTAGTGATGTTGGAAACAGTGATTTGAAACCACCAAATCTGGCAAATAAACTCATAAATTTTTATTATTCAATATTTACGAGCCAAATTCTGGTTTAGTAACTTGTTTAACAATTTAAAAATTAATAAAAAAGCTAACCGGGGCAATATACTCTTCTGTTCCCACAAAAGAATTCGATGCACGCATAGGTTCTGCCATAAATACTGGTTTTGGCTAGCCTTTCTGGCGTTTTATCTTTTCATCTGCTGCTGGAATCAACAGCTATAAAACAACACTAGAATTTATCAGAACAATTTTCCAAACTTCAAATAATCTGGTGAACAGTAAGAACAACTTCCTTAAACAAAGTCAGAAAATAGCAATTTATAAATAAAGCTTTAGATTACCTGGGGTTTGCAAGATGTCAGGCAAGATAAGTCAAAATCGGTCAAGGCAACATGTCCATTGTCCTGGAGAAGAACATTTTCAGGCTTTAAATCTCTGTATATAATTCCTGTGAGAAGATCAATAGATTAACTCAATAACTTATTCATCACTTAAATTACATACTGATTAACAAGTTTTGGTTATCGACTTTAACCTACCTTGACAGTGAAGGTACTCCAATGCAACAACAACCTCCGCAGCATAAAATCCACATTTTATCTGAAAACCCCACAAATTTTGTCTGAAGAGTTATTAGATGATTAGAGATTTTTCCGAACAAAGTTAAGGTAGAGTTCAATTATGGTTAGAAGATAATCAATTACCTTACAGCATCTTCATTCATGACCTTCATCGGTTGTCTGTCCAAAAACATGAAAAGTTCTCCGCCAGGACAGTAATCCGTAATCAGACAAATATGTGTTTTGGTCAGCAAAGCACCATGACAGTTAGAATTTTGATGTCTTCACATTAAGAAAGCAAGTCAAAGAATGAGGATTGAATCTGCAATGACCTTCACTATAAGAAGAAAGGCCATGCAAGTAAGTTTCTTCTGAATTCTCATTAAACATTAAAGCATTTCAAACTAATATTTAGCTAATCCTGTTAAAACAAATCTGCATTCTAACTCATGTCAGTTTACTGACCTGAAATGATGCATACAGTGCTGGAAGAAAAGGATGGTCCAACATGTCAAGAATTTCTCTTTCTGCACAAGCTCTATGCACCTACAGCAATGGAAGGCATCAGCTAAGCAAAAAATGAAGATTGTGCATTGTTCATGGAACATGGAGGGAAATGAAATTATAGGAAATTCGGACAAGCTAAAAATCAAACTTTTGAGCCAAAAGGAAACTCCTCTCCTGCAGGTTCTTATCATTAATAAGCATACAAGTAAATATCTGAGTATCTTTTTTTGGGTTTTGAAGCTTAATACTCATAATTGATGCAAAATATCAAATACCTTGTTCCGGTTGAGCATAATGCTTTTATCCATAGCTTTCATTGCAAAGTACAGGCCAGTCCCACATAGTTCCACCAAATGTACACTGCCAATATAAAAAAAAACAATGGCGGATATAGAAATTTGTATGACAAAACATAGATTTATTACCCTGGAAAAATGAGTGTAAAAATAGGAGAGAATAATTAGCCCAACCTGCCAGTGTCACCTGATCCCAGTGGTTTTACTGGCCTGAAATGTTTTAGGCCTATCCTTTCTCCACTGTCAAGAATCTACAGATTACAAGAGATATATGAGATGTAAAAATCACATATATATTTAGTTAAATACTCAGCATAGAGAAAGGTTTAAAACAAAGAATGATACTGAAATATCAGTTTCTTCCAATTCTTCTCTTAAACCTTTTCTTTCTCAGAACCATGCTTCATCAATCATTACAACAGCATCTAAAGCATTTCAAATGAAATGTTGATCTGCTTTAAATTCTGCTCCGATACATATATTTGAAAGATAAATACCTTTTGAATAGCATTCCAAGAGGACTATCCTTCCTGTGAGGTTTAGGGTGAACCACCTTGGAATGATTCATACATAGATCTTTGGGATTCTGCAGGTGGAGAAACTTTTTGTAAGACAAAAGAGGGTTTCTGAAGAGGTGAATCGACATTCAAACATTACCAAATTGGCATCTGGAAGTTCCCTCGCTGCTTCATCGACATTTCTGCAGTTTGTTTCACCTGCAAGCAGTGATTACGTTTATAAGCAAACCAACACATCTATAAATGATTTGATAGGATATACAAATATTACAGCTCTTTACTGCCTAGTGTAGTTTTCTAATTACAGATTTATATAGAGTTTGATAATTAATGAAAGAGGAAGATCAGCATCCAAAAGAGCTTAAGAAGGTAAAATGGAACTTGGTTAAGACCAGTTGTTCACTTTCTTGTGCAGCAATATCTGGAATACAATTACAAAGTGGGTCAACTCTGGCACTGCCATCTACCTGCACTCCAATGAAATACTGGACTTCACCCTGTTTCATAAAGGCCAAATAAGAAAACAAAAGCAGAGAGAAAATGCAGCTACAATTTGATTATCTGCTTCACAAAGGAGTTAAATAGGCAAGATTCAACATTCAACTCTGAATATTTGAGGATTTTACCTTCTGGTCACGCATAGGCTGCAGATGGAACAGGTTCCAGAACTTCTTGCCTGAAATTCATAAAATTTAAAAAAGAAAAGCTTTGAATAATTATATGAAATAATGATGTATAGACTGTACTTTCAACTACTGAAAGAGAAAAACATCACATGCGTGACATGAATCTGGAAATCGAAATATTAGGGTTTGTGTAGTTGATGAGCTGCACATTTACCTCTGATTGGTTATCAATGGCCTCTCGAATCTTCCTCACAATAGCTGGATCAGTTTCAGGGCCTTGGAGAAACCTGTAAGGATTTAAAAATCACTTAGAATGAAATGGGAATGGCATTGCTTGAAACATACATAGAGAAACATTAAATTCAAGGAGATGTCCAGAAATACAATCATATGATCGTTGTTTTAATATACCAGCAATCCTTTTAGTTCAAACCATATTGGCAATTTCGAGTTCCAATTTGAAGCTGATGTTTAAGGTTTAAGCCTTAACAATGGCGAGAATGAGCAAGTCAAAACACTTGAAACTGATAACCTCGCATGCGAGTATATGGAATTTGAGTCATATACCTGTAGTTTCTGCCTAAGATTTCTTCACGACTGTACTCCGTCAGCTCCAAGAAGCTATCAGATGCAAAGATCTGAAGATTAAAACAAGTGCACCATTAGTTTCTTACAAATTAACCTCTGATTGGCATGATCTAATGTTAGATATTAGAAAGTGGAAGTCTTACAATGGGATTATCAGGCAGCCTTGGATCAGTAATGACAAAGCTTTTCTCTACACGTTCAAGTGTGGTGGCAAGATCAATACCCTTTCTCATTTCCTTGTGTCTATTTTTATCGTCAACACTGTCTGGCCTCTCATCCTAATCACGTTCGTCCTCATCGGCATCCATCAGCAGACTATTATCAAAGCTGTTAGCAGCAGACTGAGTTTTCCTCCTAAGCCTGAAGCATGGAAAAGTAAGCTAAGGTAAACTTGACTCAGCAATGCATGATACCAACACCATAATGAAAGTTTTCTTAATATCTCTACCCTATGAATTAAAGGTGGCTAGATCTTCGGGGTTTCTTTTCCGGCACCTCATTGATACGTTCCATTGAGATTCTAACACCCCCACTTGAGTTTCTTTCTGGACTTTCTGAACTTCGCCTTGTCATAGCTCCCGTTCCTTCTTCTTCTCCACTAACACCGAATTTTCCAATGAAAGGGTTATTTGATGATTCACTAAGGGAACGAGGTTTCCTAACAGCTTCCACAAGTTCTGTAACTGAACCTGCAGCCATGTCCTTTTGCCGGGCTGCAATAACAATATACCACAGTGTGTTGATCAAATTAATCGACTTCTGTCGTTTGAGTAGATATTTTAGTAACTGGACGAGAGCCATTACATTAACAAGATTAATGTTGTAATGAAGGGCATTCAAAACTAGCTAGCTTTTAAGTCACAATACTGTTGAGTGATTCAAAACTACCACCACCGAGAAAACTTGATATGTTACTTTTTTTTTTAATGTTATTTTAGTTCAATTAGCATGGATTTTTATTTTAATTGCTTATGTTTTTAAATAATTTAATTAGATTTGGAGAATAAATTGAATAAGGATAGATGTATAATAATAATTTCATATGCTTAAAATTTAATGATATGACGAAATTTTATTAATACCTAAAACATTAATTTTTAAGATTATACTTATATTCTTATTTTTTTTACAGTTATCCATATTAGTGAGAGTAACAAAAATATAAAATAAAATAAAGGACATGTTAGAAAGAACGTAAAATATATACATGCATACCATCGTATCGAATCAAAGACTGGCAACCCATTGGGGCGGATCGTCTTTTCCTTGGCCCCTTCTGTATGCTTGCTTACTTCTACTTGCATTCTGCCAAATCAATCGTTCAGACAAAAAGAATAATAATAAATTCTATACTTCAATCCAATCGACCAGTTGGAAACAGCAGGCCCATAAGATCCCATCATCACCGTTGAATCTAGTAGGTGATAAGGATATTACATTACATGTGAACCAACCCCGGCCCACAGATTTTTCTATTTTTCTTTTGCAATTATCTAATGAGACATGTTGGGGGACAATGGCCATTTTCCATTATTTCTTGATTTTTACTCTGCCGCTTTTTTCTTCTCAATATTCTCTAAAATAAAAAAAATTAAAACTGTAATAGTAAAAATCAAAATAATTATATGAATTAGTTGACGCCACATGTTTTAGAGATCAAGAAGGTGATAATTTTTTTTAAAAAATTGGGAATGGTGTATGAATACTAAGTCAATTAGTTGCATCACTGCATCGTAAGAGAAGTAAGGGCTAGCCTATCGATTATATAATATGGTTGTAAAGCTATTTAAGTGAAAAATAAAAAATATTAGTAAAAAGATAGTAGGCAACTAACCCAATAAATTTTAAGACTTTTCCATTTTCGTCCTTAATGGGTGCAATAGTGAGAATATTCCAAAAAGGAGTCCCATCTTTCTTGTAGTTCAACAATCTCCCACAATAATTTTCCCCTGCCTAATCCTCTCCACATCTTCCGGATCCGTACCCTCACCCTGTAAAAACCGACTGGATCCCCGACCCACCCACAAACAAAATGGCAATATTACCCCTCCATGACTTTAATAAAATAAAAAAGAAAAGAAAAGCTTGAAATTTTTTACCAATTCTTGCCTATGACCTCTCTAGAAGTGTATCCGGTCATCTTAAAAAACTCGGCACTTGCATACAAAACCGGGTAATCGGGTTTGGTAGCATCCGAAACAACAAAAGTTTGTTGAAACGTTGACAAGGCATCCTTTAAGTCCTCGGACACTCTAGGGAACCCTCTGTCTTTGCTGAATTCATTATCTGAAAATTCCTCGGAGCTCCGGAGAGAATTATTCGAGTTCCTACGGGAAGTACCGGGTTTGATATTCGGGGCATCCCCACCCGAATTCCTAACAACCACTCCTTGCGGTTTGCCAGTTTCATTATCGGTTTTCAGTACTAGCCCCCATCCGGCGGCTCTCTTTGCAGCCTCTCCAGATTCCTCCGAAGGCTTCGGACTGACGGATTCGCCGCGACGTTGGTCATTATCGCCAGTGATCTCATTTAAAAGTGGTGATGGTGATGGTGATGGTGATGGTGGATATGGAGCAGGTGGTTCCTTGAGTGCCATCCATGTTATTTCTTCAACCCGACCCGACTTGGATGCTAGCTCGGAATGGTCATCTTCTTTTTGGCTATCAGTACCACCAAGCTCTTTCAAGTTTTGATGTCATGGTGATTGCGAGCGAAATACGGGGTTAATGGGTCGGGTTGAGAAAGTGGATGAATTAAACACTTCAAGTGAGCCTCTAGAGTCCCTTGGCAACGGTGGAATCAAGTTCGATTGCTTGGCTGATTCTTTTGTTGGGTCCATATCTGCATAAGTTGAAAACCGATACTAATCCAAGTCTAGTGATCTCTAGATATAGTTTCCATTTATGTCTAGTCAAGCATCAAAGGTAAGGGCGAAACTTGAAAAAGAACGAAACCCCACAATAATTCATAGCCATGCAAATATGCTAGAAAAGAACCCAATTCTTTTTAAAACACAGTTGAAATTTATATATGATTGCTTCCCTTATGTTTCATATGCCAGTGTTTCATCAACATCAATGGTGGGACATTGAAATGAGCTGGACTAAGAGGCTGGATAGAGATGCTTCGGAACTGAATTATATTTGTCGAAACTATTTTTTTGAAAAAAAAATTTATTGTCACTTTAAAAATAAAAATTGGAGTCGCCACCGATCCTTGATTGAGGTGTGATCGGCCCACCTTAAAAACAATTTTGGCCTGCGAAATTTGAGAAAACGGGTTCGGGAGTCAGTTACGCATGAGGAAGGATTAGCACCCTCGTAACGCCCAAAAATCGGTACCAAATTGATTGTTTAATCAATTATTCAATTATTCAAGTCATGTGAAGAAATTGAGACCCAACAATTTCTCAAAATCCCCGAATTTTAAATATCGCTTTTTAATTATTTTTTTAAAAAGAAAAATTTTTATTTCGAAAAAAACAATATGTCATACCCAATGCGTAACCTATCGAATTCCCGAAAATGATTTTTGTTTATATTTTAAATAACGAATATTCTCGGTTATTTGAAATTAATAAAAAAAATTCGGAACCCAATACGTTAGGGCTCAATTTTCCTTGAAAATCCCTAACTTTGAATATCGTTTTTATTTTGAAAACCGTTGAATCATAAAAATGATTTTATTATTTTGACAAAATTAAAATGTTATTTTTGAGAGTATGAAATGCATATATACATGTATACGAAAAAAATCAAAATAACATAATCAAAAATATATATAAACAAAAGACTTATATAAAAAGATAAAAATAAAAATATAAGCATAATATATTACTAATTATATTTTTAAAAAATGGACACATATGTATATATAAAAGAGATTTGAAAGATATATTGATAAAGGTGTCAAATAATATAGGTATATATTTATACGTATTATAATAAAAAAATATTTGGATTATAAGATATTGAAAATATATAAATGTTATAAAATACGAATATATAAATGCATATATATGTATATAAAGCTAAGAAAATAAAGGAATAATAAAACATAGGATACGTATATAATATATATAAACTATAAAAATAAAATAATATGATAATAAGATATATACGTACTACATATATATTTAAAACATTTATAATATATATATATATTAACATATATATGCGCAAATATATACGTGCAATAATAATAATATAATAATTATACTAATAAACATTATAAACAATATAATAAAAAACTAAGAAACAAATTAAAGATTAAATTTAAAAACCAAACAGAATTTGAGAGCTGAATTTAAAAATAAAATAAGAGAGGGAGTAATTTAAACACGCACAACCAGGGGGAGGACCAAAAATAATTTACCCAAACCACTCAAAGCATTGCGCAACAATGGATTAAAATAAAACAAATTCAGCATTTCCTGGAAAAATTTGAAAACAAACAACAATGATTTTGAAATGATGGGATAAAATGGAAGGATTAAAAACGTAAATATCCCATCAGTGCTAAAACCCTTTTCAATCTCAAATTTAAACGCTATTTTGCAGCAGCAATTGCAGCAAAAACTGTTTCATCTTCTTTCCAACTCTTCACGCCAAAACCCCCACCCCTTTAACTTCAATTTGGACAAAACGAAGCAAACGATGCCGACGGCGCGCCTCTGCTGGTAAGAGTCTCTTTCCTTTCTTTTACCTTTCGGTCTTCAAAACTTTGTTTTTTCTGATTCTCTTTATTTTCGTATTTTCTTTAACTTTTCCATACAATATTTTTGCCAACCCCTCATACAAAAAATCAATTCCCTTTATATAACCCCCAATAGTTTTACAAGTTTTTTCTCTCTCTATCTGGCTGATGTCGTTCGTGGCTTATTACAGGTGTGTGGGCGTTGTGCGGGTGGACGTGGGGCGGTTACTGCAACGTGCATGGTGAGGTTGCTGCGACAGAGGCAGCTTCTAGAGTTTCTATTACCTTAGGCCGATTGGGCCATGTAGTTGGGATTAGCCCAAATTTATTTGGGCTAGATAAAATGGACTATTTATTTTTAGTCAAGCCGAAATTGGCCTATTACAATATTAATATACAATACTTCAATAATAATAATAATAACAAGGTATGCATGAATGTGTGATAGAGCCAACCTCGAGTGAATTAAGCTCAGCCTTCAGAACCAGATCCTGCTGGGTTTTCTTTTTTGGGGTTGCTGAAAGAAACCCTGACGAAGAGAAGAGAGACAGAAAGGAGACGAGAAGATAATGGATGAGAAACTACCTTTTAATGGCAAATGAAAAGGTTCTGGACCTGAATTTCACATTGCTTCTCAGATTATCAGCTCGTAACACAAGATTTGAAAACTAGTTTTCTTTTCTTCTATCAAAATACAGTGATTTTGTTGATATTTACAGTCTGGAAATGGGTTGTCCACATAAAAGAACAATAACAACAAAAGCAGATTTAAAAACAAAGAAGAAGCAAGATTTCTGAATATCACGTAATCTTGACCGTGAGTTTCTTCATCAGGCAATGCTTTTTCATGTTTTCTTGGTGTCTCTCACTCTCACAAGCAGAAGCAGGCAGCCGAAAACAACTTTAGTTATTTGTAAGGGCAATTCATATATCTAAAAAACTTACCATCATAAAGATAAAGTAATAAAGAAATTATCTTTTTGAACTTCATTGCAATTTGTGTAAGATGATGATGAAATGGTAAGAAAGGATAACAGCTGGTTTCTATATAATCTTAGATGGACACGTGGCATTGTTGGATGGTATATGATTTAGTCCTTGTTTTAAAAAATAAACCACCTCTTTATTTAAAATATATATATATATGCCCTACTTCAATCATTAAAATAATTATTAATAATTTCTGAATAGATTAACTAAACTATTCAATTAAATTTTTTTTAACTTAAACTGTAACATACTAAACGGACTCGATTATAATTAAGGTTTGAATCACAATTATATAAAAAATATATTAAAAATTCTAATATATTTAGATTTTTAACTAAAAAATTTAACCTGCATTGTCACTAAAAGAGAGGATACCCTTGAAGCGGTTGAAAATACAACAACAATACCATCAATCAATCAATAAAGCACGTGTTGAAATGGCATGACAAAAGTAACATCAAATTTCATTTTTAATGCCATGAGAACTCGTTCCGCACTGATGCATTTAGCTTCAACCGAAAATGTACACATGCTAAATAGTTTGTCTTTCTAGAATTCTAATCTGTACTTTACAGTACAACTAAGATTAAGGTCAAAGGTCGAAAAGAAAATTAAGGTATCTGATAGATTTATACATAATTTAATTATATTTTATATTGATTTTAAATCATTATTTGGGATGAATAATTCTCTGTGCTTATTTTTTTTATTTAATTTAATCTTTAAATTTAGTAAATTGTCGTATCAAAATCTGAAATAGATATTTATTCTTACATTGAAAATTAATTTTTTTCTTTAAGTTAATTTTTAAATTTAATTATTGTTTTTATATTAAGACTTAAATTTAATAATTATTTTTATTTTGAGACTTGAATTTTAAAATCTTTAGAAAATATCAAATGTTTACTTAAGAAAAATTAAATCTAATATAAAAATAATTTTCAAGTTCAAAAATTAATTTGAAAGAATTTATGGCCAAAAAGTGATAACCATTTCGTATTTAATTTATTGTAAATTATCGGATACAATAAAAAGAGGATAACATGCGGTAGGGCCCAAAGACATGTGCAGAAACACATTGGTAATCTAGGTGAACGGAGTGGAGACAGAGTGGGCGGTGGTCACCTTTCAAGCACCCCCATCCCATCCATTGTTGCACTCTTATTGAATTGATAACCTCAAATCTTCAATAAATATCAAGATCCCTTATATCAAATCTTTGCCTCCTGCCCTACTTTCTCTCATTTTGTTTGACCCTTTTCCCTTAAAATCAAAGTTAAAAGAATCAGTTCACTAAAAATATATAATCTATTAATTCACGAATTGAACATTTTTTAATTTTTTAATAATTAATTTGAATAAAAAATTAATGATCTGATTAATTCAATCACTAGTACAATTCTAAAAACATTTATTAGATTTATGCCATCAAATATATTTATTAAGGTATTGAGTTCAAATCTTCATTATTTGTATATATTTTTTTAATTTTATGTAAAAAATAAAAAATATCCTCAAATTTATATCTATTACCTTATAAAGGTATTGAACTTTTTGATAATTTCACAATAGTACATATTTGGATGAAAAGACGGTTCACGTCCTATAATTATTATCTAAAAAGAACTCTCCCATAATTGGTTGGGACTATTTATATTTGTATTATTTTTCTCTTAAAAATTACCCAATCCAGAAACACTAAAAACAGAGGGAAGATGCATCATGCTCCTCATGTAATTAAACGCTCTTTCATGGCTTATGTCCCTCACAATCACTACTTTTAACTATTTAAACGTGGAGAAGCATGTTTGGATTTCCTTTCAGTTCAATTATTTTGAGTTCAGGCCAGATTCAAATCCGGGCTAAGTCGGATATAAGTTCTAAAACCTATTGTTTGTTTTTCATGCGATATAGAAACTATGTCAACGTATTAATTCCCAAGACATACGGCCACTGCTCATCTTATGTACGCAATATTTTATAGGCATGGGAAGGGGAAAAGGGAAAAGTTAGTAATACTAATCAGCAAACCTTGCCTGTGTTATCTTAAACTATCAGAATATCTGTCTTCAGATGTGAAATCGTAACTCGAACTATCTTTTCCTCCCCAATCAGAACTGAAAAACAAATAGAGAGGATTAGAGACCAGTTTAGAGTAGTAACCATGCAACGACCAATAAATCATATGCATTAGACTTGGGAATATCATACACGGTTCGCCGCACAAATTGCCCCTTCACACGAGGTCGTTGTTCTGCCAACTTCTTCCTGCTCTGATACCGTACCTGACAAACAAGAACCATAGAAGAAGGCCAACTTCAAGATAAACTCTAAAGCAGAAGAGGTAAGTGCCAACTTCAAGTTGTTTTATTAAAAGACGATTTGTGCAGGCCATCAGGATATGGTTACTATGCAATCCCCATTGTTCAAACAAAAAACAAAAAAAAATGAAATGAACAAGTGAATTACCTTCTTTTCAAAACATCTTTCTTTCCTTTTCTGGCGAAATTTGGTCAAGGCAGCCGCTCTCTGTGCAACCCGGTCTTCATCTGCGCCACTACCACCACGTCTCCCACTCGCTGTCCCATTGCCATCTTCCGTGACTGCATGTTCAGCACGTAAACCTGTTTCACTCCCATTATGTCCATTGCTACCATACTTGCTCCCTGAGGCACTCCCATTTACACTACTGGATGATCTACATTGTTTATCAGTTATTGCCATGATCTTCAGCGAGGTATCATGACCAACCTGCAAGTGATAATGTTCATTCTCAGTAGGTGCTGTGAATGAAATACCCAGTTTGCACTTCTTAATTGTGAATGAGAAGTTTAAACTCAGTATCATTTACCGTTTCAGGTGACACTTCCTGAGATGAACAAATACAACATCCATGCATTGGTTGGAAGGAAGAAGAGTGAAGGCATTTAAATGTTGAAATGGACCCAGACTTGTCAACCAAAGCTTTTGGCTTTGGGCCGACAAATTTAGCAGTAGTAGTCATATCATTTTTGTTGTTGCTTCCTACTGATGACTGATTCAAAAGAATACCATTGGAATGAGATGGAAAAGTGCACATTATTTCAGTCTTCTTTGTGACAGAACTGTGATCAAGTGGAGAACAGCTTCCTACATTCCCTGTGAGAGCCTGGAATAATGGCCACAAAAATTAGACCTACTCAAGAAGTCTTGTCCCTATGGACCTACTCTTTCTATGTTTACTGATCTCGTATCATTGGCAGCAGAATAGTGAAGTGGTGTGCAAGCCATTGATCAAGTAGAAAAGGGGAAATGTTGTGAATTTGAGTGATTAAAACAGAGGCATCCCTTATACTAGTTGCCTCAGTGCTATGGACCATACCTGCTTAGCCGAAGATGCAATACTGTATCTGCGTATCGAGTAAAGGCAGCAAGTAAAAAAGAATGATTTCAAGTTTGACTCTAACAGTAAAAACGAGAAATTCAGTTTAAATTCTGCAAGTAACATTCTAACTTTGAGAAAGCTGATGAATCAGAATGTCTCAAAACATTATGCCCATCATTTGCAGCATTTCTACCATCTGATGCTCCTTGCCACCTCTTAAGAGTCAGTTCAAAGGATAGCTTTTCTTCAGATCCATGGCAAGCTCCATCTTTAAGTTGTGGGACATCAGAAGGGCCGCCTGGAGCATCAGAAGCTCTACATTCAGCTTGTTGTAATGTGGTAATTATATCAGGGGTTCGATCATTGCCAGTAATGTTCTCATCCTGGTGCTCAAACCATCCCCTGTCAAATGGCTTAGAGGCTGCTTCTGCCAGGTGAGTAGGTGAATTTTCGCATTGATTTCCACATTGCCATTCATGATTGCTTTCAACTCTTACTTCTAAGTCCTTTCCCTCAGTGGCATCAACTGGAAAATCAATTACTTACGGTAAGAAAAAGAAATTGTAAAAGAAAGATCTAAATGATCAAAACACATCATAACGCATACGAAGTTGTTCATGTTGTTCTTGGCATTCTTTTCTCCGAGTAACACATGTCCATGGGCTCCCACATTTTTCATGCTTCACATGAACCACCTGGGCACAAGTGCTATTGGGAGCATCAGGAAATCGATTTAAGGAAGACATCAGCTGAGAACTCTCACCTTCAGCTGCCCTTTTTGTCCATGAACTCTAGAAAGAACACAAACATCCTCAATCTTAGATGCTAAACAATGAAAAGATTGATAATTGCAGTAACAACCCCTCACAACCCCCTCCCTCATCTATTCGTAATTAGTTAAGTTACTTAAAATGACCTGGGTGCCACTCCCATTTTCGCTTCCATTACAACCCACCAGAACATCACTGTCATCATCATGCTCATCAGTGTTGGCAGCATAATTCTCAGGCTCATCATTAACTTTCGACTTGATTGACTTTTTTGACAGTGTTCCGCTTTCACTGACACTGCCACTGCCACTAGACTAAGAGAGAATGAGAAATTAATTCAAATAGAAGAGATGCTTTAAAACACATTGCTTTCAATGAACTGAATAACAACAATAAAATCGGAGATAAGATGTACAATTCCACTACAGAAAAACTGCAATTGATACAACATCGGCTTAAAGAAGTTGAGTCAATTCCTTTTGAGAGTTCAACTTTACTATAAAATTTTGTGTGGCATTACTTTCTGAACTCCAATCTCAATCATAAGACAACATCACATTTGAAGCAGAGATTAGAGGAACTCACACCGTGGCATCTCCTCCAAACATGCTGCCAAAGATTTTTAAGTTCATTCTTCCGAATAGGTTTTACTAGAAAATCAACTGCACCCTCTGACAAACACTTAAACACTAGATTGATGCAATCATGAGATGACATCACTGCAAAATATAGAATGTCACCAGTGATGATAATTAAATATACCATGTATGTAAATCAGAAATTATCATTAAAATTAGACCTTACGTCTCAGTTAAAGCAATTTTGAAATGCCAGTATATGAAACTTACTTATCACAGGGATATTCTTCAACATTTTGTGGTTCATAATCATGCATAAAAGATCACTTCCTGATAAAACAGGCATGTCCTCCTCTGTCAGGACAATGTCAATGTGGTTAGTTGGATCTTCGAGAAGTTTCCATGCTTGAAGACCATTTGCAACAGCCACAACTACCGGTAAAACACGTACATAAGCTAGTCTTTCAACTTCATATAGCTTATAATAACATAAATGTCAAAACAAGTACTTAGTCAACGGCACATCAAAATCTTCTACAAGTTTTCCATGCTTGAATACCAGAAAATCATTCATTTAAATTTTTAATTAAAACTAGTTACAGTGGCTCACTCATTGACCACATTTAAGGCCACCCAATTTGGCCATCCAAATTATGTAAATATTTCCTAAAATTTACTTCTTCAAACAAACAATAGATTATATTCATTCAGAAAGAAAGTAGAAAGAAAATTTTTGTTTCGACATGAGATCCATTCTACTATCTAAAACCTCAGGGAAACAATAGCAACATCTTTTAAGAGTTTAAGTTCTCAAAATTCAACATACCAATTAAATAAACACCAATACTCACCTTCATAACTACAATTTTGTAGTAATGCACTAACAAGATGGCGTGTCAGGTCTTCATTTTCCACAAGGAGAACTTTGATGGTCCTAAACGGGAGAAACCTCTCCCAACGTATCATGGAACCTCGAGGTTGTTGCTGAGGAATTTCTGACACGTCATGCACCTCAATTGCTTCCAAGGACCCATTATTTACATTTAAAGTTCTCTCAACAATCCTTGATCCATTTTCCCCAATTGAGCCTGAACCTTGCCCATCTCTCTCTACTCCATGCCTTGCTTCTTTCTGCTCGTGACACATACCGTTGTCCACCTTTCCTTTATCGACAAAACCGTATCATTCACACTGTGAATTTCACAGACAGAGCTCCCATCAACTAATTCAAAAGCATCAACCATAAGGAATGCAAACAATTGAATAGATAAGATGCTCTCGTTTGGTCATAACTCATAACAGTAAATTAAATAAATGAACCATCTACAGTCTGCTACATCCACTACAATATGCTAAGAACCAACAAAGTAATAGAATCTTTATACATCCAAAGCAGAATTTACATTAACAAAATGGCAGTCCAAGTTCTGAAATATTATATTCAAATTGCTAACCATCTCGGAAGATGAAATCAACTTAAGATATCTCTACTTTAAAATTTCAAACGTGCTTGCTACCTGCAGCAAAATCCACTGTCTAATAGCTTTTCAACAAGCAACAAACTATCCATTCCATCCCCGAATAAATCAAATGCTTTCACAAGCAAATTTCAGATCTAATCGAAAAAAGAATAACCTTCTTAAAGTCACACTTCAAATAACCAAGTCAAAGGGAAACATTTTTAAAGAGAAAAAAATGTAGTGGAAATGAATATGTTTTTTTATTAGGAAAAAAAGAGAGGAAATCGTAAGCAACAAAGAAGTGAAGCTTCAAGCTTTCTCACATGTTTCATTCACCTTTTCCTCAGCAGCCAAACATAGCATTGAATTATTAGATTTACTCAAGCGGAAAAACCCCATTCAATTTTCTTTAGAAAAATAAAATAAAACTTCAGAAGAGAATTGGACACAAATGGATAAACCAAAAAAGAGATGGACATGAAAGTTGATACCTTTACAGCTTATCCATGGATAAGTAAGCCGCCATGAGAAACACTCGAACAAGAATTCCAGATTACTTGGTTAGTGGGGTTTTCATAAAAATTATATAACGAGTGAAGAAAAATGCTTGACTGACATTGAGAAATATTTGAAGGGGGAAGAAAAGATATTATTAGAGAGGGAGGTGCTGACGTGTAAGAAATGGCGGTGTGGAGCTGCTGATCACGTGGCAAGTGGCGAAATTACGCATGTCAAAATATGAGCCATGGATGGAATGATGAGTTGGATAAAATCAAAAGCTGAGAGCATAGCGGGGAAGAGCCGAATCTTAGGTCGATACTCGCAGATCTAGAGAAGGAACACGTAAGGCCCGTTTAGTGGTTTTTGTTTTGCGTGTCTATGGGAGTGGATGAGACGCCCTAGGTGGCAACGATGTCGTTTTGAAGTTTTTCTTAACGTAGGATATGAGAAATTAATAATTTTAATTATATTTAAATAAACTAAAGAATATTTTTTTAATAAGTCCTCAAATACTTTTTCCTTTATTCATTGATGAAATATGAAATAGCTTGACGTGATTCATTGATGGTATAAGATGCAGCATCAAATATTATCCCGGAAAAAAATACAAAATTAAACACAATTTTTCCATAATCTTCTCTTTCTTCCATTTTTTTTATTTCTCCCATCCAAGAGATAATAATTTACAAAAATAAAATAGTAGTAAATAAGTTCAAAAAATTTAAGATACATATTATATAAATACATAATATATCCTTAAGGTATTCTTCATCATCTTCGCTATCACTCTTTGATCGTTATTTCTACAGGATAAAGTATAAACAAAATGTATATAAACAATATACAAATAGATCAAATACCATACAAAGAAAAAGGCTAAAACACTACTGCCTTTGACCCAAACCCGAAATAAATAAAACTAGAAGTTACTTGAACTCGAAAATTACTCAAACTTTAAAACTTCAAATGATTCTACCCAAAATAACCCGACCTGTCTAATTGACTGGTCTAATCGCAATACAGATCACCCTCTTTTCATGGTTGGTAGGATTCCAAATACTGTATATAATGACCCCAACACTATCCCAATGAACCTAGAAACAGAAAGTCAAAAACATTTCCCACCATCTTAAATCTCAACACCTCCAGGGAGAACCTATCTCCCTATATATATTTTGTATTTTTGGGTTAGTACCCGAACAGTCTTGCGTTTATGCAAAAGCCAAGCTTCTTCATGAAACTCAACCTTTGAACCAGGACTTCAATGGAGCAAAACAATATGAAAGAAGTCGTTTACTTTCTTACTGACTTCATTCCGGCATCTTATCTTGATTGAAGTTCAAAGACTCCCTCCATATTAGCTCTTTTATGTCTTCTTCGTTCAAGGCCATCTGCTCAAAATCGAAGACGAAAGGAGATGGACAAGTCGGCTCTTCATTGATTTCATGAAGACTTGATAAATATGGGTGATTCAGCGCTTCCTCAACTTTACATGCATCATACAAAACAGATGTTTCTTATAAGAAAATGAACAAAGAAACCGACAAGAAAAAAACATTGTAAATTCCCTTGCCAAATTTACCAGTGATACGCTTGCTTGGATCAAAAACCAGCATTTTTTCTGCAAGGTCAATTGCCAAGGGAGATACGTCTGGGAACTTTCCAGCAAAAGGTTGCTTAGGGAAATGAGGAAGCTGCTTAACATACTTTCGAGCATTGTCACTCCTAAGGAATCCGAGATCCGAATCTTCTGGTGACCCTAGTAGCTGTTTTATGAAATAATCAGAAAAGTGAGATATTTATCTAAACATGTCTTATCATCCACTAAAAATTTACAACCTGCTTCATTCTTTCATTGTAACAATACCTAAAAATGGTGATTTTATAATATTCAGTGCTCTTCTATGAAACTGAAGAATTGGGTTTAGGTTTGAGTGAAAACCGAAGGATGAATACCTGAGTAATAAGCCCCAACTGCTGAACATAGTCTTTACCAGAGAAAAGTGGCTCCCTTCTAATTATCTCCATTAGAATACAACCAACCGACCAGATATCGATAGCAGCAGTATACTCTGAACAATTGAGAAGCAATTCAGGGGCTCGATACCATCTGGTTACAACATACTCAGTCATGAAGTCTGTCTCTGAGGTGGTTCTTGCAAGACCAAAGTCACAAATTTTGAGATCACAGTTTGCATTGAGAAGCAGGTTGCTAGGTTTTAGGTCGCGATGCAGAACATTTGCCGAGTGTATGTACTTAAGACCCCGCATCAGTTGATATAAGAAATACTGCAAAACAATATAGTTATAGCCCAAGTTCAGATAATACACAATCATATTAAACTACCATTGGTGATTCATGATATCGATATATGTTTATTGCAATCTACTATGGCATAGTACACGGGCCAAGATAATCTACTGATGACACCAGTAACATCACAAACTAGGACCTTGCTAAAGGGGGAAAAAACTAATAAGAATGGTACATAACCCACCTGACAGTGATCATCGGTGAGAGCCTGGCTAGACCGTATTATCTGATGCAGATCAGTGTCCATTAGCTCATATGCAATGTAAACATCATTGAACTTTTCCTTCTCTGGCGGGATTATTATGTCCTTGATTTTGATAATCTGCAAAAAATGTTAATGCAACACTTCATATCCCCTTCATAGTATAACATGAAAAGAATAAGCAAACCCAAGAAAATGTATTAACAATGAGCAAACGAGTTAAGAATCTACTAGATTACATTATCATGATCCATGTGACAAAGGAGCTTGATCTCACGGAGTGTTCTTTTAGCATCAATCCTGTTGTCGAATGCATTCGCAATCTTTTTTATTGCAACTTCTTCCTTTGTCTCGGAATTTGTGGCACAGCTGCAATTGTTACAGGATCCAATTTCATTGTGACTCAAAATATTATTTTGAAACTTTAATCTCGTGGTCTCTCTTTTAAAATTAAGGCTATCTGATCGAAGTACCAAACCCGTAAAAAATCAAAACCAAAATTATTACTGAAAAGTATAGTAAAAATAGTAACTTCTTCAAACATCAAATTGGAACGAACACATAGCTCATTTCTGAAATTTCTGTAAAAGGGCACTAAAGATTTCCATTTTCTACACTTATAATTAGCTCTTCTGCTTAATCACTAAAATCCCAAACAATGAAGAAAAGAATCCAAAAATTCAACATTTCAATGAATCTGCAGCTTAAACTCTCATCCAACGAAAACCCAAAACGGAAAAAGAAAATAATAATAAAAAAGAAAATTTTTGCATCAAAGGTAGAAGAAGGGAAAGAGAATCATACCAAACGATGCCGTAAGCGCCACGACCAACAGGCTGAATAGGAGGAACATACTTGGAAGAGACTTCGAAGATGTTACCTAAGATGTTGTAACGTACATATCTGCCATCGTAGGTTGGGGTTCCTCTGAGATCAATCGCCGTTCCTTCATTCTCCATCTTCTTTTATCACTTCCCTTGAAAAGAAAACAGTGGTGCAAAAAGAAAGGAAAAGAAAGGCGTGTTTTTATGGAAGAAGGAAAGAGACAGCAACAGAGCGGCCAATTGAGGTTTGCTTTTGTTTGTGGATTTTGAAATTTGAATGTGGAACCAAAAGTGAAAGGACTGTTGACCATACAAAGAATGAAAAAGTCACTGGGAAAGTTTTACGAAAAGTGACTTCCCTAGATAACTTGATGAGTGGTAGGATTTTGTTTGTTTACCAGGAAAATAGTGTTATGGCCGAGCGGTTCTGGGCTAACCAAAATTTTAGACCCGTTTATTAGGCTTGGGCTCAACCCGGATAAAAATGTAAAAATTTGAATCTGACATGGTCCACTCATATTAATTTTATTTATATATGTTTTTTAAATATAACATATCAAAAATACTAAAAATATTAAAATAAATATTTTTTAATAAATTTAAAATAAAATTTAAAACAAATGTATACTTAAATAACACTAAGATAAGTGCAACTTAACAAACAAATGTTTCTAAAATAGTAATAAAATTAACAATAAAATAAGCGTTATATAATATCCAAACAATAACAACATAATAATAGCAACATAATAGTAAAATTGTAGTAAAATAGTAAAAAAAGAAATAAGAAAATAGCAACAAAACAGTAAAAAAATACTTTTTTTTTACATATTCGGGGCGGACCTAGGCCAAAAAAGCCTTAACTGATACTCGACCTGTTTTCTAAACAGACCTTATTTTTTTACCTAAACCCATTTTTCAAGCCTATATTTTTACCCAAACCGTCCCACTTTTCGAGCGGGCATGGACAGGTCTACCCCTTATACACTTGTTTTTTTATCCCACACTCAATATGCAATTCTTAATTTTAAACACTTTCGGTCACACTCTTCTAATTCAAATTTCGACCTTATTTGTCATTTGTTATCAAAATATGCTCTACACTTTAATTTCGTTATATTTTTTAAATTTTTAAATTTTAGTCTTTAGCAAGTGATAAGATTAAATTCATTAAGTTTCGATATTTTTAAAATTTGATGTGACAAACATTTTATCATACATATAATGTCATGTCAACTTGTTATTTTACATATCACTCACTAAAAAATCAGTTAATAGACTAACTATTATTTACGTACTAAAATTTTAAAACTTGAAAAGTATAAAGACTTAAAATTACCCAATTGAAGAATACGCTACTAGTTGGAGCAGGACTAAAATTTTAAATTTTGAAAAATATAGGGATTAAAATTGATCAAATTAAAGGTTAGGGACTAAATCCACAATTTTCAAAAAGTAGAGGGACTAATAGTAACATTTAACCTACGTTGAGCCCACTTGATCATGAAGTGGGCTGCTAAATAAGCGCAAATGTGGGCTAAGGCGGATCCCAGCAAGCTGCAGAGCCCCATCTCAAAAATACGTGGATCCATCTTCGTGATTCCACATTCCCGCTCCCAGCCCCTAATTCCACTTCCAAATCCCTAATCACTCATTCACAGACACGACACCTCCCCCACCAATCTAGGTTTTATTTTTCTTTCTTCGATTCTTCATTTGTTTTTTTTACTTAAAAAGAAGATTTGTTTCGGTTTCTTCTCAACATTCATACGAAGACGGAGAAGACGAAGAAGAAAAAGAACATTCCCATTCTGTTTTTTGGTCAAACTTCAATCAGGTTCTTTTTCTTTTTTCTTTTTTTGCGTGTTTCAACTCTGGGTTTTTCTTGTGTTTGTGATTTTTTTTGTTTATATTTTGTTATTGACCCTGAAATCTAGTCAAGACTTTTTTTCATATGATTTGCGCATCGCATTCTCGTTTTTCTGGTAATTAATTAATTGATTATTGTTAAAAGATAATTCCTTTTTGGTATATTCTTGTGCGTGGGATTCAAAAACTGATGGGATTCAGATCTATATTCCTAGTAATTTGGTGTATGTTATGCATACATTTGTGCTTTCATTAATGGATGAACAGTAAGGTTCATCTATGTTTGGGATTCAGGGACTAGATAGTTTTTTGTGTGTGTGTAAAATGATCAAATTTGGAGAAGAAACTAGATTTTAGGTGATTTAATTGAGTTATATACAAGATGGATATGGGGTATGAGTGTCGGTGGTATATAACTTCATGTTATAGATCTGTTTGTGAATATATCTTCATGTTTTCGATCTGAAAAATATTTGTTGAATTTGCTTGTTATGTTATTTACCAAGCTTACTTCCGCGGAGGATGTAAGTTCTTGGAATACCCACATTGCTGCGAGAATGAAATCTAGGCCTTAATTCTTTGAGATTGCTCCTATAATTACTTTGTCTTACAGTGACAAGTTTATGGCATTTGTTGGATTAATAGGGAAGGACCGCTTATGGAAGTTGTTTGCGATTTAAATAGAAACTGCAACACCAACTTTACTGGATCATTATTTTACGGTTTCAGCTTTGCTGCCGTTAATATTCATAGAAATCATTCAGACAATATCTGCAATAAACCCGAAATGAACATCTATCTAAATAGAGAGAAAGGACAGATAAATAATAATAATACGGGCTGGGTCTGAGCTTAGCAAATATAATTTGTGCTGGACTTGGACAAAAATCTAAGCCTGTTTTTTTGGGATGGGCGGGGTCTGGGTCTACTAATTGGGCTTAAGATTTTGGTTGGGCTTGTCCCATGGACACCTCTAGTACCATGGAGGCCCTTGTAGGAGGCCGATCTGATTACATTTTGCCTCCTCCACTCAAAAAATGGGCTAACTAGTCCTACAATAGATCAAAGAGTAAGTTGGTTTTGTTAAAAATTTTATCCATTTTTATTTTTAAACATTGATCCTGGGTGTTACAATGAGGTACAAATGGCACACCACACAGTTATTCTATCAAGAACATTAGTTTTTAACTGTAGAAACGGATAAAATTTTACCAGAAATGACCAATTTGCTTTTTAATTTAACATGCAGGGGACTAATTTGTCCGTTTTTAAAGTAAACGGGGAAAATGCTATTTAACTCCTAGTACAAGAGCCTCCATGATACTTTTACTACTTTTTTGCCTCTGGACATTAGTCAATGTTGGCTAAGTCTAAACACATTTCAATTTAATCAAATTTCTTTGCTCATAGGACTCAAGAATGGCTGGGAAAGCAGCACAATCTGTGGTGAAGGCAGTGGGAGAATACCAATATCCATGGCGTGAAAAGTTGGCCAAGTACAAAGTAGAGTTATCAAAGGGAGTATGGGGCTATTGGGAACTTGGAGCCTGGAAGCCTCTAGGCATCAGTGCCAGGCATCGAGCCAGACTCCGAAAAGAAATGCTTCTAGCGGGCCAAGATTGGCCATACGATCCAGAGAAGAAAGAGATGAGAAGCAAGATGAAAGGTCACAAGTGCGACAGAATAGCCGCGGAGAGAAGGGAGAATACTGCTAATTTGATGCAGAAAATGCCTGAGATGTTGCTTGCTTATAAGAAACGCAGATGGGAGAAGAAAATGAAGGAAGAAGAGAAAGCTAAAGATAAATAAATCTGCATTTTTTTCCTTATTTGGGTGGTTGAGAACAAAAGAAAAATGTTGAATCTTGTACTAATGAATTCAATGTTGGGTTTTTTGTTTGGATTATTATGTATTGACTGAATAATGTTGATACATATGTTACCAATGAGATGGAGCTATGGGTTCTCAGGGTGGATCTCAGATAATGAATTAGGGTTTGATATTCAAGCACACCATTGTTTCTTTTGCAGGGTTAGTGTTTTGTATAGTTCACTAGTTCAAAGAATAATATAGGATATTAGGATAACATCATTTTGGAAATGGTTAGCTGGTTTTAGCTTTTCTTTCTTTCTAGAGTTAGTGTATAGTTCTGACCATTTATATTTATTTGTCACCTAAGTTTTTTTTTTAAACTTATGAGCCCAAAAGGATTCCAGTTTTCTTCATCTTCCGCTTATAGCTCTTTTCGTTTCAGTTTCAATCCAGAAAAACCCTAATCCCTGAATTTGAATCCAATAAAGGGAGGTGTAAGGATTCAATTTTACGAGCTCTCAAGAAAGGTAACTTCATTTAACTTGTAATTCTTTTTCATATCGCGTCTCTCTTCATTTTACTTCAAACCCCATAAGAAAAAAATATTACTTTCCCTTTTTTTCTTTGTTGGGGTTGATTGGATTTTCTGTTTAATGGAGGTTTCTTTGATTTGGTTCTCCAATGTTGATATTTAACATTTTTTATTTGGTTTGATTCTTGTAAATTGTTTGAAGAATCCTTGGATCTTGTTTCCATAGTAAAATTTTCTTAAAGATATTGAATGAGGAACTGTTGCTAAGATATGCCCAGTTCCGTGCTATCAATTAGGGCCGTGAATGAACGAAACTTAAAACAAAATGGCTTTCGTTTAGCTATTTTATTCGAATATTGTGAAATTTTTTAATCAAGACAACCCTCTCTTCTTCTTCTTTTTTTCATTATTTCTAAATTATGCTCTCTCTCTCTTTTTGTGTGTGTGTAAAAGTAGTATAGAACCAAATAGGTCATTAATATTTAACTTATATTTGTGTAGTGTTAAAAGAAGTGATACTCAGATTGAGATCAAATACAGTGACACTCATTGTCATCCCAAACTTCACTGTACGAACGAATAAAAACTAAAATACAAGCACATTTTGGATACAACAAAACTATCGAGGCTTATATTTATGAAAAATGAAATCATTCCAAGGTTTTTTTTTTTTTTGGATTTTAATAATTTTGTTAACAACTACCTATAGAATATTTTGAAATTTCACTCAATACATTCAATTTAACCATCATTATATTTAATATAAAATCATTACTACTCTAAACCTTTGCTAATTTAAAATATTTGAGTTTGTGCTATAAATTAAATCCACGTTAATTCAATTAAAATATTATTTTATTTAAAAACAATAATTATTATTACAAATATATCTCTTTTTTATTTTTTTAAGACTTGATTTTAGGATGTTAAAATTACCAATTAATTTATTTAAACATTTCATTCCAATTTTTTACATAAAAAATTCTAACTTAATTTTTATATAATTTTGTTTACTTAAATCGTATTGTAGTGATATAATTAGAGTTGTCCATGGACTGAACCCTAACAAAATTTTAGGCCCAGTTGGTAAGCTCGAGCTTGAAAAATCGGCCTAAATTTTTGCCCAATCCTATCTAGATTATAGATGCTAAACTCAAGCCCGACCTGTGTTACAACCTATAGTATCAATACAATAGAGAATGTATCGATACTTGCTATGAGGTATCGATACATTAGGGAGGGTATTGATACTTAGGCAATGTTTCTTTAAATTTCAAAAATATTAAACCTTAAAATAGTATTGGTACTTTTGTGAAAGGTATCAATACTTTCAACCTAAGGTCGGGTTGAAAGTTTTTTACCCGAAGTCCAACTTGTTTAGAAAATGGGTTTCATTTTCTGTTCAAACTCATCTTTTGAACTTACATTTTTATCTAAATTCTCTTATATTTTGAGTAAATCCCGAGAACGAAGTTTGGATATAAATTATAGTAGAGTGATAATAAGTAATTCATTGAATAATGTGAGAGGAAAGCGTGGAATCCAATTGTTAATTAGCGGGCTTAATAAAGACCTGGTGGGTTCTTTGTGGGCCTGGGTCTTTAACTTTAATATTTTTTCCCCGATATTGAAATAATTTTCTATATTATCTAGTTAATGAAATTTCATTTAAAAATTTTTTTTTCTAAAAGTAAGCATTTCGAGAAGATACATACACTTTCTTTTCTTTTCTTTTTTCCCATTCGTGAGAATAATTTTAAGTGATTCTTATTCAATTCGAGTGAATTTTTTTCCCTTCTTTGTCCTTCTTAACATGTCCAACGAGATTTCTAGATGCATTTCAAATATTATTATTTTAAATAAATTTTCAATAATTTCAAACGAAACGAATGATCCTTACGATGGTCTGACCCCAAAATTTTAATAAATTTATATATATTTAAAAAATTTAGAAAATTTCAATTAGGCCCCTCGAATTTCTTATTATACTTTTTTAAATTTTTTTTTGAAACTTTTAATTAAGATCTATTCAAACTTTTAAAAAATCTCATTAATCTCATAAAAATTTAAAAAAAGAAAAAGAAAATCTCATTACACTCATAAAATTTTGCTAAATCTTCTCAAAATTTAATCATAAGATGGGATGGATTTGATATATTTTAAATCTATTTTCAGGAAATTTAAATTAAAAATCAACTCATAAATTACATTTTATATAACATTCCGTTTTTATTTGCATTTGATTTTTGGTGTTTACGATACCGCTCACATTAAATTAAAATTGTCGTGTTGAATGTTTTAGTTTGATAAAATAAGGCAAAGGCATGTAATTAGATAAAACCATTTGAGAAAAGAAAATAAAAATGTTTATGAAATCGTTGACTTTGACAATATTTATGAGTAAATTTGTGGAATAGGAGTCCAGAAGGACAGCTGTTTTATCACTTTGACACCCTGTCTCACTTTGGGAGGATGACTTTCGGTTTACAAAAACATCACTCACTTCATTGTTTAAGTTAATGGAATTAAAAAAATAAAATCAGTCTTGCCCACTTGTTAACAAATTAAAAATGGGGCCAATTGGCCTACACCTATCTTTCTTTTTTTATTTCACATCTCTTTTCCAACCAAATCTATAACCTTACCATTTCATCCAACTCTTTCATTTTAGTCATTCAATCGTTCAATCTCTGATGTCAATTATTTTATCCACGTTACGTCATATTTTTACTTTCTCTTTTTATTTTTATTTTTGTCACCCAATTTTTAAGTTGCATTCATTTTGGTCACTCAAAAAGTATTATTAGCCAGGGTAAAAGAATTAAGGATTAAAGTGAAAAAGCGATAGAAGCTAAAATAATTATTTTAAAATTGTCAATTTGTACTTGTTTATCTCATTGCCAAAAGTTCTAAATTTATTTTCTTCTTCAAAATTGAAAATTTAAATTTTAAAATATCAAAATCAATTAAATAAATTATTGATTCTTTTTATTCTTTGATAGTGTCAACCGATGGAGATTTATTACTATAATATTGGAAGTAATTAAATTAATTAATTTAGTCTCCTCTTAAATCCGTAAATTTTATTTTATGTTTCCAAATTAAAACCAACTCAAATCAATCATTTTTAAGGATTCTACATGGAACCCAAAATTTCTTTGATTATAAGATCTCAAGTTTTTCATTCTAAGCTAAAAATAAAGAAAAATCCTTACAATTGATTAAATTTATCTTCCATGGAAAACAAAATCCATAAATTTTTTTCCTCCCTTCGTTACTCAAAAAAAAGAATAAGCAATTAATCTAATTAATTGCAATGTTTTTTCTTTGCATATAGCTTAGTATGGAAGATTCAAGATTATATAATAAAAATAAATACAAGCTTCACAAAAAATTATTAAATTTGAGTTATCGAGTTTATTTCGTTAATAATAATATGAAAAAGCATAAAAATAAAATTTTAAAATTTAGAAGGAAATTAATTTAATTAATTTTAATATTAATTTAATTAATTTCAATATTGAAAAAAATAAATTTAGAAATTTCGACAATGTGGTAAATAAATACAATTTGATAAATTTTTAATTCATTATTTTAGTTTCTTTTGATTTTTTACTTTAATCCTTAATTTTTTTTACCCCAACTAATATGTTATAAAATATATTTTTTTTGGTGGTCAAAATGAAAACGACCTAAAAATTATTGGACCAAAATAAAAATGTAAATATAATGTAAAGTGTACAATTAAACATTGCTAGAAATTTGACAATTAGGCAACCAAAATACAAAGGCTGACAAAACATCCTAAAAGTTGGATGTGTAACAAACTAACAGTACACTTGTAATCATATAGTTGTTGTTAACTCATTTAATTTAGGATTTTTTACTCAAATAGGGTAAAAAAAAATTATGTACTGAAATAGGGTGTTAGATAAATTATTTACGAAAATAGGGTACTTTTTTCATTGGTGCCTATCTCAGAGGCGCCAATGAGTAAAAAATATTATTTTTTTCTTTTTTTTTAAATAAAAATACGAGTCAAAATAGGTCAACGGGTCAAAGGAGAAAATGGGTCGGGTGGTGCCTCATAGGGAAGCACCATTAAAAGTGCCTCATAGAGAGGTGTCATTAAAAGTGCCTCATAGGGAGGCGCCAATGAGTAATTTTATATGTATATTGTAACTTTTTGTATGAATATTGTAATTATTTTATAATTAATTTTATATTTATAGTTTTGGATTAGTATTTTGTATGAATATTGTAATTTTGTAATTTTATATGAATATTGTAATATTGTTTGTATGAGTATTGTAACTTTTTGTATAATTAATTTGTTAGTAATTTAGGATTATGTTATAAATTTTTGTGTTTGTAATTATTTAAAAATTAATTTATTAGTAATTTAGGATTAAGCTATAAATTGTTGTGTTTAGTTTAGTATTTGGTGAGTTTAACATAAAAGTTTATATAATGTAACTTTTATATTATGTAATTTTATTTGATTTTGTATTTATTTAACAGTATTTATTGATTTTTTGAAACAATTTTTTATATAAAATAAGAACATTGACACCTCTCAGCATGGCACCATTAATGGCGCCTCCCAGATAGGCACCACCATTGGCCCCTCTGAGATAGGCGCCAATACTATGTATTATACGGGTCACATACTGATCCGAGAAAATATTTAATTATATTTTATAAAAAAATAATATAAAATATTCATTAGGCGCCATTAAAAAAGAAAAAAATTAATATTTTTTATTCATTGACGCCTTTGAGATAGGCAATTTTCGTAAATAATTTTTTTGACACCCTATTTCAGTACATAATTTTTTTTCTACCCTATTTGAGTAAAAAACCCTAATCTTATGACCAAAAAAATAATACAAATGTACACATGATACAAAAAGCAATATAAATATAATATGAATACAAGAACATGACAAAACCTAGACTACATAAACTCTGACATGTATAGTTGTGTTTTTTTTTAATAACACTTTAAAAATCTATTTTTAAAGTTAGAAAAAAAAATGAACGGGTAAGGAAAAGAAGAAAGATAATCTAAAGAAAAGAGAAAAAGGGGAAAAAAAAAGTAGTTCAAAACCCACCATAAATATTACTGGGATTAAAAGGAACATGACAAGAGATTTATGTCTGAGAAAAGTGAACATTTGTGTTAATTGGTGACAGCATCAAGCAATATTAGGAGATGGCCAACCATGAGTGTCAGCATATGACCTAAGCTTATGACAAGTGTCGATTCTGTTGGGTGCTTCAAAATTTAGATGCGCAAACAGAGACATTTGTAACCCAAGGTTATTTTAGGCTCGAACATACCCTAACCACTAAAGTAAAGCCAAGTGATGGGTTTTGAAATTCAAGCTAGTTACAGTCGAAATTCAGGCATACAAACAGCGAAAGCAAGAGTAAAACATTTAGGACGACATGTCGTGTTCCAAAACATGGTCCAATAGATTGAAATTTCGAGTCTTCAGAGATTTTTATTTTATTGTCTTTTCAAGAATTTAATTAAAAAGAACAATGAATTAATCATAATCTTTTCCATGGATTTGGACAAAATTGGATTCTAGCATGTTGTATACATCAAAACCAATACAGGGTCTGTAAATAAGAACTACAATCCCTTACACAAGGAAAGACCAGAAAACAACAAAACACCTAGAGGCAAAAAAGGGCAAATTATAAGATCAGACCACTTAAAATTTGAGTTAGAGACCCTGTACAAAAGTATGGAGAATTTTATGACCATTTGAGATGAATGATCAATCCGAATTGTAGGCAGTAGGGGTTGGAGCAGGTGTAGTGGAGGTTGAGCTAAACCCTGGACCACTTTCTTTCATCTTGCTGGGCATTTTCTTGGCTACCGACGCCATTGAAGTAACTGATTTGAAGAAACCCTTGATGATTCTCATCTTAACTTGGCCTCTCCTAGGCGGGAGACTTTGTTTTTGCTTCTTGGTGGGGCTTGTAACAGTGAATTCCATTTCTGCCAAAATATGGGAGTTGCAAAGCAGAGGAGTATACCAAGGAAAAAACAAGAGTATGAAACTGTTTAATCTCTCTGCTTCTCTTACAAGGCAGAAAGAAAAAATGGAATAGGGTTTGTTTTGTTTTAAGGACAAAATTGATTAAGGGAGTTTTAGGTGTTTGAAGAGTGTTGAGAACTGAGACAAGTGTTTTGAGTGAAGCAGGGATTTATGAAGAGAGCAAAGCCTTTCTAAAGGATAAAAAATTTGGTTTCTTACTTGGAGACCAAGTCTGAGGCTTATGCTGAGTTGGAAATTGAACTGTGGGAAGAATTTGATCAGGTGTTCCTAACACCATTAAATCCGGTGGGCTATGATTTCATTAGAAGCATCAGATTATGTGAAAAAAATAGTAATAAATAAAGAAGTAATGTAAAGCCAAATTTGTGTCCAGAATCTCTGACTCTCTCTTTCTTTTTTGCCCTGCAGAGATTTTGAGCATGTCACCTAATCACCTTCATCTAGAGAACCAAATTACTGCCTTTATTTATCTAATTCAGAGAGAAGAGAAAGAGATTGCAATTATTAGATTTAAATTTTTTTATCAATTCAATTCTTACAACACCTCAGTTGGTTGTCCATTAATGATTCATTATAATTATAACAATCAAATTACGGGAGGGTCTAAAAAAATGCAAATTTGAGCCACAATACAATTAATTAATATATGAATTTAAATGTGAACCCTTTTTTAGGGCACCTAAAAAAAGCTCGACACTTTTTGTCCCCTGCTTGTTTAGTAAGGGTTTTTTTTTCAACTTGTTTCATAAGTTCTTGGCTTCCACTTTCGCTTTTTCTAGTTTGTTGGGGCTTTTATCACTCCGAAATTCTCCATTCTCCTTTGCCTGCCCCAATGGAGGCTTCTTCCGGCTGCTTTGGGATTGCAAGTTTTATGCTCTTTTGTTTTGTTGGGCTTTATGGTCTTCGCTTAAGGGTAAACATTGGGTCTTTTGCAGTGTCGAAGTAAGGGGCGATCCGGACCTGGACTAATTGCCATTCATTTGAAGGCAAGGTGAGGACAAGCCTAAGAGCCTGCCAAGAACATTCTGGTTTGAAAGCTGACAAGCTGTGATGGTTTACTTTTGTTCTTTTTATGAATTTTATTGCATCTGTTGTTTTTGGTCAACAACATTTCCATTACCACGGCGGCCAAGGCTTGGAAAAGGACTCTTTGCATCATAGTGACTCACATTTGTTGTTTTGGCTTGAGGTCTCCTTTATCAATAATGGAGGTCTGATTGAAGTGTTGGATTTTCCTCTATTGCTCAACTTAGAACTTTAAGGCTATTGGCTAGTTTTGGAATCATGTCCCCGACTAGTTTGGCAATACTTTTGAAAAGTGCTATGAAAAAGTGCTTTTGAGAAGTGTTTTTAAAAAAATTGGTTTAAAATTTGATTGTTTAGCATTGCTCTCGAAAAGTGCTTTTAAAAAATAAAATGTCCATTTTAGACATATTATTATCAAGTAACAAATATGCATTTAAATAATATTTAAATTAGTTAATATTATTATATTTTAGTAAGAATATAAAAAAATTATTATAATTTGTTGTTAATATTTTAATATATGAAATAAAAATTTTAAATATTTTTAGGCAATAAATATTAATTATTTATAAAATTTAATTAGAATATATAAACTATATTTTAAATATTTAAATATAACCATTAAATATTTGTAATTAGTATTTTAAAAAATATTTTTTTATTTTTAATTAATGATTTTAATACATTTGTAATTAAGCACCAAGAAAAAAAAGGAAAGTACTATGTTATTAAAGGGGTGAAAAAATAATTAAACACCAAATGTGTTTTTGGGAGAGGAAAAGCTAAAAATTTCATTAAAAAACAACTTGCTCTGCATAACTTTTCTTTTAAAAATGTTTTTGGAGTCTTCATTACTTTTTTTAAGTAATAAAGAACTGGTCCTAAATGTTGAAAAGTACGAGCAAGAAAATTGAAACCCATTTACTTGAATTGATGATTAATCCTGAAATCAAAATTATAACCACGAGACTTACAAAAGCTCATAATTTCAGGCGCACCCCATAAACAATATCATTTTCTAATCCTTTGAGAACTGCAAAAATTGAAGTTTAGAGACCGACAATGCACCGTGGACCTGCCTAACTTAATTAGGCTCAGAGACAGTCAAGAGAGAGTGGTTAGAAAGAATAAGAAGAACAAAAAAAGGGTCAGCTCATTGACAAACCAATAACAAAAGAGTAGTTTGTTCATCCGGCTAAGCTAAGCTACCATTGCTACAGCAGGGCACGACTTGACTCGAAAAGTCCATCATGACATCATTTTACCAAGCATCGTCCATGCATCAGAATGGGACCTAACTCAGATGCCATTACAGCACAAAAAAATATTGGGCACGAGTTATCTTGATCAAATCAATGTTATTTTGAGAATAAAAATGAAAAAGAAGTGGAAAGATTTTTCTGTTCGCATGTAGGAGTTTGGAGAATTTTGGGTTTCATATCTTGGCGCGTACTGAGCACCGATCAGCACTCAGCCCCGTCCAGTTCCACAGTGGATGGAAAGCGTTGTTCTTTATTTGTATTTGTACCACGATTATATTTGCTTCCTTTTTTTCTTGGAGGTTGCCAGGTAAATGGCCGACCATCTTATCTTTTTATCATTTTGTAGCTGTTAGCCAGTAGCGGTAGCACCTGGTCCTGGATGTTGACCTTGTCTTTTACAAAAGCTTACATTCTGCTATATTAGTCTCTATGCATTGCATTTGTTTTTATTTTGCTTTTAAAATTTATTTTTGACCAAAAATAGCTGTTAAATAAATTATATTAATTAATTAATTTTAAATATTACAATTAATGAATCTGAAGGCCAAAATTTCAAAATTAAAAAATCTATTATACTCATTTCAATTAATAACCTAATTTAATCTTTACAAAAACCCATGGCCTTCAGACCACTGTCATTTCATCTTTTACCAACTCATATTTGAAATTAATATAATGGATATATATTTTAACAAAAAAATATTTGTAATATTTTTAAAAGTTCAAATATGATGCAAGCTTTTATAATCTTTCTATATTTAAAATTTACTCTCTCTTTTAATTTAAAAAATTAGATTTTCTATTATTTGGATATAAAAATTTAAATTTAATTATTAACCTCCTTAAATTCTTCTGTTAAATTTTGATTTATTACAGCATAAATTTTTTTTTATAACATGGCTATTAAGTTATTTTTTTTTATTATTTCGAAATGTTTCTCTAGATAATTTAATAGGTTGGATATGAATTTTAAAATTAAAAAATAAATAAACTAAATTCTTGAAATCAAAAATAAAATTCTAAATATATAAAAAAATACAATATTTAAAACGTATTTTATTATTTTAATTATAAAATTTTCACATTAGTATATTTGATAAAAATATATAAATCACGGTAAGTTGTAATAATATTATTATCCTCATTTTTTTAATTGAGATACCAAGAAGGTTGGATCCAATAGTATAAAAAAAAAGTGTAACTTTGTACGCCCTATATTGAATTCTGACTTTTTGTGTATGATTCATACAAAGTTTATATATGCATGCAACAGGAATCTAAATTAACCAAAAAAGTTGCAAATATTATATTAAAACTAGATCCTTTTTAAGAATATTAAAAATTGAAATTTGAATTTGTTTGCTACGGAACTTCGAAATGGGATTAAAAGGGGGAAATATCATTATATCTATATACGACTTTAAATGTTTATATTTATTACATGAAGTTTAATTTCAACTGTGAAATTGGACCAATCAATGATGCAAAGATAAATTACTATATTCCTGTTGACCCATTAAATAATGCAGATAACAGCATCGAAAGTGCTCTTTATTTTAACATTACTTTTGCTGTGCTTTTCCACCAACAAATGAAGAAAAAGTGCAACTTCACCTATTTTTTAAAATATACGATCTGACAACCATATATTATAAAAAGCATTATCAAAACCGACCGAGTCCTAGTATTGGTTGTGGTGAAAAGGCCCTTTATTCCTCAGCCATCGGAGAATTTTCACCTTAGGTCTACACTTGAACGACTTTTGTCAGTGAGGGCTTGGTGTTTGTTTTCTTAATATATGATTAGATTGGTTATAATCAGTAGAATTCCACCTACTCATGTGTTTACTAATTACCACGCTTTTCATTGGTTTTCGCTCTCTCTCTCTTTTTTAAACACAAGAAAAATGATGAAGTTTATGATAACTAGCTTCACTCTTATGTCGCTTCCCAAACACCATGTGATTATGAAGAAATAATGAAATAAGAGATTGAGTTGAGTTGACCCACAGGATTTGCCTTGGCGTCTACGTAAATTTTGATACTTCCTTGTGGTTTTATAACACACAAAGTTAAATCAACCGGATTTAGGCGGTCGCCGTTGGTCTTTGTCCGCTTCTTTCTCTTTTCCCAGTCTAATAAATACACGAAATGGATTTTTTTAATTATAAAAACGGAACAGATTATTGGAACTTGGGGTCTTTCCCATGCAAGGTTCTTGAGTTTCAGTTTCCAATAAAAGCACGGAATTTCACTTTTTCTTTTGTTTGACTCAAATCCCACTAAATAAAAAACGTATGATAGAGTCATAGAGATACTAATTTTTATTATTTTATTTACCGCCTAGAATGTATTTTAAGCAGAAGAAAACAAACAGCTGCCAACCGATAACTTTTCAAACAATCATGGCTCCATCTCCCAAAGAAAAACACAATCCATATCCAGAACTCAAAATTTGCAGAAAATCCAAAAGTTTATGCAAACATGAAAATCTTCAGACTACTGAATCATAGATTCATAGTGCATCAATTACACAAACAACAGATGGGCAGTAGGAACAGAATGACAAATAAACCCCGAAACAAACCAGCCTCACCATGAACATCATCTCCTCTCAAAAACTAGTCGGAAACAACTATGGAAGAGGGCTTAAACCACAAAATACAAAAACAAACAAACGAACATGGGTTTATATATATATCCCCTACCTTAACTGACAAAAAACACGAGTTAATGTAGGGTTACCCTTGTTGAGAAACCAGACAGAAAGCTGTAGCCTGAATCTAAAATGTCAGGTTTTGAAAAGCCTAGCTACAAGGATTTCAGAAGAAACCTTGTTTTATTATTCATGGGGTTTTCTGGATACTGCCTTTTCGGGGGGGGGGGGTTACCCTTGACTGAGATGGTTGTTTTCTAAGATATGTGGCCATTTCCTTCAGAGGTATAGCCACTTTGTGGTGGAGTCGAGGTTGTAGACGAAGACGAACAACTCTTTCCATCATATCCTTCACTTTTGTTCTTCCCCATTTCTTCTTTAGTCTTGGACGCTGCAGAAACAACGGTCTTCGCTATGCTCTCAAAAATCTGAGCCTTCACTCGCCCTCTCCTCGGCGGGAATTGGGTTTTCTTCTTCTTCGTTTTCTCGGGACAAGTCGCCATTGATGTCGAAACGGACGATTCTGCAACCGAAACAGAGAAGAAACAGAGTAAGAGGATGGAACACAAACATGAATCGCAGAAATATAAATGATAAATAAATCGAAACAACAAAAAATGCAATCAAAATTCAATGAAATGAAAAGAAGGGAAGGAAAACATAGGATTCATGTAAGAAAAACAGATTGAGATAAACATTTATACTTGGGAATCGAGATACAAAATTGAACTTCAATTAAACAGGGATCGAGCAGCGTTTGCACGTAACAGCTTACAACAACAAGGGAAAAAAACAATAGTTTTACATATGAAGGTTAAGAAAAGGGGAGATGAAGCGGGAGTAAAAGAGAGAGGGAGGGGAATGGAGACGGTGAAATGTTGAGAGTAAGAATAAGATATGAGAGGGTGGTCGTCTGTTTATTTTATAGACCAGAAATTGAGATCAAGTTGCGGGTAATTACATTGATGTTTCCTTGCCCTATTATATATACACGTGCATAGAAGAAAAAGTAAAAGGATGGGCGTTTAAAGGATTTGTCAAAATGGATGAGAAATGTAGCTTCTTGGCAAGTTCTTATGGTCAGAACTGATAAATAAGAAGAGTGACACTTGATTGATCTAAATGGAATCTATAAATATTCCAGTAAAATGCTCCTTTTTCCTTCGTTTTTCCTGGTTATGTACTTGGAGAGTCAAGTATGTACCTTTCACACCAATGTTTGGATCATTGAAGGGATGTAATACAAAAGAAACGGTTTAATTTACTTATATAATTAGGGACGAAAATAAATAAACAGCAAAGCTTGGGATGTTTGCCATTTACCCCTTCCTAGTTCCTACGTCATTCACAAAAGCAATTGTTTCTGGTTTCCCCTGTGGTTTCCCCGAGAGATTGGTCTGAGCCGCCATCACTGCCGCATCAGACCCCAGTAGTTGATGTGTAATGATAAAAGTACAAAAGCAATAAAACAAAATATGCCTCTGGGAATTGGAGGAAAACAACAAATATTATGTGGCAGAAAAGAACCTTTTTATTAGTATTTATTTTTCCAAACTGACCTCTTTGTCTGGACATCATGGGAGAAAAAGTGCTGGAGGATTAAAATATTATGGTACTGCTCGAATTAAACCAAACATTAAATATAAGGAATTGCGAATGACATTTTGGTAAGACATATAATAATGTAATTAATGCCTCTCTTCCTCCCTTGGATAAGTTTTATGCTTGAAGTTACAATATAATGAGACTGAAAAGGGTGGAAAGGCAATGGCAAGTGTAGATTGAAGAGGGAGTTTTGTGTTGAAGGTTGAAGCAAATTCAAAGTCAAATCAACTAGTAGTATTAATGCTAACACTGAATGGGTAAATCATAGCAAGATTGAATGAAAAGTGAACTGAGACCGCGTTATCTTCACTGTAAAAAATTAAAAAGGGGATAATTTACACAAGGAATTTGATTGGCAAACAAAGGTGCTCACAGTACAAAAAAGGTCGCTTAATTAATAATGACCCATTCCCTTGAAAGCCTAAAGACTGAGCTGCACACACATGCTATCAAACTTCTTTTTAGATGCATATCAACCTACTGCTAAAAGCAACTGCAGTGAGACCTTGTTTCGTCTACCATAATTGTCCACTTGTTGGCATATTATGTTTTTTTTTAAGAGCTTTTTTCATAAAAAAAATCAATATTTTGACTACCCAACCTAAAAACGGATTTTTTTATAGTTTGAAAATTAAGTATAGCATAAAATGATTGGTTTGTCCTCGCCTTTATAGAATTTTATCATTTAAAATATACCTTTTGACATTATAAATACATGATTCAATTAAACACATTAATGTGGTCATTGGTTTTAAATGATAAAATTGCACTACACACTGAAATAATCAGTTTTTTAAGTGGAAAGCTTAATAACCTTTAAATTAAAAGAAAATTTGATGAGCATATATAAGTCGTTATTCAATGTTTCTTTGTAAGCTCCTTTCAGCTTCGATTTTTGCTTGAATATTTGCAGATGTTGAAGAGCAGGGTCTTTGTAGTTTATAGACTTTCTAAACTGTTCTATGTACATCTCAATTCTCAGCTCTCTTGTGTGCAGAGATGATTAATTCTTAAGGCCCATTTTTACTTTGGGTCTCTTTCTTCTAAGGCCTGACTTTTCACCCACTTCTCCATTAAAGGTTGGGTCAATGAAAAGGCACATTAATAAAGGACTTGTTGCTTTCATTTCAAATTAACAAATTATAGTAAAATTGAATCTTACGGATGCAGTTCACTTATTCTTGATTTTTTTTGGGTTAAAAATAGTGAATTTTCTTAATATGTGTCATTAAGAACAATTAACATATTGGTTATAGTAATATTTTAATATTAAATTTAATAGTTAATAGTTAATGCTATTATAATGCATGATGACATGAATCTAAAAATGCAGAGGATACGATGTGGTTCTCTGTGTTACCTTTGTCCACAAGTAAATTACGGGGATAATAAAGACATGAGAAGAAAATATTAAGTGAGAAATGATGGCAAATAGACATAACTTCCATATATTTGCTATAAATGAACATATTTATAATATCCTGACATGGTACGTACATATAAATAAATCTGTCATATGTTTTAGTTAAAAAGCAGCAGCTTAGCTGTTTTGGTATCAGAAGATATTAGGGAGGTGAGTGCCACTGCCCATCATCAGCTGAACCTACCCCTTGGGTTTAGGGTTTTATTTAAATAAACAAAATGATATGTTAACTTCAAAGGAAACATGTACTTGTGCATCAGATCTTTAGATTTTTATTCTGCGTTGGAAGATGAGATTATACCCCAAAGTAGAAAAAGGGAACAGAGGTTGGTGCATCGAAGCCTCTTCATTATGATTCATAAACCAGGATACATGAATGTGGAGAAAACTAAATTTTAAGTAAAATAAACAAAAAGTGGATCATGGGGGATGCTTCGGAATAATTAATGATGTTCAAAGACAATGACATTGTAAAACGTTTGGTAAGTTTGTTTATGTAACTAAACTATCATCAGACTCATTTTATGACATGATTTTGCATCTGCCACCTGTCACTGCGGCTTTCCATTTATTCCGTTCAGAAATTTCAACCCTACACTGACATTCTCTTCATTTGGATTGGACACTTTTTAAGCCTCGTGTTTTTTGTTTTCTACACCAAAAATTTGTGCTTCCTTTTCTTAACTACAATAAATAACAAGGGACCATACAAGTATTTTCATCCTCCAACTTTATAAAAATAATCATTTTAGTTTTTCATTTAAAAATATGTTTCAACTTATAGATTATTTATTAAAATATCTCAAAATAGATAAAAATTTTAACGTTTGTTAACTTTATTGATGCGGTATACATATGGATTGTAACGTGGACGCCACATCCATAATTAATTAATTAATTTTTTAAAATTTAAAAATTCAAAAAATGACAAAATTAAAATTTATTGAAAATGTATAAAAATATTTTTTAAAAAATAATTGTTAGCCTAACATATGCACATGGATTGCGTATATCACATTAACAAAATTAACAAATATTTCCATTCATTTTAGAGTGATTTATCAAACAACGTAAGTTCGATAAACAAAAAAGACAATAATATTTTTTTATAAAGAAATTGTAATAAAAGGATGTAATAGATAAAATAATCAAATCCAGAATCAAATTTCATGAGGAGTAAATTAAATTCAAACCAAAAATATAAATACGATGATATGTATGTTATTTGAGGTTGAGTGAAATGTGTACCAAGTATATATTGCTTACATTCTACTCCACATCAAGATTCAAGCATCTACCCTTGTGCTAGGAGCTTTTAATTTTTTAATCAACCCATATCAATAAAATACTTTACAACTTTCTACCATGGTTTGATTATTCTCATCAGCTAAATATACATATATATGTAAAGAAAGTAGTCTACAAAACCCCTTTTTAAGGTATGGTCTATTTATTTATACAATATGATCCACTCTCTCTCTCTCCCTCTCTTATTTATTCCTCAAAAAAAAAAAAGAAAGAAATTTGTGCTATACGTATAGTTGGTTTGAATGGTGAATAATCCAGTAAGCACCAAGTCAGCAACCTGACTAAAACCTAAACAAATAGTAAAAAGGGGTGATGATTCAAACCTTGTCGGATTTGTCTCTATTTTCAAAGCCAAATTGGGTTTTAATGTTTTAAAATAGTAGATACAAATCAAACCTTAATGAAGATTATGTCTGGATTCAGTTACTAAACTAATTCAATTCACTTCCATCTTTTTCTCTATTTCTTTAACCTTGGTTTCAGCATCTTAATCTCCTCGAAATTTTATTCCTTTTATTTATTTACTTTAATATTCAAACCATATCATTAACTACTCACATCGTATCTCGGGCTAATATTTTACAATTTTGCAAATTATGCTCACTATCTCAAATTACAGTATTCAAACATATATATTTATTAATGTTAAATGTCTAATAATAAAACCAAAAAAAAATCCTTATTTGAGAGTATGAATAAATAAAGTATTCATTTCAAAGCCTAAAAATGGAATTTTATTCAAATTAAAAAAAAAAAAACCCATTCAACAGTGGGTCCTTGTAAGAATTATTTTTCATTTCATTCTACTTATTTTATTTTTGGGTGCTATCCTTTTGCTTCCTCAAACGTGTGCTTTTTAAGTATTGTTTTGATGTTAACATTTTTCTTGTTGTGTTTGATTGTTTTTCTATATAAAATTTTGACATTTTTAATCCTGTTTTATATTGATGTTACATGTTTGGCGTGATTTACGTGACTTGGTACTTTGTAAATATATATATATATTATATCCTCAATTATTTTTGCATTATTACTTTAAAATTTTATTTTTATAATAAAATATTGTCACGTTGTTGGAGGCACCCGTTTTGTATGGATAAACAAATATGATTGAATCGGATTTAAATATAATTAATAAAAAATATATTTTTCGTATTCTTGTTTTGAAATTTTAATTAATTTAATAAATTAGAAATTACAGAAAAACTATATTTAGGAACAAGTCACCAAATCCATAAACCGCCTACCACATCATCCATAATTAGTGGAATATCCTAATCTTTTAAGTACATTATAATAACATATTAGATTGAGAAAAAATACTTCCCACAAATTTTAAAGCACTGTTATTCGATATATTGCAAGTGCAACGTGTGTTGGAATCATAACAAGTGTCTCTTAAATTGTGTTTTAAAATTTTAAAAATATATTTTTTTAATTTGAGATGTCCATGGATCCAAAAACTCATATTACCAATTTAAAAAATAATAAAATAAAAATATATTTTTTTTAATTAAATTTAAATAAAAATATTTTATTTGCATTTCAAGTTCCAACCATAATAACCCATAAATATATATATATATTTTATCTAAGCTCAACTCCACTTATGGAATTTTTACTTTCTGCTAACCAAAGACTTATAGTAACTCAAATTAAAATATACAACTTTTATCTTCTTTAGAGATTTTATTATAAGATGATGATAATCTTCATTATATACTTTAATTTTATACAAATATAAGTGAAATTATCCAAAAAGTATTGTTATGAATTAACACTAATGTATAAAGAGTCTGTTTAAATAACAAAAAGTTTGTACTTGTGTGAAATGTAGGTTTAACAAGAATATTAATTTAAAACATTATAATTGCAGTAATTTGAATGTATTTATCATCATTGCAATCATAACTTTAAAAAGTACTAATAATAAAATTACATATATTAATTAAAAAAATGCATTATGTTTCAACTTAATATAACTAATATAATTTATAATTTGTACTTGAAAATTATTAAGTATAAAGATCACATTTAACAAAAACAGATATAATAACTTTTATACAGTTTCTAGTTGTTGCAGTAGAAAAAAAACTAATTGAATTGATATAATAATTATTAAGTAGTGCAGTTGTAATTGTATTTAAAATTCAATCGTTGAAGAAATATTTTTATTTATTTAATAAATATGTCTAAGATAATGAATGTATTTTTCATAATTTAAAAATTCAATATTAATAAAAGCATTAAAGATTAGTAGACTTCGAGTTTGAATTAGATCTGATCATGGATCGAATCATCCGACTCAACCCGAAGGTCCACCTGAAAATTAAGAGGGTTTAGGTAAAAATATAGGTCTAAAAAATGTGTTTGGACAAAAAAAGAGATTCGTTTTCTAGATAAGCCGAGTGTCAAGTAAGCTTTTTTTACTCAGGCCCAACCCGAATTTGCAAAAAAAAAAACTTCTTGTTGTTTCCACTGCTTTGATGTTGTTTTGTTATTGTTTTGCTGTCATTTCGCTATTATATTGCTACTATTTTGTTGTTATTGTTTGGTTATTGTATAACTCTTATTTAATTGTTAATTTTACTACCATTTTAGAGGCATTTGTTTGTTAAGTTGCACCTATCTTAATGTTATCTAAACATAAATATTGAGTACAATTTTTAATTATTTTCAATTTGTTAGGGACATTTATTTTAATATTTTAGTGTATTTGATGTATTGTATTTTTAATTCTTTTATATAAAAAAATAATACGAATGGATCAAATCGAGCTCAAATTTCAACATATTTAACAAGATCGAACTTAAGCAGAATCTTAAACCTATTTTTTAAAACTTAACCCAAACCTAAATTTATATTAAAACCACTCTAATTTGAATACTTGCTCATAAAAATAAGTAGAAAAAAATATAAGTGGACCAAGTTTTAAAAAGGGAAAAGTAAAAAAGTTTGAAGAACGTATTTAGAAGTGGTAGGCGCGTGTTAAAAACCTGGAATCACGGAACAAAGGAGCAAAAGACGAGGTTTCCTTAAAGGGAAGAAGTTTTAAGTGAGTCGGTCCCCGGAGGATGGGGTGCGTTTGATAGACGCGTGGTTCCAGAGGCTGGGCTTCCTCACCATCAGCGACTTTATATTTCCAAGGTTTTGCTCTTTGATTCTTTCCTTGCAAGAATAGCATTAAATTATTTTCCCAATAGTTTTGGGAAACCATGCTTTGACTTCACATGTAAAATACATTTTTCATTTTAAAAGTAAACCCAAATAGAATAGGTGAGAGTTATTTAAGTAAGATTTATTACTCCTTATTCATTTATAATCAAAACATTACTCATGTAAACATTGGTTTAATAAGTATGGAGCACAAGTTTTGTTTATTAAATGTCAACGCTCCAAGGTATTCGTTCTTTAATCAATCATAAATACTACACCTAACTGATTTAATGATTTTGAGTATATATTATATAAAATAAAACTAGTTTTATTTAGTGGAAATAGTCTCACCAGTTATCAAACTCTTACAACTTTGAAAATTTTTAAGCAAGACGCCTTATTTGTTTATTTCAATTCAATATTTCAATCATTTCTACACTTAATTTTACTACAAACTAACCAGAACCGTTGATCAAATTAATCATCCAACACATCATCACCTACAATCTATGGGAAAGTTCGGGGAGGATAAAAGAACACGTGGCAAGTGAGAATTGGTTGGAGAGTGGATAAGGAGGATAGCCTTTGGGGACGGGCAATGGGGTATAGCCGGTGGAGCAGTCGCAATCACGGTGGTGGGTTGGGCCAAGGAAAATGATTGATTAAAATCTTTAAATTTCTAAAATTGGAAAATCAAAATTTTACAATAGATTTTAAGGTAAGCCGATTACCTTAATGGGAAGGCTGTCAACGCACTAACACTGTGACTAACAAAAGCTTTATTTGTTTATCTTACTGCCACGTGTAAGTAAATTTTCTCCATCTTCCTTCCTTTTAATTAGAGTCCAAAATAAATTTTAACTTAATCAAATTAGTGAATCTTATTTTATCTTCTTCACTCAATTTCATTCTTTTTCGAGCTAATTCGAGTTCAGTCGAATCGAGTGAAATTAAAAAATTAAGCATGTCAAATTAAAATCTTATTACAATATAACTAATTCTATGTTTAAGCGTATATATTTGAAAACTTTTTCAAAGCAAAGTAACAAAAAAAAGAAGCTTTAGTATAAAAAACCTGAATAATTAATTAACTTATTTAGGTCCCAAATTATTATTCTAGAGAAATTTTAAATTTTTAACTTTCTTTATATATTTTTTAGAATTTTTAAAAAAATATAAATTTGGAATTTTATACATATTTTTAATTTTAAAAATTATTTTGTAATTTTTGCTGAGAGAAATCAATTTGCTCATTTTCAAACTTGATAGGGATCAAAAGGGTATTTACACCAATCTGTTATTCAAATTATTCAAATTGTAAAATTCGACTCGATTTGAACTTGAAACTCAAATTATTTTTCAAAACGAATCGAGTTTTGCTCACCCCTCCATTTAATATTTGATATATTTACTTCGAATGGACTGTATATTTGTTTCAACTCAACTGTTAAATAAATATTATTTTAGAGGTATGTTTCTTTTTCATATAAATTTTAGAAAAATAAAAAATATACATAATGAGATTTGAACTTAATACTTTATAAAATTTATTCCTCAACTCAATCATTTCAATCAAAATCATATTTCGTTTTAATGTTAATTTTTAATAATTTTATTTTACATAATTTTTTCACTCACATCATATAAGTCATAATCTAATACCTCTAAGTCTGTAACACCCCCAACCCGTATCCCTCGTCGGAACCGGGTTACGGAGCATTACCAGAGATTACAGATCAAACAGACAGAAATCTCAAACATTTTATATCATCAAAACAAGTTATCGAGCATCGTTTTAATCCAAATTATAAACTCTCAAAAATATATCTTATCACTTCATTTACAATCAAACCACAAAATAACTAATATTTAGACACTCTAAGTACATGCCGACACAAAAAAATAAACATCACCATATTTGAGTTTGGGATCGTTGTTGGATGCTGAATCAGCGATCAAACTTAAGTACTTAACCTGCGCACGGAAAATAAAACCGTACGCTGAGTAAAACCTCAGTGGTATTTCTATAATCTAAATATTTAAAAAAATAAAAATAAAATATGTATAATAAAATGTTAAGCACAATTGAACATTTAAAATCACACAATACTCGATTTTCATCACTTGCTATATATAATACCTTTCCATAATTTATTCACGTATCATTTAAACAATAACACTATCCATTCCACAATAAATTTATGAGCATATAACTCGTGTATTCCATGTATTTACAACATATATCACATTTTATTTTCAGTTTACTATCTCATATTCTTATTCTTAGCCCAAAGTAGATTTTATAGAACATACTGGATATACGGAACAAATATAGAGGTGCATTATTATGCACTAATGAACAGAGAGCACTGAAGTGCTATACAGAGAGCACTGATGTGCTAATCAGAGAGCACCAACGTGCTAATAATCAGAGAGCGCGCTAAAGTTCCTTAATGGCATGCCACTAATATCCCAGTAGTTCTAAATTCCATCTACTTGGGCATTAAGGCTAAGTTTATACATATAAAAAATAATTCAATTATCATATTTGCACAATTTCACATTTACACACATATATTCATAATATATATTCCACTTTAATTCAACCAATATAATTTCATCACATATCAAGACAATCCATTTCAATTGCAAAAAATAAAAAAAACAATAATTCTCACCTCAGTCACTTACCATAACATTTAATTAAAAATACAACAATTAATAATTAGATTCGGATTATAGAAATACAAACCAGGAATTTCGAGCTATTCCTCGTCGACTATATTTTTCCCCTTTTTAGTCGAGAATTTCGGTACGACGATTGTTACGGAATTAAAACAATTAAAAATCATCAATACAACACCATTCAATCTAGTCCATGATTCGAGACTACTTTTTATTCTCAATTTAGTCCCTATTAATTCAAAACCTATAATTTATTTTACAAATCAACCCTTTACTAACTTCTAACTTGAAATTCAATCAATTTAACCCCCAATTCGTCAATTAATTCAACACAACTCATGTCTAAAAATCAACTATCTTTAAAAATTTCAACATAAACCATGAAATATTTTGTTCTAAAACTCCAAAAACTCAAAAATTACAAGAAAAGGGATTAAATTGACTTACTAAATTAACTTTGAACTTTGAAACTCCAAATTCTCCTCTCTTTTTTTTTCTGTTCTTTCTCCTTTCTCCTTCTCTGTTTCGTTTTTCAATTCTGTTTCTTTTCTTCTTTTCTATTCTTTTATTTCATTTACTTTATATATATAAAATATTATAATAATATAATATAACAACATACTTATTAATTAAATAACATAATATATAATATATATTTTAAATTAAAAAATATCTTAGATATTTCTTTTGTTATGTCGCCTCAATTTTAGAAAAAGGCATAATTGTCTTTTTGGTCCTTTTAACTTTTCTTTAATCTTTAATTAAACTTTTATCTCTATTTCAATTTAATCCTTTTTAATCAATTAACCATCGAAACGTTAAAATTTCTTAACGAAACATTACTACCACCTTAATGACACTCTGTAAATATTTTTATAAATATTTACGGCTCAGTTTATAATATCGAGGTCTCGATACTTCGTTTTCGACCCAATTTACCTAATAATTTCTTTTAAATCACAAAATTCACTAATTCAAAATATTTCTAAAATCACGCTTAACTTATAATTATTAATTAATAAAATTTTCTAACTTTTTCATCGAATTTAGTGATCTCAAATCACTGTTCTGACACTACTGAAAATTAGGTTGTTACAAAATCTCTGTACGTATATTAAATATTTTATTGAATTAGTGTCACAGGTCAATAAAACACCAATTTGATTATGAAAGTATCAAAATATCCTCACAACTACAAATTAAACTATATTTTTATAGAGATATTTTTGTTTTCCTATATAATAAATTAATTAAAAAATGTTTATAATAAAATTCAAACCCGAACATGTACATAATAAGTAAAGTAACCAAATCATCAATTCGTTATAATGTAATTTTTAATAATTTATATTTATATACATGACTGACGCAAAAAGTAGAAAAAAATATATAATCTATAGTATATATTGATTTTATCTTCAAAATTATTATATTAGTTCATTTATGATTGTTCTTAATATACTAAATCTATTGTATATATAGTATATTTTGTTATTTAGGCTTAATTCACGATTTAGCCCTTAGAATATATTTGTTTTCAGATTTTGATATTTAAATGTTTTTTGTCCCAATTTAGTATTTAAAAGTACACTCAAATTGATACCTAAAATATGCTTCAGTTTTATTTATTAGTCCATTTGTTGTCGAACTTAAAAATTTTTATTATAACCAATCACAGAGCTTTACGTAGCATCTCCATGTAAAAATATAAAAAAATAGAAATAAATATTAAAAATTCAAAATATATATTCTAGAAAAAAAAATATAAATTAAAAAAATATGAAAATAAAATTTACAATATTTGAAATTAATAATATTAGTACAAAAATTGTAAAATAAATTTAAAAATGGTTTTAAAATATACTTTTTAAAAATTATAATAGATAAAATTCTAAAAAGCATTTAAATTTAATTTAATTTTTTGCGATTACTTGATTTTTAAATACTTTTTTTTGAATTTTTAAAACATTTTTCAAATTTCATATGTTATTTTTTCTTTTTAAATTTTATAAAAGAATGTTTTTAATTTATATATATATTATATATGATTCTTTACATTTTAATGAATATAATATATAATAATAAAAAAAGGTGTTCTAATAGTGTCACGTGGCCAGTCAATATCGATCAGCAGTGAAAGTCAAAAAATATTTTTTTAATATTTAAATATTTAGTATTATATTTTTAATTTTTAATTTAAATTTAATATTTTTAATTTAAATAAATCTAATTACCACGTAGCATTTATTCATTGGTCAAAACATGTCATATGATATTTTTTTATTGGCCAAAGTTGTCTAACTATATTTTAACGTTCATTATAAAATGGAGCAAAAATAAAAGAAAATAATATTTTAAGTACCAAATTGGTAAAAGAAAAATTAAATACCAAAGTAAAAATATAATATAGTTTAAGAGGTAAATCATAAATTAAACCTTGTTTTGAAGGTAGATGATGGAATTTGGAAAACACAATTTAAGCATGTGGTTCTTTGAGGGAAATGACGACAATTTATCATGATTTTCGCCTATCAACCCCAAAAGATATGTCATTCGATTCTTGGAATATGAAATCAATTTTTAATAATTCTTTTATCTTAAAAAAAGTTAATTATTGACTAAACTTAATTGTTAACTAGTTTTAAGCCTGTGGCACGGCAACGTATATATTATTTGGTAGTGAACAGAATATACCTAAAACTAACCTCTTTTGAAAACAATTATTTTAATACATTTCTTATCTAAAATATAATATTCACATAAAATTTTGCTTTAAACTCTTAAATATTTTATAATATAGTGACAATAATAAACCACCATGATTGTCTACACCTAATCCATAGTTTCAAACGTCAATTATGGATTTTTAGGAGTTTCAACCCAAGAGATTAATGAAGATGAAATAAAGTAAGGTGTGGAGCCATTTGGTTATTTAATTAATATATTTTTTTTACTTTTAAATTTATAATTTTTATCAAATCACTTTTAAAACGGATACAAAAAGTAAATATTTTTTAATTTTATTGATGTAACATACACATGGATTGTCACATTCAATTAATTTTTAAAAATTCAAAAAATATTTAAAAAGTGTAAAAAACTAATTAAATGCTAACGTGTGAATTGCATCCACATGTGTACCATATCAATAAAGGATAAGGGATTGTATGAAACTACGATTCTACGCCATTCTATTTTTTCTCCAAAAAATCAAATCCAACTAAAAATGTTAAAATTAAGAGGAAAAATCTGGTCACAATTTCATATAATCATTCCTCATCAATAAAGTTAAAAAATGTATAGTTTTTTTTTTTATTTTAGAAAATAAAAATTAAATAAATGTTAAAATAAATTAAATAATGTTAAGTTAAAAAATGTTAAGTACAAAAATTAAAAAAATTTAAATGATTTTTTTACATAAAACAATAATGTAAAAAAAAAAAAAAAAAAAAGAGTCATTATGCTGCTGCATACATTGACTTTAGTTGAAGGAGTTGCGTTAGCCTCACTCATGGGCGTGAAAGATGTTGATGATGTTAACGATGCCGCAAACATTCTCAATCATTTACGTTTGCTCTTTAATCAAATTATTTCAACAAACCCATTTTCTACTTACATATGCATGTCGAAGCATAGTTTAACAAAATTATTATTATTTGTTCTTTTTAAAGTTTTGTAGTAATATTACCAGCAATAACCTCAAACATTTCGACCAAAATGGAATCCATTTTTGTCTAAATAAAATTATATTCAAACAGTAAAATTAATGAAAATATTTGTGATTAACAAATATATATATATTTTAAATAATGTAGTAAAGTGTTATGTTACTCCATTCATCCTTTTTCTTAAAATAAAATAATTTCACATGAACACAAATGTCGGTTTAGATGCTATATTTTCTTCCAAATTGACTGCAATTAAGATCTTTAATTACCTAACACTATTTATTTTTTTCAATAACATATATATTGTGCTATGTCCAAATGCATTGCACACGTTGATGAACCCCAAAATCCTCCCTTCGGCTTAGGACGCTATGTCAACAACATAAAATTACTGTGAGATTTATTTTATGAAAAAAAATCCAATTGTTCAATAAAAATACATATAGATGGTTAAAATTTTACATGAATATCACGTGTAACTATATTAACAAATTTAATAATTAAATTGTTAAAATATTAATTAGTAAAAATAAAAATGATGTAAAATATTAATCAGTAAATTTTAATATAAATTATTTTGGACGGACGGAAGAGCTTTTCTAATAAAGTCTCCGGTTAGATGTAAATACTAATGATAGGGTTGTGCTAAAAAAATAGGGTTGAAAGGTGAATTGAATGAAACGCACATCCAGATCTAAAATTGAATGATTAAAAATCTATAAAATACGATATTGTTATAATAAAAAACTAAAAACATTATATAATTCATGAATTGATTATGACAAAAACTCAAACCACACGAATCATGATTTTATGCACCGCACTGGATTCCAAGATGAAACAAATATCACGTGAATAAAACATTTTGATTTTTAAATTACTTGGTAAAACCGCAAGGCATATTCATCATTTCATCATAAAAATACAAAATAATCTGATTAAAACATAAAAATTAATGGCTCAAGAATTTTAGATAAAAAGAAACCTACTTGATTGAATTAAAATTTTAGATAGGTGTAAAACAGGTTAAACTGATACAATGATGTTAAAATTATAATTGGGTAGGAAGATATATGTGATAACAATGTAGGTATGAAAGAAAAGAGAGCAAACGTTGTAGTTGTAGATATTTCAAATATGTGATGTCTCGTATGATAGGAAGAACCAAATTTCCAACTTCCTAGATTTACGTACAATTGCTCAAAAAAGTGATTCCCATGGTCAAGAATTTCAACTATAATTTATCTAAACTTTCTTACTATTTATATTTCTTTTAAGGAACCTGTCCCTAATCTATAAGATTCGTTTACTTGTGTTTTGTCATAAAATTTATAAAATCCAACATAAAAGAGGAACTATACTTTATTTCTCTTTAATATTAAGGACATTTATGATACAAAAATAAAATAATTTAATTCATTAAAAGGCGAGGGTAATAATGTACACATCCATTTCTCATGAAAATCATGAGTTGAAGCGTAACTATCAACCCAATAAGAGAAACTAGAAAAGGGGAAAAAAAAGTAAAAAGACTTAACCACGTGTTTTTTGTGCTGTTGGAAGGACGGCAAGGGGTACAAACGGAAATTGGAAATTTCAACGAGCGTATAAGAACGAAACAGAAAATGAAGAACTCCAACAATAGCTCGATTGTTGGAGTGGGGGCAGTAAGGGCAGGGAGTGATTTACAGCTGGTCAGCTACCGGCAGCCGTCGACGTGTACCCTTGCTGTCCACTCTTTCACATCAAATTTTTAGGATTTTTTTATTTTTTATATATTAGAAAAAAATTAAACGGAGAACAAATAGAGTACGTTTAAATGAATACAAATGGGAGGGATGATCCATGAACGTAGGATTAACTGACCCAATATGAGTCAGAGCAAAACCTGACCGTTAGATGAAGCGACAAGGTTGTTGGGTCACAGAGACAGTACGATTTGATTGGTATACAGAGGCATAATCCTGTGGTTCCGATACTACAGAAAATTGACGGCTCAGTAGTAAGTTTGGAGACGTGGCAACTGATTAATGGAAAGTAGAGGGGCTCAAATAGGGTTACGACTACTTGAATGCATCCTCATTAAAGAGTTAACACGTGGAACAGGAAGAGGAAAGGGTAATATTCGGTACAGTCAGAACCAGTGAAGGTTCATATCAATTTTTGTGGGAATATGGGATTAATTGGAATTAAAATCGATAAATTTGTATGCACCATTTACTATTATTATAAATTAGTAGATTGAGAGAGGCTGAAAATTTCCCTTTCAAAAAAAAAAAAAAAAACTGGGTTGCTGATTCTTTTTGGTTTTATTTTAAATAACGTAGAGGAAATAATTGGAAAAATAGTCAATTATTTATATTTTCCTACAACTGTAAGATCAATGTTTTGTAGAAGGTTGCATCCATTTGTAGTCCATATACAAAAAGTTATTTTGTACAAATTATGATAGATACAAACTTTTATCAGAAAAAAATACAATATACCCTTATCTATGTACTTTCTATTTAATTTACAAAATAATAAACAAAAAATTTCACTTTAAAGTGCTATAAAAATAATATATTTTGGTTTCTTTCATAAAAATATTTGATTTTAATTAACATTAAATATTTAATTTAGTTATGAGTTAACCCTGACATAATTTTATTAAATTATTTTTTCATAAATTTAATTGGTTATCATTGTTTAGAAAATTCTAACTGACCAAAATATAAAAACTAAAAAAATGAAGAAAAAGAATTTCTCTCAAAATTAATATTAAAATATAAATTGTTAACATGTATTGGCTTGCAAATATTATAAAATAAACGAAAAAAATATAATTTCCATCAACAATAGTTATTTAAAAATAAACTTACAACTTTATGAAAACAATATGTAGGATGCGAGTCTATAGTTATTTTGGTTTACATCGACAAGTTTTAAATTTATTATTATATTTTTGTTATTACTAAATCAATATAATTATGCTTTATAGTAATGAATTTGAGATTAGTTATTACTATCAGTGAGTGAGGGATAGTTGATTATGACAAAAAGTTATTTTATAATATAATAATGAAATTATATTGATATTACTATTTTTAATTAAATTTATTGAATATAAAAACTGAATAAATAAATCTGGTTGTTTTCATCAAACTTTAAGGAGAAAATGGTGAGATTCCAAATATAATATTTACTAGTTTATGTAACATAACCTAAACATTGTGAAACGAACCGCACGTAAAACAATCTTAAGATTTCTAATTTAACCAGTAATTTATTTTAAGCTCTCTTTTTTTTTACTTATTTAATTTAAAGAAAAATAAAAGAGTGTAATCTATAAATACCTGTATTGACATTGCTGTCCTCTAACAATTTTATAAAAAATAATATGTATATATATTTTAAATTGAATTAACTCTGAATTGGAGATCTAATTTTTAGTATTCATATAATATAGATGTTGAAATTCTAACAATATCAGAGAAACCGGTAACCGCAGAATCCGGTGTCCAAAAGAGTGAGAAAATGTTTATATATTACGCTGCACCTTCTTAAAAATGGAGTCTCTATTCTGTAATGCTCTTTCATACATCCCATCGCCTACTCGCTCTCTCTGTCTCTTCTTTGTCGCGGAATCAGTTTGTCGACGGTCATCTCCTTCTGTTATAAGATGATCGCCTAGTAATTGAATAATGCGCGCCTCATTTTAAAATTCCTTTGCTTCCATACCACGCCGTCTGTCCTTTCTTCTTCTCATCATCCTCCGTCTAGCCCAAGGGAACCCAAGTGTTTGTTTTCTTATTTTTCATACTTTAAACTTTCTTTTTCTGAAGCTGCGAGTCCAGGGTTTTTTTGTGTTCGGATCGGTTTCTCCTGTAGGATTTGATTATTTTCAGTGGGGAAAATAAAGCCCCGACTCCTGACTGATTATTTGTTTTTGAAGCTCTGAAGTTAAAAGGATTTTTTATTTTTATTTTATTAAAAAAAAAGGATTTCCGAGTCAAAGCTTAATTCGACGAGGAAGTTAACACGAAATGCTAGATCTTAATCTCAATGTCGCGTCGACTGAGTCGACTCAAGACGCTGCCTGTGCGACTCTGGTTACTAATAAGCTCAATGAATATTGTGGAAACCAAATGGACGAATCCGAAACCTCGAATTCCTCAATCGTAAACGATGATGATGAGTCGTGCTCCACACGCGCCAACGGAGACGCGTTCACTCTAAGTTTCGACATACTGAAAGTCGGGAGTGGAGAAACCGAGTACGGAAACGACGATGCACCGGTGGTGGTTACTAAGGAACTGTTTCCGGTGAAGCGAGTAGGAGAGGATTTCCGAAGCCCCGAAGGGCAGAGCTCGGGAAGTAGTAACTACAACAAATGGATCGATCTTTCGTTCGAGAGAAAAGAAGTTGCTGACCCACGGGTGATGCAACAACAGCAACCGTCACAGACGACGGTGAAGAAAAGCCGTAGAGGACCTCGCTCTCGAAGCTCGCAGTACCGAGGAGTGACTTTCTATAGAAGAACTGGAAGATGGGAATCTCATATTTGGTAATTTTTCACTTTTTAATTCATCCAATTTGAAGAGGATTTTCTGATTGGCTACTATGTGTAACTGAATTTTGACTTGGTCGGTTCAGTAGTTGAATTTAAATTGAATTTTGTTTTGAAATCTTTGCTCAGAATTTTTTTTTCTACTTTTTTTTCAGGGACTGTGGAAAGCAAGTATATTTGGGTATGGATATAATTAGTTAATTTTGTTTGATTGTTAGTTGATAACTATATTGTTTTGGGAATTAATTTTTTTGTTTTTAATCTCGGAATGTTTTTATCGAACTTTTCGGTTGGATTTTAATTTTTCTAGGTGGATTTGACACAGCTCATTCTGCAGCTAGGTAAATCACTGGAAAGTAATTTTTTAAATTAGATTATGAACTTTAGTTTTTCTTCCTTCTAAAATCTGGGCTTGTTTGTTTCAGAGCCTATGATCGAGCGGCTATTAAATTTCGAGGGGTTGATGCTGATATTAATTTCAGCCTCAGTGATTATGAGGACGATATGAAACAGGTTGGAATTTGATGAAACGTATAAGTTAAATTGTTTGAACTGTAAAAGTTAAATTGCTTGAACAGGTTGGAATTTGTTATTTTTGGACAGATGAAGAACCTCACTAAGGAAGAATTTGTGCACATACTTCGGCGGCAGAGTACTGGTTTTTCGAGGGGAAGCTCTAAATACCGAGGTGTCACACTGCACAAATGTGGCCGGTGGGAAGCACGGATGGGGCAATTCCTAGGCAAAAAGTGAGGACACTTGTTTATGGAAATTTCATTTTTGTATCAAACAAACTATGGTTTAGGAGTAAAACATGTGGAACGTTTTGAGTGTCGCCTTGGGAACTGATTTTTCTTCAAAAATTTAGTTCTCAGTGGGATTGTTTTTCGGATTTGTCTTTGAATGGGAAAACAATTCTAAGATGCCTAAAAAGAAAAAAAAGAGGAAAAATAATTGGGGATGGTGTTTCATCTTGGGGGTTACGGTGCTTGCTTGCAGGTATATTTATCTCGGGCTATTCGACAGTGAAGTAGAAGCTGCAAGGTCCTAATGATCATGAATTACAATCTTCCTGATACTGCATTTATTACCCTCAATTCTCAACCTCAATAGGGTTCCATCCAACACGTCTACCTTTTGATTTTTCTGAAAACCAGGGCTTATGATAAGGCGGCTATCAAATGTAACGGAAGGGAAGCAGTCACCAACTTCGAGCTGAGTTCATATGAAGGGGATATAATCTTGGATACCAGTAATGAAGGTATAATTTGTTACTTGTTGCTTCTTATTCTGTGACTACAATGCTCTTTATAACTAATTTCCCCTCAAATCAAGGTTATTTAATTTGTGTTTATATGCTGTTTTCACGTAGGCAATACTCACAACCTTGATCTGAACTTGGGGAGATCTCCACCCGTTGGCAACGGTTCGGTTGAAAATGAGGAGCATCCTCATTTCCATTCTGGCACTTTTGACATAAATGGCGGCAAGAGTTTAAGGGTAACTTCTTAATTGAACGAATCTAATTTACTTGTATTACTTTTAGCACATTCAGAGGATAGTTGTTCAACCTACTAGTAAATTCTGATGTCTAGTGTGAGCTTTAGGATGAATGGTTCTAGCTAGCTTCAACCAACATACACGGCATGTGTTGAATGACGGTCAAAATCATGATTGGTCTCCATGATTTACTTTTGCAGGCAGAGAACCCTGCTGCAGCAACAGTAGGTCCAGCTTACAAAGGGTTAGCGGGGACATCAGATCAGCGAATTTTGTGGAATAGTGTATATCCTAAAACCTCATTGCACTGCTTCTGGATCTTTAAACCTTGTTCAGTCCTTTCATCAGTTGGACCTTTGCATAGAAAATCACCGAATAACCACATCCCAATCATTTAGTATTACTTACTAAACTTACCATATGTTGTTAGTTCAGTTTAATACATCCTGCCTAAATTTGTTGCTGTAGTGAACTTATTGCTATGCTGCAAACCAGGGTGTTAATTGTATGTGTAAGTTTAAAGGCTTTAATCATAGATTGGAATGTTAATTGTGTGTGTAAGTAGTTTTAGGGACTTTATGCTTTATATGATCCATATGTTTTTGGTAAACAAGATGTGATCCTGACACTAAATAGAATCAAAACAATGGCTACCTACTTAATCTGTATTTAATGGACGTGGTGTGTTGTTGATTTAAAAAAATTTCTAGTTCAGTCTTACCTTTTTACTTCATCTTCAACAAATTTCAGGTTGATCTTATGTATAGTAACCCAAATTGCAGGAAAGGGCAATGGTGAGAAGAGTTGATATCGGTCCTCCGCAAGGTCCCCCTAATTGGACATGTCAAATGCGTAGTCAAGTCAGGGCAACAGCAACACCACTGTTCTCTACTGCAGCATCATCAGGATTCTCCTACTTGGCTACCACTCCTGCTGCAGCGAAACCTATCAATCAAATGACCCAAAATCTATGCTTTACGTCGTCAACTGCAACTGCCACCAACACCGCTGAAATCAATTTTCAGATGCAGCCACCACCTTAAGCCATTTGCAGCAGAAATGCGACAATTAACAGTGATGATGATTCAAATACACTAATTTGATACACTTTTAGACTGAATAGATTCTAACTTTCTTTTATGAACGGAAAATGTATACTGTGTTGGATATACATCAAGGAAATGGTAGTTGGATTCCTATCCGTGGAGGCATTAAGGCCGGTTGAACCTTGTTTAGTGATTTTGTGAGATGCATTTTTTGTTTCATATACTTTCTATTTTAAAATCTGATTCCTTAGGAACAGGAAAGTCTTTTTCTTTTTTAAGGTTATATAAATTTGATCGCTATATTTCAAGAGACAAACAATTCCTCGGGTAGGAGTGGTGGAGAGAGCTCGGGATTGGAGTGGAGAATTGCCTTTGGGAATGTGGGGCCCGGTGACACGAGGCTGGTTTTTGAGTTTGATGTCACCCCAGTTTGGTTCTGCTTCATGTGATTTTGCTTGAACTACAGACAGTGCTGCACACCTCATCTTTGTTGTTTAGCCTTTATGTCCTTTTTCTGTAAGAGTGAGGTCTTTGCTTAAAAGGTGGGACATGTATTGTTACTGGAGATCTTTTGATGAAAAAAATGGTTTAACATGGGATGTAGAGTTGGAAAAGATATTTTGAGGATGATTGGTCCCACCCAACCGGCCCCAAATTTTAATGTCTCACTGTAGCATACTTTGTGTTAGATAAGTACAGGTGCGGGGGATTGCAAGTACAACAGCAAATAGCTTTGGTAAATATGGAAAAGCATCCCCACCATTGTTGGAAAAGTTTGCTTTCCTTTCCTTTGTGTTGCTTCCCTCCAAGGTGGACCAGATTTCTAAATCCAAACAACCTATGAATCTTTGTAACATATTTTATAATTAGTTGTTTATTTTTTTTAAAATATCCGTATTGAAGGAATTAATTTTTGTTATTAACGAAATATGTGTTTGAATAGTTTAAAGTCTCAAAAGTTAGTTCTCAACTTTTCAGTCGAAAAGTAACATCAACGAAGATGTGTGGATGCACTATTTCGCAACGACGAATTTTTCTTTATTTTGAAGATCAAGAATCAATTATTATTTTTGTTCCAATTTTTATCTCCTCTTATCCCTATGAATTAAACTTTTCATATGGAAAAATCATATGAGGGGTAAAATACTTATTTAAGGTAAAGAAGTTCAGTCAAATAGAAAAGCATTTTAAAATGAGTTCAAATTGTGGTGAAACTAAATTCAAAACTACTGTTGAGTGAAGAAGCTCCATTTTCACATTTTTTATCTTTTATTTCTAACTTCTTTTTTGGAGTTTGTAGTTGACATGTTTTAGAATTAGGATCAAATGGCAATTAAGCCTTTATGTAATTTTATTTTTTTAATATTTTATATTTTTAAGTCTTTTATATAATAAATTATATTTGGACTAAATTAAAAATTGTGTAAATATCGATGGTTAAATTTGTTAAATTTTTCTAAAATTAAAATCAACTTGATAGAATGAGTAAAGTGTTAAATGCTAAGTTTGTTATTATATACCAATAAAAAGACTGTCAAGTCAACATTCCATTCATTGACCAAAGCATTTCAACAGTGGAGTGATTTATAATTACAGTTAATATTAACGAAGTGACTAAATTAACAAAAAAAGAATCAATGATCAAAATAGGAATGCATTAAAACTTGGGTGACTATTTGAGTAGTTTACCTTTTAAAATTTTTAAAATTATTATTAAGAAATTTTTTAAAATTGTTATTTTAGTTATAGTTCAGGGACTAAATTGGTTATTATCCTTTTAAATTAACATGCCATGTCATTTTCTTAACGGAAATGTAAATTTTTTATATCTTTAGTGACAAGTATATAACTTTTGAAAATTCGGTGATTAAAATGTAATTTTAATAGGAGAATCGGTGTAGTTTAACCTTTAATTAATTATGTCAGTAAAAAGAAATAGTGATTAGGTTGAGGTTGTTGACTACTGATTCGGATGCATATAAATAGGAATTAAGTGGAGGAGATAATTTTAGTAATTAAAGGAGACAAGGCAATCAGGCTAAATTAATAGAAAATGTTTTTTTTATTAGTCATTTAGGTCAGGTTTTTTTTATTTAGAAAATATGTTATTTTTTTGAGAGTATGTGAAAGTGTGTCTAGTTAAATTTAATTTTTTTTAAGTTGTAATTTTTAACTTTTTTAATATAATTAAATTTTTTGGTCATATAATTAAATATTAGTGTTTTTATTCTTAAGTCTGAAGTTCGATTTCTCCCTCACTCACATTAATATTTTTTATTTCAACTTGTTTTAAGTGTTTTTTATTAGTATTTCCCTAAATAAATAAAAAAACCAAACTTTAGCCAGGCAATCAATTGTTTTTTTTTCATGGCTTATACCACAATAATGTATGCAAAGTTTAAGACCTGGTTCTCGAAACAATCAAACAAAACGACAAAGCCAAAACAGTACGTTTAATACAACGGTTATTATTACGATTCTGGTTTCTGATAAAAAGTCATGCGAGTTATGATGATTGAAGAGGTGGTGGACCCAAACTCCACCCTCCTTTTTCATTTACTCCAAATCTATCAATCTTTCACTGATCTCCCCTCCACTCAATTTTAGGAGGGGGATTGTGTGGGCTTGGGTTGCATTCCCAAATACCAACACAATTAATGTGTGGCTGACACCCACCTCCAAAATTGATGGGCAACCTTTCGTTTCCTCTCCACGATAAAAACAGAGATGGATTTAGGGTTTCTCATGCTTCTGTTTTCTTTTTGCTCTTTCAGTTAAAGTTTCTGTTCCGTGTTGATAATAATGGTGAAACAAATGTCGCAACGAAATGGTTCTGACATCGATTTTTTTTTAAAAAAAGAGAGGATCCAACTCTAACCGGACCGAATTTATGAATGATGAAAATTGAATGAAAGCAGAAACCCCAATCCTTTTTAACTGGATGGATAGCCCTGCCTCATCTCCCGAAAGTTGGAAAAGGGATTCTTACAAATTACAGTTAAATTGGTATCTCCTCTTTACCCAAATTTTGATGTGTTGTTTCCTTTGCAGACATCAGTACCAAACTGATCTTGTTTAGCCATTCTACACATTCGGGTATTGTCTTCACTTGAGAATATCCAACAAAAAAGCCAATCTAGTATTATAGGCCCAAAGATTTATATATAAAGACATATCAAGAGTTCCTCCTTGATTTTATAGTGACAATTGTCGCCAAATAGAAAATAAAAAATTTTGTAAAGCAAGAAATAACAAAGAACAGAAACGATCATCGTTTTCTATATATTGAACGGAGCCTTGTTGCTTCCACAATATGCCTGTACAGACTCTTAAGAGACGGAGCAAAAAGAAAAATGACAAAATGCTTCGGGGAAAATATATCCTTGTCGTTTAGACAATGACCACTTCGGCCTCAAAGCTTGGCTCACTGTTATAAAGAACTTCACCCCTCACAGATTAACAGGATAAAGATTATACTTACCCGAGATCTGGGATTCCAAAGGTTGCCAACGAAACGCCACTGTAAAATACACATACCAACTCCCTATTAATTTAATTAATTAAATTCATTAATAATAATATGTAAAGAACTATTTAAGTTGTCAGAGCCAAAAGCAACCACCAAATTTTACTTCAGGAGGTATTTAGTACAAAACACTAGGCACCAGGAGTGGATCAACCTGCCTGCCAGTTAAAACCCTTTCTTTTTTTAATCTTGTACTTCTGAGGTACAATCAAACTATATATATAGATTAGATTATAACGGAAGTTCGCTTCACCTGCAATATTCAAGAAAACCCCAATCAATTAACACAACAAGATGTAGGCTTTTATAGAAGTCAGGTGCAGACACAACAGGAATGAACAAAAAGCATTAACTTAAAATATTCCCTCAATACCTGCACGTTTCTTCAGACGAAACTTTTCTGGCTTGGTCACCGGTTACAAGGATTCAGGAGATTTATCCCTCATGAGGCTGCCCAAGGAGACTCGGCATGCATGCAAGATTGCACAAAAATTCTTATTAGCAAAGAAATGCCAATTAAGCAACAACTTCGTTCCAACATCTGGAAGCAATCACATCCCAAATGTTCTACTATACAGATCACCCGAAGTGGGCATCCTGTACTTATTAGAATCTTCATAACCGGAATAAAACTTGTTAAATCCCAGTCTCTGATTTTGGAGGAGCTCAGCAACACCAATACCGTTTCCACCTTCGACCTCATTCCATCCATCCCAATGACCATTTGTATTTCTTGATTGTGGGAGCGACAGCTGAGCAAATGGGGAGATTTTGTTCACTTGTGATTGATCCATTAGCCCAGAAGAAATCCCTTCAAAATAAGGAGAGCTATCCCCACCATCATATCTCATGTTTTGGTTAGGAGAAAGGGATCTCTGCATCAATAGTTGAAATCTGGCCTCATCTTCATAGGGATCCAACTGTGGTGGAAAATTTGATCTCATGTCTAAGCCTGAACTGTTTAGTGCTCCCTGAAGTCTACCCTTACCAACTGCTAAAATAGCAGGATCCATAAACTCTATATCCCCAGGGCCACCAATCCCACCACTTGCCAGAGCCTGATAAGAATTTCTTAACAGCGATGAACAGTCCATCAAATGGTTTCCCACATAAAAAAATAGTTATCATTAATTTGCTAGAAACGAAATTCCAAATATAAATTTGAGCCAAATGATAAATAAGAAAACTTACCAGATGTGGTGTCATAGGCATGGTCAATTCTCTCATGAGAAAAGCCTGGAGGCGGTGTCCTGCTAGGAACAGAGAAACCAGGAGGGGCTGAAATTTGAGGTCTTGAAACTGCTAGACAAAATCAAACAGACTACATCAATATCAAACTTGGAGATTAAAAAAAAAAAAGACAACAAATTAAAATTTTTAAAAAGAAAAAAACAAGTCACTTGGTGTTACTCAGAAGCCAGAATGAAACAAATTTCAGGTAGAGAAGAAAACAGTGGATACAAAAAAAAATGACAAACTAACATATACATAATGCTGTTAAAGATCAAACTATCAAAAAGCTTATTGCATTATTATTAAACAACATACAGAGAAAGTAAAGTTCACCAAATTCAATAATAGAATTGAACCGAAGATAGCAGAAGTGGAGTAAATTCCTACACTCACCAGAAAGCTTGTTAGAAGAAAACACTGAAGGACCGCTGATTGCATTGTCAGATTCCGCAAAGTGATGAGATGAAAAACCATTGGAAATTCCAAACTTATTTTGATAGAGATCCGTGCTTTCTGCAAATTCCTGGCTAGAAGGGTTCTGTGGCATTTGCCCAAAAAGACTAAATGAGGACTCCATATCAAATGGATGATATTTGGAATCCTCCTGTCTTGCAAATGAAAATCTGGACTGACCATTATTCGGAGCTTTCCAGGAAGTACATAATTTGAGTATGTTTGGCTGCTTGACAGTGTCACACAACAAATTAGCCAAGTTATGAGGAGAAGCTAAGGATTCATCCCAAGTATCAAAATCTAGTGACAATATGTTAGAAATTATACTGCTCTCTCCTGTTTCTTTAGCATCATTACCCTCAACATAATCAAGGAATCTTCCAATCTGCTTCCCTTTCCCCTCACTTGGAAGCAGATGAGAGCCATCTACGGTAATATCAGAACCGATACTACTGCTTATGTACTTCTCAGGGTATCCATTTGATAAAGAAGAAACACTTGATCCATGAAGATGCAAACTGTCACTAACTTTATTGTCTACATTGAATGCATCAGCATCCAAATTAACAGCACCACGTTGAAACCAATGGGGCCTAGATTGGTTTGATAAATGAAGTGATATTGGTGAATTTGGAACATAACTTGAACGGCTAATTACTTTCGGATCGTTGAGTCTTTGATTATCAAAAGACAATATGTCTTCCTCTATGTCAGAGCTTCTATTTGCCACTGGTTGAGTTTGTCTATCATTTATCCAATCAGACTGCTGTTTAGAAACACAAAACCCACTGGGAGACGTCACAGTTCTCCCAATGGCTAGTGAACTTAAAGGTTCTCGGTAATCCTCGGTATAAAATTGTTGTAAGCACAGACTACTAGGTGAGCCGCTCGATCCATGATCAGAATCTGCACTGCTTGGTCTAAGTACATTAGATGGTCCACCATAGACATTCCTATCTACTGTCAACTTCTGCATATCAGAGCACAAACTGTGTATCTTCCCATCAGTAGAGCCAGTACATCCTGGTTTTTCACTAGAGGAAATAAAAGACTGCTCTGCATGGAAAAAGGTGGAGTTTGTAACAGTTGATGGCATATTACTTCCCTGTTCATAATGATTGAATACTGGTGGACAAGATAACTCGCAGCTCAATGACTTAGAAGCAGAAACTCCACCAAGTGTAGTTGGTTTCTCTAGTACAGTTGTTTGACAATCCAAATCAGCATTCTGCTGTTTACCCTTCATTTGCATATCGTGAATCTCCTCAGATGACTTCTTTATAACATCTCCATGTACTGGGTAATTCTGATTTGTGTTTGTTACTGCAGATGAAAATGGTAATGCGCTTCTAACCGTATCAGATTTCTGCTTAGACGGTCCATTTGATGACGCTAAACCAGCTGTTTGAGGATGGTTTAAAGCACGCATTCCCCTGGCAGAATGTCAGAACTTTTAGCCAAAGAAATAGACATAAAAAAACAAAACAACAATTAAATGTCATACCATGACGCTCCAGCAGGAAGAGCAACAGATCTTCCAGTGCTTCCATTTGGCGGAGAACCTTTAGGAATGCACACTGTTGTATTCTGTACCACAACAAAATCAATAACGATCATGAGCAGGAGCCAAGGACAAGTATACATAGTGCCTTAACCTAAGCCATCTGAAACAACTCACACCATTGTGGAAAAAGTTCTTTAGCGACCCAAGATAAAACAAACTACCAACAAGCACGGAGGTCTGCTTGCATGTAGAGCAGATCATTGTTTTCCTAGTTTTTTTTTAATATAATATTTGAACTTCCCATTTTTGTTAGGAAGGTGAAAAAATGAACTTACATTTGGAGCATTTTTAGAAATGGGTTTTGCTGCAGAAGCATAACTGGGGGTGGGGCAATAATCATTCACCGGCGGAGGTAACATATTCCCAGCAGGCCACAGCATATTGTTTGTTGCACCAGTTATCTGTTGAACCCTGCTCCTTTAAACAACTAAGTAAGTCCTAATCAAGAGAATGCATTACTCAAAATTCAAGGAGAACTTGGTTTACATGCTTGGAATTGAAAAAAAAAAGAAAAAAAAATTTCAAAGACAACAAAGGGAGTCAATTAATCCAGAATTTGATTTAGAGCTTCTATTTGGACTGCAAGGACTAAAGTAGTTAACCAATTTTTGAAGAGATTCTTTTAAAGTAGGTGATTACAAAAGAAAAGATGACAACCAATAAGTCTTAACAAAGACGACAGAAAACCAAATACCAGAGACAAATTAGGCGAAATATAAATAAAAGCTGTCAACAGTCTTTTAAAAATGTTAGACTCTGTTATAGAAACATGTGGAAAAAACATTTGGTAAAATAAAATTTTATTTCTATAATAGTAACATGAGAAATGAAATCCTAAAAGTTGGATGCAACAACTACAACTAGAGTAGCAAAATTAAAATGAATATACCTTGTGTATGCCGATATAATCTCATCTTTTGTGAAACTATCCTCTTGAGAACCAATCTCATGCAAATATAGACAATCAGGATTGTTGCAAGGCTGATACCACCAGAGAAAAAAAAAACACTTCAGACTACACTTTATTCCTATTTTCTGAACTTAGCAGCAATAAATGACTTTCTCCAACTTAAAAAACAAATTAGCAAAAAATCTCTTCTAAACATACCACATTTCTCAGCCATGCATGACAATACTTTGTTGTACCAAAGCAAGCCCTGAAATTAATATTCCAAGTATTATAGATTATAACCAAGACCAAGTATTCGTTCAATGATCAAGAAAATAAAAAAATTCCATAACATTCTCATACTTTAATGGTCTACCCTCCAAAACAAATCCATGTATAGACCGGATACAATGAATTGCTTCTTCTTCTTTTGAATAAGTAATATATCTGCACACAGGATAAGCAAATGCAAAATTAAAGAGAAAAAACTAAATAACAGAGAACAACAGAGCAGCAGGAAAACAATATCTTCAAATTAATAAGATACGATGTTCCTATTCAAAGAACTCAGCTACATAATATAAAATACTTCTATTTAAGATCCAATATACAGACAGGTATATCTTAATATTTGAAAGATTTAAATCAAATAGATGAGATTTATGCACTTACACACTACATGTATTATTTGGAAATTGCTGAATGACACCAGTTGCAGTCCGAGACATAGATACTTTCAAAACTTTTCCATATTGACCAAAATATTCTCGCTGTTGGAGAAGCTGCAGAAAACAGTTGTATATTTAGATCATGATACAAGTAAAACAGTTAGCTTGTAAATGCAAGTATCTGAAAAGTGGGAATGGTGAGTACATCTTCATCTCCCAGATTAAGTGGCAACCCAACTATGTAAACAAGATTCCTTTGAATAACCCGCACACTGCTCAGTTGCCTCCTTCCTTCAGATGATTTAGTCTTTGCCTTTGTTGACTTACTTTTTCTCTCCGAATTAATTTCAGCAACCAACCTGCTTAGAAAAAAAAAGTACATGAGACAATGCCAGGTAAATATTGCACTATCTTTAAGGAGAACAAGATCTAGGGGAGCTTGACAACCTCTCACAATTAGCAGCCATCCCTACAATCCTGTCTTTGTCATAAGCACAACGACATGCTGGACATTTCCCCTCTGTCTCATCCTTCTCAGCCATTTCCATTATGTGATGCCAACACCAAACACATATCTGTCGCAGAGAGAAATAAAAATAAGAACAATGGCCAACCAATTCTCATCCCTTTAAACTCTCTCACTTGTTTTTTTACTTAGTTTTTGGATTTGAATCGCCAAAGAAATTTAAAAAAAAGTAAAAGAGCAATTCAAACCTCGTAACCACATTTGCAAGGCTTGAGCTGCTGATCAGTCAAATCCATCTCCTCGGCGCAAAGGGGGCAAGTCTTTTCTCCCTCATCACTCATGATTGCCTGAATCAGGAACTAGAATCAATTAAATAAACCCTAGAATTCCATATTCCCTACTTAAATAATCTAAACCCAAAAATTTTCCAAGAATTAGAATCAATTAAATAAACCCCTGCCGCTCAATAAATCAACATAAAAAGACACATTATCATATCTCCAACGAAAACAATTAACAACCGCATTCCTAACCAATACCAAACCAATAGTTACCCTCGTACCATATAATAAATCGAGAAAAAAACTTTAAAAATCCAGATTAATCGTCCTAATGCAATTTGGAAAGGAAAAAAATCAAGGATCTTAAAAAAAATTAAAACAAAACTAAAAAGATCGAAGAGCATATACGAAGATTTAGGGTTCCAGATTGCTAGAGGGAAAAGGTGGAACAACTTACAGTTGGGTGAAGATCAACAAGATGAAAAATCTGTGAAGATGAGATAGTGTGATTAAAAAAAAGAACAAGCAACACCACACCACCAAGAGAAAATCACCGTTAGGGAAATAATATAGAGAGAGAAAGAGAGCGAGAAAGAAAGAGAAGAGAGGGATTTTTTTTTTTTTGGCTTTTTTATTAATATTTTCATCTTAAACGTCGCTGTCATTTAAATATTGTGAACTTCCTAACCTTACCCTTGGATTTTTGTTTTATTACGGGATTGTGCCATTGCCTTTTCCTGTTTTTGTCGAGGTCTTTTTTGTTTTTTCCTTTTTTTCTCTTCTAGTCGGATTCTGTTTAGCAAGGATACTACTTCTAATGACTTTTGACGTGATCCTGATGTTTCCGATCTGCGCCACGTCGATATAGTATTACATCAACGGCTCATGTTAGTAAATGAGACATCCATTTGAACCGTTTGATTTGAATCCACGGTCCCAGCTACTTTTTTTATTGGTACGTATTTCTTCTAAAAATACATGCTTTCAACGCCCCCCAGAAAAATCAAATCATATATTATATTTGTAGTAGACTTTTTAGTCAAGGCAATTTCAAGTAAAATTATTAAGGCAATGCGTATAATCGCAATCTAAATTATTCGATTCACTAATAATTATTACTAAATAAATATTATATGATTCAGTTTATTTTCTTTATACAGAATTAGTAAAATTGAAAGAAAAAAAAGTTCTATGTCATTCTTCAATAATAATAAAAGGAAAAAACTTATAATTTAAATATGTTTTTAGTATTCCTCGATCACCTAATTGAAAATAGGGTAAATTCCATCAGTGGTCACTAAACTATTGCTGGCATTTTATTTTAGTCATTAAACTTTTAATTTTTCTTATTTAATTACTGAACTATTCAAATTCAATTTTTTTTTATCACCGAATGTTAACAGTCGTTTGAAATTTTATGCATGTTCTGAGTGGGTTTGTTTTATTAGTCTAATAACAAAATTAGCTATCTAATATTTACACATTCTATCATTTTGATCTTAAATATTTAAAAAAAATAACAACAACAACAAATTTAGTCCTCAATATTTACAAATTTTGTCATGTTAGTTCAAGTTCTAAAAAGTTCAATAAATTTAGCCCTCACATTTACAATTTGACAAATATTTATTTTTTAAAATTTTGTACAAAATAAAAAAAATACAATATTTACAAAAATTTTAAAATATAAATAGTTTATAGAAATTAACTTACAGTTAAAACTCAATAATTGAAGACTATATTATCTAAATATAAAAGGTTCAACAAATTTAGCACTCAATGTTTGTAGAATTTATCATTTTAGTTCAAAATCTTAAAAAATTTAAAAGTTTAGTCCCCAATCTTTACAAAATGACAATTTTTAATTTTTAAAAGATTTTGTAAATTTTGTAAACCCCAAACATATATGCCCAAGTAGATTATGATGGATCACGCGAGAATCAAGCTTTTAAACTGCTAACATTGATTACAAGAATAATGAAAAAGAACTCCATGAATCAGTGACAAAGAATAAGAAAAAATAGAATTCCCTCATCCACAGACCATTGTAGGCTCATTAAAGTAATCCCCTTTGGAAAAAATTATCGATTTATGAAATTGTGATTTGTGCGGTAGTCAAACTTGAATTTGTTGCGAGAGGAATTTCTATTTCTATTTCTATTTGGTTCAACTGTAATTATTGGACTTAGCAAGTGTTTAGTATTGCTTCTAAAAAGTATTTTTAAGTATTCTTAAATAAACTGTTTTTTAGAGAAAAAGTGATTCTCCTAAGTCAAAAATTAACCTAAAAACTTTTTGTTTTTTGAGAGACTGATTTTAGTTTTTTCCCAAAAAAATCTTTTGGTTTTAGTGTAAGCTTTTATTGCAAAGGAATATGCATGAATGCCAACATTTCCAGCTTCTTGACGTAGTAATATAGAAGCAGGTAAAGAAAAGGACAGTCTTAAGAATGTGAGAAAGTGAACTAGAAAATAATATTTCTAAAATCAAAATTGATAGAATGTATAAACATTAGAGGGTAGAATTTGTTATTAAATGTAACCCTCTAAAATTCTCAGCGTCACTAATAGTAGTGTTTCAAAAGAAAAATAACAAAATTTCCAAAAAGTAAAACTTTATCAATTGAATAATGATAATAAAAATTAAATTGAAAATCTATGAAAGATGGACTAAAAGTGCAATTTTTCCATTTAAAAAAGGTGCAAAATTTTAAGAAATGTTTTTTTATGAATATGAAATGGATATGAATTGATAGGTGGAGTCGAAAATTTGATATATGAACTAGATTGAAAACTAGTGAAAACTATAAGGACTAAGGTGTATTTTTTTCATTTTGTGGAGGAGGCACCTAAATTTAATACAATATAAATATTTAAAAATGTTGTTTTTACCATAATTTTCACAATTTTATTTTTAATCCCTTGACTTTTAATTTATACCCAAGTAAATCCACTTATACCTAGTGTAATCAGTCTCACCAGTTGGTCTGATCTAGTTTTTAAAACCAAAGTAGCGGTCAAACTGATTAGGTCACCGATTTGTTGGTCCAATTGGTTCGATTAGTTTGACTGGTGCATCCATCTTATAGATCCGTCTGGTTTTATTAAATAGAACTTTAAAAAAATTAGTTCAATCACCCAATCAACAGGTATGTACATGTTTTTGGGTCAATCATTCTAATTCATTTTTCCAAATTGATACATTGGTCGGTTCTTGGTTCAACCAGCCAACTCAATTGGATTCAAATAACAATGTTTAAAATCCTCCTAAAATAATTTGATTTTAAAATAATATTTTTAAGGCTTAAAATTAGTTGAAATCCAAATCTAAATTTGAATCATCTACGTAATAAATTTAAATCAAGTTAAAATTTTAAAATTCAAATTTAGATTCCACTTCCTAAAAATTACATTAAAGAATCATAATTGAAGGATGAAAAAAAACCATAATTAAAGAAAAATAGAAAAGTTGTAGTTTATGCCTATTATTATTATGGTAAAATATAATATTTATTGTTGTAAGATAAGATTCATTTATATCCAAGAGCAATGAAAATTTTTAAAATACATTACATTAATACAAGGAGCGTCGCATTGGAAGGATTTTCCTAATCACGGTAAAATCGTTAATATATTGAAAAGAAGGGGCAAAATATGAAGACCTATTAATAATCTCGTTTTCATTTTACACGAGTACAATCTTCACGAAACTTTCCACTTACTTTCCCTCCCTCCAAATCATTATCACAGCAACAGAAAAAGAAGGAATTCCATCCAAATCATTATCACGCCGTTTCCGATCCAAGAGAAGCCGGAACGGCTGATAATTATCAGTGATGAGTAATAAATAATAATTGCTCAATCAAATCCCATTATTTTTTATATTGCGCTGTAAATGTTTGGTTAGCATGGATTTTTTTTTTGTGTGTTAAAACCTTTATTTCTTCTTCAACCATAGTTTGAGTTTGGTTGCGGAGAAAGAATATTAAGGAAAAAGGATACAACTGTATGGATTTTGCTGCGAAGTGATCGGCGAGCTATTTGTTTGAGGGCAATCTGGATTCCATCTATTTTTCTTGCTTATCAATTGACCCAGATGTTTTTATTCGGCAATTAATTTTTCTTTTTTCAAAACTATAAAAGCTTTAAGGATCCCTAGCAAGTTGTAACGCTTCCATTTGATCACATAGACTAAAAATTGTAGTAGTTTTGTGATCCAAAGTTGGAAGTTTTAGACGTTAAAAAGTTGGTGTCAGCATTCTAGGTTGTCTCTTAGTCTAATTTCTTCTTTGCACTGAACATTTATCACTGCATTGGTTTGCTTGACAAGGGTAAAGATAGAGAAAATTTGATGTTTGAATCAGTATGGTTTCCAGCTTGAAGAAAGGGACTAAGTTTGTGTTAAATTTATGCACATGCATAACCTATATCTTTAATGGCATTTTTTTTTGTTGCTAAATGCTAGTTGAATTTTTTTTTTGAAATGAAAATTACACGTCTCGTCCATGCATGGGCTGATATGACCTAATGTTTAAGCTATATAAAACTGATATTGACTTTGTCTGGAACGGAAATTGCATGTCTCGATTGACTTTCCTGTCAAAAACTGAACATTTTGTGATTTTGGATTAGTAAGAATAAATTACGATTATCAATTTATATTTATATTTTTCAAATATAATAATAGTTAAATTAAAGTAGAGTAAAGATAAGTATAAAATTATAAAAAATTAATATAAAAACAAATTAATTTAACAATACAAATAAAATAAATAACATGTAAGAAATTATTAAGACTATTGCTTAAATTATAATATACAAATATTAATATTCAAATCATGATGAATTTTTGTATTATTGTAATATTTAACATTTTTAAAATAAAATAACATTAATATAACGGATTCTAAATTAGTTAAATATTTTATAATTACATTAATATGACAGATGATGGACTTTATAGTCTAGACGACTGAGCCAAGGTTATAGCTTCTCAAAGGGGCATATGTATATCGGAAAGTAATGCATGTGAAGGCATATCAACAGATAATGCTGCCACCTACTCCAAACATCAGACTATGAATACGCATCATAACCATGTCTCCATGGTTTGTGTCTATTCTAAAACTCAAAACACAGAGAATTATAAGACCCTTTGCATCCTGGGCCGACTCTAATGCATTCATTTGAAAGATCAATGGCAAATGTTGCAAGACCCTCGCTTGCTGGGCCCAAAAAATGTTACGGATTACTTAGCTGTCAGCTTAATGGGCCTTGACAACGGCAATAATTTGATCTAAAAGGGCAGCTTTCGGGGCATCCCCCAAAACTGTTACTCCAATCTGAGTTTTCTTTTTCATCTTCTACTTCCTTTTTTTGCTTTGATTCTCATGAGACACTGAGACAGGTATAAAAAACATAGACCAAAATTTCGAACAAAAAAAAGGACCAAAATTCTTTGTCGTGCAAATAATGCTTTTATAATTTTTAATTTTTTTAATAAAGTCTTGCCTTAGTAATTTTGTATGATAGAACTTGGAACTAAGAAATATTTACGTTCAGATTTGGGACTACTCGATGAACCACTAATACTGTTGAGAATTTGAATAATTCTTTCACTTTATTTTTAATGAATATATTTAAAGATTGGTCGTAACTTTCAATCGTAATTTGATTTAGGGTTCGCATATGATTCTATTGTTTTTTTAGATGAGATATTCAAACGGTTTAATCATATTTTCATTTTCATGTTATTTTTTGATTATGCCATGTCTTAATTTTCTCATTACAATTTTTTATTATATTTCTGCTTATCTCATATTTTTCGTATTTAAAATGTAAAATTAAATTTATTTGCATATGATATGAAATATCAAATATTTAACAATATATTTAAATAAATCTATCGTATTGTTCAAATTATTTCTTTATTTTTGAATATTAATCTCATTATCATACCTATTCTTTTTTTTATACAATGTTTAGAACTTCCTATAACCCCTTTTCCAACTCTTAAATAGAAGAATAATGCGGTTTACAGCACCCAAACCCATGTCTTCTTGCACTAGCAATAATGGTAAGACTAAAATGGACAAAATATATTGTGTATGTTAAAATAAAAATGAATAGAACATATCAAATTTAAACTTTGTAAAGTGGTAAATTTAATTTTTTACTAATCTAACTGATGTGGATTTAAAATCCCATCATATCATGTTTTTGTTTTTATTGGTTTTTGTTAAAGTAAGAATATTAAAGCATAATATAACTTATTTTAATTACAGAATGATATTTTTATAATTTTTTAATCGAGTTGATGTTTGGTTGACTCGTGACACCAACTCAATCAATAACTTAAACAATAGTATAGATTTAAATAATATTTAATTATTTATAATTAATTTTTAAACCCCAAGCATAGTGGAAATTAAAAATAGGATGTGCAAAATTTGGGTCAAATCTACTAAACTAACCAAACTAGTCTGTTTCAAAATTTTCCATCTTTGGTTTTGGTTTTGGTTTTGCTTTTAAAAATCCAAAACTAAATCAACGGACTTTAAAATAAATATTAATTTAAAATTATATTTTAAAATATTTAAACCCAATTAAAATTTATTTATACACAATAAATTTAAAAATATAAACTCAATTGATATTTTTATTTACCAGAATGCGTACAAACATTTTAGACTCTTATAAAGATACATTAAACAAAATAAACAACCACCCTAAAAAAACCCATTTGGCCACAAGTAGTAACCTCATCGTCATGCTCCTCCAATTTCCTTCACGCTTCTTTCTTCCACTTACTCTAATGTTGATGTTCCTCCCCTTTTGATCCTTGTTTCAATTATTTTGTATTTCTCTTGCTAGAGAAAATAAATATAGAAATATTCCAAGAAAAAAAATTGCATTGCAAGTTGGTTAATTCGAATTTTTGATGGACAAAAATGAAATTGATTTATTCGGGGTTTTTTTTATATTTCAAATATAATAAATCAAGTTTTAATTTTTTTGAATTAAACAGCCCCTCACCCCTAATAATTTAATAAAAATTAAATGTTGAAGTGGAGGAGTATTTTTTATTTTTAAAAATAAATATTATAATAGTTTATTGATCATGAAAAGGTTTGTTTTTTAATGCATAAACGTGCAAAGTGGCACAAAGTGCGTTTCGATTTGCTTGTGGTGTGAACGTGGGTTCGGTGGACACCTCGTAAACAAAACTCATGATTAACACGTCCCACGTGGCGAATACCAATTGGCAAGGCTCCAGTTCCTCGAGAAATGGGATTATTGCAGCTTTTGATTCAATAGGAAATATGCGGGTGATCAACATGGAGCTTCTGCGTACGCTAAAAGAAAAAAGAAAAAGAAAAAAAAAAGTTTATGATTATATCGAAATCTATTATAATTCTTTTTCAACTTATAAAAAAAGAGAATATTACGTTTACATTTTATTAATTTAATTGGTTATAAGTTATTTTGTGTGTATGAATCAACAAGGTAATTATGTAAATAGGTTTAGTAGTATATATTATAGATTTTAATCATTTTTTATATATTATAGATTTTGTGACATTAAAAAATTATATAAAATTATTTGTTGGTATTATAAATTTTAATTTTTTAATTAATAAATTTATTTTACAATCTTTTAAAGTTTTTTTTATAAAGTTAGGTTTCCAATAAGATTTTGAGTATTTGATTATAAAATCATGTTTCTTTTAGAAATTTGAGTAAATAATCAGTGGTTTTTGTAATTGTTATTTAAGTAAGTATTTTGTTATCTATTATATAAATAATTTTAAACATATTGACTTTAAACATTTATCAGTGTTGATCGATTAACGTGTCACATAATTGGTTCACATAAAATATTTTCCTAAATAACAATTACAAAAACCATCAACTATTTACTCAAATTTCTTCCTCACAAATTTGTAACCAAAATGTTAAAGTTGGTAAAAATTCTTCAAAAATTATAAAATGAGAAGTAAACAAATATTTATTTTACAATCTTTTTATAAAGTTGAGTTTTGAATATGTACAAATTTGTGTTTTTATTAAATATAGTAAATATTTATTTTACTCATGTAAAGAAGCAGACACAAGATTTAATCTTCTTTCCAGCGTATTCACACCGTATTACAGGTATTTTCCTTTGTTTTTAAAATTTTGGGGATAATAATTGAATCGACCAAAACACCCTGCATGCCGTTTCTATCCTATGCGGCCGTTGTAGTGAAACCTGCCATTCAGAACTTGAAATCTTTTTATTGATTTTTCTTGAAAACATTATACCATTAATAAATCAGGTTGGGAGATATAAGATGATCCAAAAACAACTATCTAACTGCAAACTTTGTATACATAAAATAAAAATAAAAATCTATGCAACTAAACCTTTGATGAATACCAAAACCTCAAAACATTTGATTTTCTTTATCTTTTGCAGATAAATTATTTCTAACATTGGGTTAATTTACATCTTCTGATTCACACTTGTGGTTTTGATTTTTTTCATTACCAGGATAACACTAAATTGGAATTGTAAATAGTAATTTGTACCAATTTAAAATTAAATTAATTATGTATATGGTGAGGAAAAAGGGATTCTCATGCTTTCAACCTAAATGTTTTATGTTAATCAATACTTGATTTTAAGATTAGTTTTTTATTACCGCGCCACAAGTTTAGTTAATTAGTAACTTTTAACTTAATATAAACACAAAAACACACTACTTAACTATGTTGATTTAAAACTTAAAATCCATCGTGCTTCAATTTTAAAACAATATAGATACATCAACATTAGTTCAAATGAGTTAGCGAGATATTGATTTTCGATATCAATTGATGATTTGAAACCAATATCCGATCTAATTGATGGTTGGATTGATTTGATTGTTTCAATGTCCATTAAAACTGTAGAGATTTTAATTTTACCATTCACGTAACATGTTTGAGAGCTAAAAGGTCTTGATAGACGAATAAGTAGTTGATTTTAAATATTATCGCATGAATGTCATTTTTAAATTACTCATGCACTTGACATTATATCTTTATATACATGTTTTGGTTTACTATCCTTTACCTATGCTGTTTGAAACGATAACAAAGTTATATATTATATCAAATTGATTATTTTTTTATAACTGATGATTTAAAAACTCTAATTTATGCAAATTGAACATTTATTCCAATAGAATTGTCATTGTTAAAAGTAACCTCAAGTATTAAAGATAGCACAATTATTTAGTACGCAGGGTACTAAAGTTTTTTATTTAACAAATAATTGAGATTTTTTATCCTAAAAAATATTAGGACAATTTTAATTTTGAGGATGTCAAAGAACGCCGGAAAAATACGAAACTCATACTTAAGGGTGTACGTAATCCGCAGCCGCAGCAAATCCCATCTCCTTTCCTCGTTGTAGGGCAAACCTGTCATTTCAAAATTCCACATATTCACTTTTCCCCGACGTTCCGACAAATTTTGACTATTTATTTTCTTAAAATAAAAAGCACAATTAACTTCTTTTAATCAGCTCACCAACCCCAAAAGCACAACCGCACATCATAGGTTTTCAACCCAAATCAGAGTTGTCAATTCCTAAAAGAAACACCAACCACAAGATCGTAAATTAATCCAACGGTTATTAATAATATACTAGAAGTCTAGAACCTTCCCTCCCTTACCCCTCGTTTATATCTCCCCCTTCCATTCGGAGTGTGCTTGTGCTCAGCTCGTGCCATTTAGTGGTTTAAGGGATTTTTTCATTTGTTTCTTCTTACGCTCGATTACCTCACGAAAAGGTTATTTTCGATTTGAGTTCGGATCTGGATTTTGAAACTTTTTTAATTTGATTTCAATGTTCTTCTGTTAATACGAATTTACTTTCATTTAAAAAAAACCCAGAGAAAATGACCAAGTGTTACCCAACTGTGAGCGAGGAATACCAGAAGTCAGTTGAAAAGGCTAAGAGGAAGCTCAGAGGTCTCATCGCTGAGAAGAACTGTGCTCCACTCATGCTCCGTCTAGCGTAAGCTTTTCTTTTCTAATCTACTTTTCTTTTTCGAAGTTCTGAGATCGATTGTGTTGATGGATCGAACGTTAATGGTGGAGGACAGGTGGCACTCAGCTGGAACTTTTGATGTTAAGACCAAGACAGGAGGTCCATTCGGAACCATGAAGCATCCTGCTGAGCTCGCACATGCTGCTAACAACGGCCTTGATATCGCCGTCAGACTTCTCGAGCCGATCAAGGAGCAGTTCCCTAACCTCACCTACGCTGACTTCTATCAGGTTTTAATTTTTGTCCATTATTTTCCTGATTTATTTATTTTATGTATGATTTGACAGATTTTGACTGGATTGTTTTTCGCGTGTTCGAATTATTTGTAGCTCGCTGGTGTCGTCGCCGTTGAGATTACTGGTGGACCTGAAATTCCCTTCCATCCCGGAAGAGAGGTCAGTCAACTTCTACAGTTCTACTGCGTCTTTTTTTCTGCGACTGTTAAATTTAAGAAATGTTGATGCTAATTTTATGTGCTTACGACTTGACCATGGAATCTGGCTTGACTCTTGAATGGAATTTGAAGTTAACAGTAATTGATCTAATTGAAATTATGTGTCTATTTTGCTTTTACAGGGGAATTGATATTTACATCTGAAAACTAATGGGTTTACTTTGTAAAAATCTTTTTAGACAGTTTTTCACTTTGTGAAATGGTTAGATGTATAGAAACAGATATAGACACAGTAGTTAGCTTCCATTGTTTCGAGCAAAAACTTAAGTAAAATTCAATCCTTGATGTTGTCGATGCTGCTACTCTATTTACCTACAATTTTTTTTTTGTGACAAATTCCAGGACAAGCCTCACCCACCACCTGAGGGCCGTCTTCCTGATGCTACCAAGGGTTTGTTGATACTATTTATTCTGAAATGCCTTCGTTACTACTGAGTATAAGATCAGTGGCTTTCATTTAGCGATGATTTTGGTTTAAACTCTTTATAAATATCATGCAGGTTCTGATCACTTGAGGCAGGTGTTTAGTGCTCAAATGGGTCTCAGTGACCAGGACATTGTTGCTCTTTCTGGTGGCCACACTCTGGTATGTTGTTAACTTAAAATTCCCATGTTTCCTTCAAAGCTTGATATGTTCTTTGTGTATTCGGTTAATGATATATATGTTTCTTCTTTGTCTTTGATATAGGGAAGGTGCCACAAGGAGAGGTCCGGGTTTGAGGGACCATGGACTACCAACCCTCTCATCTTTGACAACTCTTACTTCAAGTGAGTTTTAGAATTAATGGGTTATGCATTTTTCTCCATCTTTTTGGCGTATACAATCCCATTGAGTTGGTGCTAATTGGGATACACTTTGTAGGGAGCTTTTGTCGGGAGAGAAGGAAGGCCTTCTTCAGCTACCAACTGACAAAGTTCTCCTGTCAGATCCTGTTTTCCGTCCATTGGTTGAAAAATATGCTGCCGTATGCAACCCTTTGCTTCAGTCATCTCTTTCTGTCCATATCAATGGCTTGAGAATTTGATACAATCCCTTGCTGAGAAGTTGGATTTTATTTATTTATTTGGATGAATCTCCTGTGTTTGCAGGATGAGGATGCCTTCTTTGCTGACTACACCGAAGCTCACCTGAAGCTCTCTGAGCTAGGGTAATGTTTGAATTAAATTCATTTTAAACTTAAATTATGTTATACATGTTTTCAGTTTTCTCGTTACGGTACTGATGGTTACCATTTTATGTTGCAGATTTGCTGATGCATAAGCTGATGGTTGCGGAATAGAATGAAGCCAACAACATTTGCCTCCACAAAATGAATGTATTGGGTTTTGTCGTCTCTTAGTAGTTTATAGGCAGTTGTTGCTTGATGAATATGGGTATTTGCAGTTTTATTTTGTTGAACATGTTGAATTGAGTTTGTGGGAGATTTCGATGGACTAACTAAAAAGCTCTTTCGTAATAAATAATATACAATTTATTCCATATAAGCGTACCTATTTTGCCTCTTAATTTTTTGCTTTTCGAGTGGTTGATGCTCGTATATGAAATGCTAAATTCATTGCCGCAGCCATGCGACCTTTCAGCAAATTCTCTGTTACTGCTTGACAATGCTGTTCTGTATGTAATGTTTGACCGAAAATGGATATATGGTATTGATTAATCATCGCTCTCTTACTAATTTAAAGTGGTTTGGTCATGTGTTGCAAAAAAAAATAGTCCGAGTTTGAACAACAAAAGAAAATGATTCTAGCTCATAGTTGCACTTGCACTGCCAATCGTAGGATTGAACCCTTCGGGAAAATACAGCTGTGGATTGACTTGATACTTGGTAGTCGTAGATCTTTCTCATGCTATGTATCCATAGATAATAACAAAACAATAAACAATTTAAAGGAAATTAACATAACATTCTATTCTCCTCTCTCTTTTTTTTTTCTTAAAATAATAAAAAAATTATCCAAATAAGGAAAAAGGAAATTATTTTCCTTGCTTTCTTCCCTTTCCGTTTCTTATCCAAACATGGTATGACAGGCAGGCTCAGCGGTAATCGGTCTGAGTTTGGACATAAACTTTTTTCCTTAAAATACTTAATTGATAACAGTGCCTTTGGTTTAATTTAGGCAATTACTAGCCAGATGGCTAGACAGCAGGTCACCAATAAGATTGGTGTTTGTTTCACTCACAATTAAGGGAAGAACACGTGACCAAAATGTTAGTACTAATAGTTTAGTATTGGTTTGGATTTGAAAACAGACAATGTGAAGTTTAGTTACTACTCAAAACAATTACTTACTGTTTTTTTATTGAATACAACAATATTAGCCTGTGAACGTAATTTTTTTCAATTTAGTCTCGAAATTTAGTTTTGGTTAAAAATGTATTTGATATTATTACCTACAAATTTTTTTAAAAAGTTGAAAAATAAAAACTGGTAAACTTCAAAATTAATGTGGAAAAAATTTTGAAGACAAAAATGGAAAAAATTGTTGAATTTCAGAATTAGTTTTAATCTTTCACAAGTTTTGACAAAAAGAAAAGAGAAAGTAATAATATTATGTAAATTCCGTACATCTCTTTGCCGCGTGGCACGGAAGGGATAGATTCGGGGTCAAAATTTGGGGCACTGTGTAATGTGTATCACCATTGAGGAGAGATATGAGACGTGTAGAAAAGTATGTTTTTTCCGCAAAGGTCAGAGTTATCATGCATGCATTGTAGTTACCTTTGATTTTTCTTGTTTAAACCTAGCTTTTTTTAAACTCCACAAAGTCTAAAAGGTCGGTGTAGTAATCAGGCGAGTAAGAGACCATTCACGCTACTCCATCAAATCTCAACCATAGATGTAGTGGCGGCTACAATCTCAGCCCTCTCGCGCTTTCCTTCCTCTTTCCTCCTAATACACACCACCCTCCTAACTCTCTCACTCCAACACATCATTAACTTTTCTTCTCTCTCTTTTCTTTTTAATTTATAAAAAGCCCTTGCGTTTCTTTCAATTCCTCAACACATTAAAAAAAAGCAAGTCAACAGAATACAAAATGGCCAACGTTGCTCCGGGAAATGCCGGCGGTCACTTCGGAGATTTTCCGGCGTTTCATACCTACGGCGGTCAATTTATTCAGTACGGTATTTTTGGAAACTTATTTGAGATCACGTCTAAATATCGGCCTCCCATCATGCCAATCGGTCGTGGAGCCTACGGCATCGTCTGGTATGTTGCGAAATTAATTGTACTTTTTCTTTTACTTCATTCTTTTTCCTTTCGGTTTGATTATAGAACTTCTTTTTGTTTGTTTATATTTTTGGAATTTAAAGCTCGGTGTTGAATTCGGAGACGAATGAAATGGTAGCGGTAAAGAAAATCGCCAACGCTTTCGATAATCACATGGACGCTAAGCGTACGCTTCGTGAAATTAAGCTCCTCCGACATTTGGATCACGAGAATGTAAGCTTTTATCTGTTGTTTGAATCATATTACTTGTTAAGATGCTCTCGAGCTTCATAGGAAAATAATCGATACCTTAATTCAAAATTTGACTAAGTCCTTTAAAGTGAAGTGAAGTTGGAACCATATACAAGAATATTGAGCTTTAGTAGATTCAAAAGTAGCTAATGGTTTTGTGCACGATAACAGGTTATCGCAATTAGAGATGTCATTCCTCCGCCTTTGCGGAGAGATTTTACTGATGTCTACATTGCCTTGGAGCTCATGGATACCGATCTTCACCAAATAATTCGCTCCAATCAGAGTTTATCTGAGGAGCATTGTCAGGTATTACTCAAAGATGTAATGATGGCGTATAACTACGTCTATTTTGATTGGATTTTGATTTTATTGTACGGTATGCAGTATTTCTTATATCAGCTTCTTCGAGGACTCAAGTACATTCATTCTGCAAAAGTGATTCATAGAGATTTGAAACCCAGCAACCTCTTGCTGAATGCTAATTGTGATCTTAAGATTTGTGACTTTGGTCTCGCTCGACCTGCCTCCGAGAATGAGTTTATGACGGAATATGTTGTCACGAGATGGTATAGGGCACCAGAGATATTGCTGAACTCTTCGGACTACACGGCCGCCATAGATGTGTGGTCTGTTGGTTGCATTTTTATGGAGCTCATGAATAGAAAACCTTTGTTTCCTGGAAATGATCATGTACATCAAATGCGTTTGTTGACAGAGGTAAATTATGATTTGAACAAGTATTGAATAGAGCTAGCTGACTTCGTAGATATGCATAATTATATGACCTTTGTTTACAAGAATTGCAACGAGGGGAAAGGTTAATCAATGGAGAATCCATGAAATAATATCCAACACAAGATACATTTTACAGCTAATTGTCTAATTTGGATTCTATGCTGATTATACCTTTAATTGAAGTAGCATTTTACACTTCAGACAAAATACTTATAGCTGAGGGTATCTAAGTTAGTATACGTGGTATAGATTTTAAATTTGAGCTGCTTTCTTTCCATGTTATCTTTTTTGTTGTTTGGATGACTACTTTTTGCTTTATAGCTGCTTGGCACACCAACTGAATCTGATCTTGGGTTTCTTCAAAATGAGGACGCGAGAAGATACATCAGGCAGCTACCTGCATACCCTCGTCAACAGCTAGCTAATGTTTACCCACATGTTAATCGGTTGGCTCTTGATCTGATTGATAGAATGTTGACATTTGATCCAACGAGAAGAATTACTGGTGAGCGGCATTTACCGTCATGCTCTTTTGGGTTGTTGAATTTAATGTATTTGCTAAAATTATATGATATTATTGAAGAATAATGTGAACCCTGTTTGGTAATCATCATGGAAAAAAAAATCCCCTTCCTGTTTTGTGGTAATTTAATTTAGACTAGATTTTGTACCGACTGAATTAAGCAGTTCCTTCATTTTTCTTACCTGGAAGTAATTTGTGTGTGGACAGTTGAAGAAGCATTGGCCCATCCTTATCTTGAAAGGTTACACGACATAGCTGATGAACCAGTGTGCCCTGAGCCATTTAATTTCGATTTTGAGCAGCAACCATTGGGAGAAGAGCAGATGAAGGACATGATTTACCGGGAAGCCTTAGCTCTGAATCCAGATTATGCTCGATAACAAAATAGAGTTATCTTCTAAGTGCGCCAGTCCAAGTAATCTTTGATGTAAGAGTGTGGTGGCTGATGATACATACCGACCAGAATATGCCGATGGGTTGCCCACCTTGATTTTAGCTTTCACGAGGTCAGTCCCTTGCAAGCCACAAGACTCTGTGCTTTCGCCATTTCTGATGTGTTGATATGTTATTTCTTTGACCTTGATTTTCTGAATGTCTCACATGTATTATTTATTTATTTATTTATTATTATTATTATTATTTTCTGATTGACTGTAACACGGGAAAAAGATCAATCCTGCTGTAAGAAATATAAAAAGGATGTTTACATTATTTTGTATAAATTTGTCAATCAAATAGTATTTTGTATGTCAAACTGAATCCAAGTTAAAGTCGAGTCATAGTTGAATATCATTGCCAATTGCCATCCCACATCCTCTGCAGTTTGTGGATGTAGTAAAAGAACAAGGCGGCCTTTAATTTAGTCTTTTATGATTGATAGAACATCCACATCTGAATATACAAATATAGAATAGCTAAAAAGCACTAGAATCTAATTTGAAATTGGTGTATAATTTAGGCTCTGTTCATTTTACTGAAAATAGCTTCCAGAAAATGATTTCTGAAAATGATTTACTTTTCTTGAAAAATTAATATTTTCTGGTATTTAGATGAATCTGTGTAAAATAATTTCTTTTGTTTGGTAGATTCTTTAAAAATATTTCATAAAAGTTGTTTTCAATTAAACAAATATACATTTGATATTTTTTTTATTTTTTCATTGTTTAATTGAGTTTATTTTATATCTATAATTTTATATTTTACATTATTTTTACATATATTAAAAATATTTTGTTAAATTTAGATTTATTGACACGATTATTTTTTAGTTACATGATTACCAACTGAGTATTTTTTTATTTAAAAATGGGACTTTAGCAAAATTGACAAAAAAATCAACAATGTCAGCAGTTGGACTTGATTTTTAAATCTGGAAAGTAGAGGTACTAAATTCTTAAAAATAAAAGTACAGAAACTAAATTACAAATTTGTGAAAAGTATATAGACTTATGACATATTTTAACATTTATACTACAAAACGTTTATTATTAATATATTTATAATTGTAATAAATATTTAGTATTAAAATATTAATATTGATATTTTCAATAATATGTGAATAATATTATTTAAAATTATTATTTTTAAAATTTACTATTAAAATAAAATTTAAATATTAAATAATTTATTAAAAATAATAAATTATATTAATTATGTTAATAATTTATTATATGACTAAATATAAATAATTAAATACGTATGTTTAATACTATTAAAAAATATAATATTTTATATTAATATTTTAAATATTTTTAAAAATAAAAATAAAATTTATTATTAACATAATAATATTAAACTTGATTTAAGTTAATTTTTATATAAAAATAAAATTATCTATTAAGGAGCTTTTTTCTAAAAAATTACTTACGCTTTTCGAAATGGTGTGTCATTTTATAAGTAAAAAGACTTACTGTTTTCTGTGAAACAAACACAAAAAAATATAAAAAATATTTTCCGTAAAACTTTTTACATGTAAACTCTTAATTAACTCAAAGTCTGAAACCATAAATATGACTGTGTTTGCCAGCTTACAAAGCGTTTTCTCAGTGCAGCAGATGACGTCATTGCTCGTGATTCGCGGCATGCATCATAGATTCATGAGTATGCTCCGCATTTGATTGTCTTGGTAATTTTAACCATAGGAAAGAGCATTTATATGATTGACTGATAAACGCAGTGGTTGGATTAGTATTAAAAAAAAGTGTTAAATTACATTCAAGGTCACTAAACTATTAGTAAGTTTACGTTTTGGTCACTCAACTTAAAAAAGTTACAAATGGTCCTTGAACTATTCAAAAGTTTTCATTTAAGTCAATGACCTATTAAAACTATTGTTATACGGCCTTCTCTGTTTGCACCGGTTGCACCAATTCATGAAATAACTTCGAATGTCATGAATTTGCGAACTAAAATCCAAATAGCTTACTTCTCTAATTTTTGACACTAACTGTCAGATCGATTTGGACTTAAAGTATGTTCTTCTACTCACCAATGGGTACTAATCCACCATATTAATTGTTGAAACGTCACTTTGAGCTTGCTAGTCGGACTTTTAAAAGAACTTAACAGCCTAGTGACTTAAATGAAAACTTTTGAATAGTTCAATGATAATTTTGTAACTTTTTAAAGTTGAGTGAACAAAATATAAACTTATTAATAGATTAGTAATCTTGGATATAGTTTACCCTAAAAAAAATTCCATTCTTCTTTCATCCTTACTAGACATTTAGACTCCCTTCTATAATTAGTTAAATTGACTCATTCGAGATTAAAAATAACAATGATAGTGAAATTAACTATTGTAGTGATTGGTGAGATGTGTTTGAACTCAAACGCAATGATGACAATAAAATGATAATAAAAATTTACTATTAAAGACATTAAATGAATATATACAATAAATTATCAAAAATTTTAATTAAACGATAAAATTAGTAAAGTTATAATTAAAATTTATTAAATTTTTTATAATAAAATTTTAAATTATTAAAAGAATTTGTATTACATTTATACTAAATATTATATAATAAAATCATATTATATTAATATTAAAAATAAAATAAATAATATCATAAAAACTAAAGGGTAAAAAATAATTACTTCATTTATTGGATTTTCATGGATTCCCTCGAGGGGTATGTTAAAATAAATAGAAGACAAATGAGTTTTTTAGGTTGGAGATAGAGGGGCTTGAACTCTCACGATTTTTAAAGTGGACGAATTTTACTTTTTACTTTCTATCTTTATTCTCATTCGATTAATTAATTTTTCAAAAGATTTATTAGATTATGAAGTGAATGATTTGATTAATATTATTCAATTCGATTCTTTCTTCAACTTAAAATCGATTCAAAACAATTTCTTTTTATTTTTCATATAAATTGGTTTTGCATGTAATATAAATAAAAAAATGAGTTCAATTCATTTTTTTGAGATAGTTTTTCATTAATATAACTATTTTTGTTTTATAAGTATACGTTAGAGTTTCGATATAAAGATTCCTTTACAAACAATCAACCGTATTTTCCATTAAATCGTGGATATTTACATATAGTGAAATTTCACTACTAGATTGTTGATATGTCAAACACTTACATTTACCACTTCGTTTCGGTCGAAAAAAATAATTTCACATTTCAACGCCTTACAAGTACGTTTTACATCCAGGAAGCCTAACTATTAAAAATTCTTGATTTCATATTTCGGTCACATTTTGTTATTAGACCCTGTACTTTGCATAAGTTATGGATTTAGTACATGCACTTTAATTTGATCACTTTCAGCCCATAACTTTTAAATTTATTAAGTTAAGTTCTATTATTTTAAAGTTTGATGTGTCAAACATATTATCATTTTTGTAATGCTATGTTTGTTTATTATTTTCATATATTACTCATAAAAAATTAATTAATAGCTTTAATGACTGTTGTTTGCATTAAGATTAAAATTTTGAAATTAAAAAAATATAGCCGCTAAGAATGATCCAGTTGATCAAACGTAGACTAAAGCTATAACTTTACGCATAATACAGGATTAATGACATAATTTAACCAAAAGAAATTTAACTGTTATCATTGGGTCATGATTAAAATTGATCGAATTAAAATACATATACTAAATCTATAAATTACACAAAATATAAAGTCTAATGGTAGAAGTTGACCTAATATTTCCAAGTAAATGGTTCTCATATATATATATATGCAAGCACAGCTTGATTTTCAAACGTAAAATCCAAATTGGTTTTATTTTGATAAACAAGTTGCATTGTGTTAATACTAAATAGTCAACCCTATTTGTTAGCAACAATTATTTCAGCTGCCATCACACGTGAACCAGAAAACAATGAACCAATCACATCTGGATTAAGAATTTAAATATTAAATAATGTATAAAAGACACAAGGAAATATTAAATTGTATTATTTTTTCAATAAAATATTGCTAACACTTATTATGGACATATGCTGTTTATCTATTTTATGAATTCAACGATTATTTCAATTAAGAGTTAGTAATATGATTAATCATAATTTCATAGTTTTTTATTGATATAATGATATGTTTAATCTTCAATGCTTATACATTTTATTATTTTAATTTTAATTTTAAATAATTTAATAAATTTAATCTTCCGAATAATTTAATCTTTAAACACATATAATTAAATGAAACGAAAATTTGATTATTCATCCTAAAAACATCTTACAACTAAACAAAACGAAAAGCTCTAGAGAGAAATATTGTGTCTCCAAAATTGTAAATTGTTCTTTGTTATTGTTGGTTTCAGGTTTAATTTTTCCATCTTGTCACTGCTGTTTTCTAGCAAATTTTCCGAGGAAAAACAATTGGTAGTGGCAGCAAGGGTATGGTAATTGTTTTTTTTTTTTTTAATTTGAAGCTATTCCTTAAAGCATAGAATAGTCATCTTAAGTGGGATTTTTTTTTTTATAAAAATAATCTCAAAAAAACAATTAATTATTTAAATGATCTATTTTTTGATAAAATACGAAAATAATCTAAAATTTATAGTAAAAGTTGGTGGAGCTAAGTGTTTGGTGCCACCAACATGCCACGTCAACAATCTGCATTAAAAAATTATTTTTTTGGTGGAGCCATGTGAAATAGTATGGAAACAATTATGGTAGTTAGCAGGTAGTAGTTAGAAGTCTTGACAGTTAGTAGTTATGGTTAGTTAACAAATGTATTATAAATAGTATGATTTATGTGATGTAAAGAAAATAATCATTTTCAATAATACAGTTTAAGTTTTCAATCTCAACATGGTATCACAGCCATAATTTTTTTCGACTATGGCAACAGATGCAGTATCTAGTAATGATGGTGATCATCAGTCCGTTCACACGGCCACACCTGTAGCTACTTCTTCTCCTGATCTTGGATACGCTTCCTCGCGCAAACTTCATCAGTTTTCTAAACATGACATGGTGAAACTTACTGTTAAAAATTTTCTTTTATGGAAACAACAAATCTTGCTAATTCTTAAAGGATATGGTTTGCATGAATTTGTTCTTGAAACGGTTCAGGTTCCTCCATAGTCTGCTCTTGACAGTAATGGTTCTCCTGTTTCTAATCCTGATTTTGTCTTTCATAAGCAACAAGACAAGCTATTGGCTTCTTGGTTGTTGTCCACCATTTCTGATAGTATTCTGGTTCATCTTACTGGAGCTGGTTCGAGTTTTGATGTGTGGAGAACTGTTCTTAGAAGGTTTGCTGCTAAAACTTCTTTAACAGTGTCGACTCTCAGACATTCGTTGTATTCACAGAAGAAAGGTCAGTTGTCTATTCAAGAATATCTAGTCAAGATTCAAGGTCATGTGATACTTTACTTGCTGCTGGTACTAGTATTTCTAACCAAGAACAAATCAGTATCATTATTGCTGGTTTACCAGTGGAATATGAGTCAATATGCATTGTAGCATCAGCAATGAACGTTTTTCTTGATTATCTTACCGAAATGCTGACAGATTGTGAGGCTCGACAGCAAGATTGTAACAACCCTATACCTGGTCTAATCGTACTGACCCAGTATAAGGCTATTACATTCGGTGCCAAAACGGTTATAGCTAGATATTGTTTAATTAAAACATTTATACATAGCATTTTAACTTACCAACCATATTTGTAAACATACATATAGCTTTACTAATTCATTTCATATATATATACCAAAATACGTAAATTACCTAAAAATAGATAGAAGTTCAAGAGTTTACATTTTAGTTCCTAACACATGGAAGCATAACTGACTGTCTATGTACATGCCATTTTAATTCAAAACATGGTACTACTTTTGAAGCTCTTGAGGATGTGATGAGATGAAAGATCTTCTATTATGACTTTACCTCTTCGGGTCAAACTGTACCTACGCGTTAAAATTAAACGCGTTAAGCCGGTGAAGGCTTAGTAAGCACTACAAGAATAAACAGATAAATAAATCTAAACAAAATATGTCAAACTCATTCTGTTATTACGTATTTACGTACGTACAAGCTTTATAAAACTTACCTTAGCATTTTAATGATTCGCTTTTATCCACAAATCATAATCTTAGCCCAAAGTAGATTTTATAGAACACACCGGATATACGGAACAAATACAGAGGTGCATTATTATGCACTAATGAACAGAGAGCATTAAAGTGCTATACAGAGAGCACTGACATGCTAAATATCAGAGAACACCAACGTGCTAATAGTCAGAGAGCACTAACGTGTTAAAAATCAGAGAGCGCGCTAAAGTTCCTTAATGGCATGCCACTAATATCCTGGTAGTTCTAAATTCCATCTACTTGGGCATTAAAACTGAATCTCATTCATTTAAATACTTTATGGAATTATTTCGAAAAAGATTTCTCATTTCTCCTTCATTACAATTTAGTGCACAATTCATAATTCACAATTATCACACCATTTTCACATATATATACTTTTGTCACAATATTTACTTAATGTTTAAACAATATATCATCTTATATTTTCCATCTATAATTTTCTTTACAAATTTCATAGTTCCATAATATTTTATTTTACTTTATTTTATGTTATTTCTAAATAATTCTATACTATAATATAGGCATTTAAATAAAACAATTTAAAGAAAAAAAAATAATCTTGTAGTACTTACAACAAAAAGGTTGGGATGATGTCTTCCTTCACTCCTTAGCCTTCTCTTTTCCTTTTTCTTCAATTAGGTCCTTTCCTTTCTTTTCTTTCTCTTCAATTTCATATAAAACACATAACATTTATATATTAGAAAAACAATCAAATAACTTTCCTATATTATTTAATAAAAATAAACATATATGATATAATAATTTCATAATTTCTTACCTTAGCTAATATTTCAATTTAATTCATAACTAAATTTATTTCTATTTCTATCACAATCTATACCTTATTTTTACTTAAATTCTACTTACAACTTGACTTAACTCTCAAATTTTCACTAATAAACCTGAAATTTTGAATTTCTTACAATTTTACATTAAACTTATAACTTATTTCTCAATTTAATCCTTTTCCCAATCCTAGTTTGAATTTCCATCAATTCAATCTCTAATTCATCCACTAATTCAATATAAACTACATAAAAAAATTCTACGAACTTTCAAAATTTCAACATATACCTACTAGTATTTTGATCTAGAATCATAAAAACTCAAAAATTTCAAGAAAAAGACTTAATTTGACTTACCAATTTGAAATTGAACCTTAAAAACCCTAATTTTCTTCTTTACTTTTTCTTTCTTTCTTTCTCCCCTGTTTCTCCCCTGTTCCGTTTCAAATTCTATTCTGTTTCTTTCTTTCTTTTCATTTCATTTCTTTTGTTTTATATATAATAATAATATAATATAATATAATATAATATAATATAATATAACAACTTACTTATTAATTAATTAATATAATATATAATATATATTTTAAATTAAAAAAATATCTTAGATATTTCATTTGTTATGCCGCCTCAATTTTAGAAAAAGGCATAATTGCCTATTTGGTCCTTTTAACTTTCTTTAATTTATAATTAAACTTTCACACTTATTTCAATCTAATCCCTTTTTCCTAATTTCTTCTAATTACATCAAATTCTCCTAGTCAAAACATAATTAGACACACAACTAACTTCGTAAATATTTATAATAAATATTTACGAATCTGATTTACCGGAACAAAGTCCCGAAAATGCATTTTTTTATTTAACCTATTTAAATAAATTTTACCATATAATCAATAAAATTTTATTATCAAAATTTTAATGCAACATTCCTATCATAATATAGACCATACCACAATATTAAAATAAATTTTCTTTCTAGCTCGGATTTGTGGTTACGAAACCACTATTCCGATTTACTGAAAATGGGTCATTACAAAGATCTTGTTTCGAGTATGACTTTACAGGCTAATGTTGTTCAGCACACTGAGCCCGATGCTAGGCAGGTTAAACAATTTGGTCATGGTTCTCGATCATCTTATAGAGGTGGTGGCTTCAGAGGCAGAGGTCATGGAAGGAAGTTCACGCATACCAAACCTCAATGCTAACTTTGTGGTCGGGTTGGACACACTGTGCACAAATGTTATTACAGATTTGATGAATCTTTTGAGGGTGTGTCTCATCAATCCATGCAAGTCCAGTGTCATCAGTTTCAAGAGTCTCCTAATCTGCCTTGTGCTTCTTCACCTTGTTACACTCATAAGGGGTCTTTAGAAACCTCTGATTTGTAGGCTAATATGGCCTCTACCTCGGGTCAATTGTCTTCGAATAATATGACCTCCAATGTTTGGTTTCCTGATTCAGGTGCCACCAACCATGTAACAAATGACTTGAAGGGTCTGCGAGAGGTGACTTAGTATACAGGTAAAAATAAACTTTTTTATGGGGAATGGTATGTCTATACCAGTAGACAATATTGGTTCCTCGTCATTTGTTCATTCCAACAGGAATTTCCATTTGAAGAATGTGCTTCATGTTCCTTGAATATGCAAGAACCTAATGTCTGTTGTGCAGTTTGCTAGTGACAACTGTGTTTATTTTAAGTTTCATCCACTTCATTGTTTTGTGAATGGCATCAAGACAGGGACCATATTACTGGTGGGGCACATGTATAATGGAATGTATCAGTTTGATCTCTCTTAGCATCTTAATACTTCTGAAAATCTCTGCACTTCTGGTGTTCCAACTGCAGTTTATACGGCACAGTCAGGGGTGTCTTCTCCTGGTGGTTCAGTTTTTGAACTGTGGCATAGGCATCTTGGACATCCTTGTCAGAGGACTGTTGCTACAATCCTTCAAAACTGTAATGTTGTATCAAAGAATTGTAAATTGAGCTCAATTTGCACTGCTTGTCAACTTGGAAAATTACATAAACTTCCTTTTTTACCTTCAAATACTGTTTATTCAGCTCCTTTTGAGCTGATTGTTTCGGACCTTTGGGGAGCTGCTCCTATGATCTCTGATGGTTGTCTTTATTACATTTCATTTGTGGATGCTTACTCTCGACACACTTGGTTGTATTTGATTAAAAGCAAATCTGAGGCTGTGACTAAGTTTCTTCAGTTTCAAAAACTTGTTGAAGTACAGTTTGGTTGTAAGATACGGGCTCTTCAAACAGACTTGGGAGGAGAGTATCGTCCATTTCAAAAGATGTTGGCTCAGCTTGGGATTCAGCATCGGCTTTCCTGTCCTCACACTTCAGAACAAAATGGGTTAGTAGAGAGAAAGCATCGCCATATTGTCGATACTGGTTTGACTTTAATGCCTTTATGATTTTGGACTCATGCGTTTACTAGTGCGGTGTATCTCATTAATCGACTTCCAACACTAGTTCTCAATGGCAAATCACCTCATGAGGTTCTCCATAAGACTATTTCTAATTACCAGCATTTGAAAGTCTTTGGTTGTCGATGCTATCCGTATCTTAGACCATTTCATGCTCATAAGTTACAGTTTTGGTCTCAGCCTTGTGTATTTCTTGGCTATAGTATGGTACATAAAGGGTACAAGTGCCTTGCTGGGAATCATAAAGTATTTGTTTCCAGACATGTCATTTTTGATGAGGGTTGTTTCCCTTTTATGAGTGGTTCTAATTTTGCAGGTGATTCACAGTCTGCTCGTGACGTCACTAAATTTCAACATCAACAGTCTGTTGTTCCTATTGTGGTGCCTATCTCAGGGTTGGTCAGTTCTTCAAATTCAGCTATGTCTTTATCACCTCAGAACACTTCTGTCAGTATGCCAAGATCTGATAGTCCACAAGGTCGCCCACAAGTACCTTGCTCTCCTATGAATATGGTCCCTAACAGTCCTTCTTCCAATTCTCCATGTCAGAATCCAGCATCCTCTTGTTCCTCGTCTGGTCTGAATGGTTGTCTGCCTAGTCAACCTGCTCAGGCTTCTCCAGTTAATTTGCATCCCATGCAAACGAGGTCCAAAAGTGGGATTTTCAAGCCCAGGATTTTTTCCGCAAAGCTAACAGCAGCTGAACCTGTTACAATTGAACAGGCGTTCACCAGTAAAGAGTGGACTCTTGCAGCACAACAGGAGTATGAAGCTTTGATGAAGAATCACACGTGGGACTTGGTTCCTTTACCTGCCGATGGGAAAGCTGTGGGTTGCAAGTGACTTTTCAAACTTAAAAGAAAATCAGACGGTACTATTGCTTATTACAAAGGTCATTTATTTGTCAAGGGTTATCTTCAAGAGGTAGACATCGATTTTAAAGACACCTTCAGCCTAGTTGTCAAGCCAACTACTATTCGAGTCGTCTTGTCCTTATCTGTTAAATTTGGATGGCAGCTTCGACAGGTGGATATTAGCAACGCTTTCCTCAATGGAGAGTTGTTTGAAGAAATCTATATGACACAACCACCTGGCTTCGAGCAACACAGTGATGAAGGGTTGCGTGTGCAGACTGAAGAAAGCATTGCATAGTCTCAAACAGGCTCCTCGGGCATGGTTTTCTAAGCTACGTGAGTTCCTGATTGGCTCGCAATTTGTTTCTGCTAAATCTGATTGTAATACCCCGAAAATTACTACAGTAAGAAAGTAGGTATCCTAGATAGTAAAATAAGGAAATAAAGTGACAAAAAGGGAAATTTTGAGTTATGGAAACATTGGGAATTATATTATGACATATTAATTCAAGAAAGGATTAAATCGCAAAAGTGAGAAAAGTTTTGTTGCCCAAGAGTAAATACTCAAAATTTGAGGGATTAAAGTGTAAATACAAAAAATTTAAAGGACTAATAGTGTAAATATTTTAAGGGTGGAATAATCTAGAAACTACGAAAAATGGATGAATTAGGACCAAATTGAAAATGTGAAGAATTTTGAGGGACTAAATCATAATTTTACCAAATTAAGTGATGACTCAAGAATGAAATTTTTAAATATTATAAAGGGCAAAATGGTCAATTAGAAGAGAGAGAAATCTAAAAAATAATGATGATATTAGAGATATTTTATATTAATTAAATAAATATTAGTTTATTAATATTTTAATTTAATTTTTAAATAATATTTTATTATTTTATTACTATTTTATTTAGTATATATAAGAAAAGGAAGATGAAGAATCATTCATTCCACCATATTTCCATGCAACTAACGCGAGAAGAGAGGAGAAGAAAGAAAGTTTTGCTTTCTTTACAAAGAAAGAAAGTTTTGCTTTCTTTACAAATTGGTCATTCCACAAAAAAATTACCATTTTCACCTAGAAATCAAAAGAATTTCCATAGCTTCCAAGAGAGAAGAATAACAAGGAGACAATGAGGAGCTAGAATATCAAGTTAGATTCAAGAAATAGAAGCCGGATGAGAGAAAAAATCAAGTTAAAGATTGAAATCAATAGCACAAGTTAAGAACATCAAGATTTTAATATATTTTTAAGTTTGATATTATTGAAAAAGCATGGAAATAATGTTATAGTAGAGTTTTCTTATATAAGTCTTATGTTCTTGATATATTAGTGAAGAGAAATAAGTGAAAGTGATGGGAAATATTATAGAGAAAGGGAATAAGGGAGTTATACACTTAGTAATCAACATTTTGCACTAAAACAGTTTTGGACAATAGCAGTAGGTTAAACTTGAAAAATCACCATAAATTGTGGAAATATAATTAGAGTATGAATAAAATATGTAAATAAATCTTATTTAACCTAGTTTCTCATAGAAGAAACGGTGTAAGTAATGGAATTGTAAATCATGAGATATAATAAATTTTGTGAGACAAGGTCAGAATGAATTTGGGTTCCCCTATTCTGACTTGGAAAAATCATTAAAAATTTTACAAAAATAATTATGGGTTATAATTTATATGTTTAAAATCCTTAATGATTCTTTTTTCAATAGAAACAAACAGAAACATCATCCAAATTTTTTACAAAGAGATAATTAATTTTTAGTGAAGAGGGGTCGGAACTGTCAAACAGTGAAACATGGGAAACTTTAAAGAATAAACTGTACTTATTGGCTAAACCAAAAATTCTGAAAATTTTATGGTAAAAATATATGTGAGTCTAATTTTATAGAAAATTTTGGGATCTCAATTCGGAGTTCTGTAGCTTAAGATATAATTAATTTAGTGGCTATGACTCAAGTGAATAGCTTGGTATGAGTAAACAAGTTAATAGTGGTATTATGTATATATCAAGGATGTGGAATAGAGTGGAGGAGGAGGAAAAATATATGTGAATATTCAGCTAATATGAGTTTATTTTAAAATAGCTAATTTACATGTTTTAGGTTCAGGGACTAAATTGAATAAAAGTAAAAATTTAAGGGTAAGTTTGTAAAAATGTCAAAAAGTGACCAAATTGCATGAAATGAATTGTTTTATTATTTAAATTAATAAATTGAATGAAATATTAATTTATATCAAGATTGGGTGGAAATTCGAGGAAAATAGAAAATTACCAAAATGTCTCTAAATTTTGGTATTTTTGCAATTTAGCCTGGTAAGTTCGTGTAACTTGAATTATATTCTTAGATGACTGAAATATATATATTGGATTGAGAAATTGATTTGAATTGTGAACATGAGAAATTGTGAATTGAATGAAATTGAAATAAAGCTTTGAATTACATGAGTAAATACCGGGTCTCGTAGGCCCTATTTGTTATGAATATAATATTTCAAGGATATGTTGTAAAGAATTATGAAAGCACGTTAAAAATTTGAAAGTTTTAATTCGGATGAAATTTTGTAACTCGGTTTAATACGTATGCAAATGTATGTCTTCTAGTAATGCCTCGTACCCTATTCCGGCGTCGAATACGGTTAAGGGGTGTTACAATGTGACATCGCCAGATTCGGTCATAACGTTTAGACCAGGTTTGGGGTGTTATACTGATGCTTCTCTTTTTGTTAAGAAGGCTGAAGGGGTGATCTTGTATGTCCTAGTCTACGTTGATGATATAATAGTCACTAGAAATCATCAACAAAGCATTGACAATTTTGTTTCGTCCCTGGACACTCAATTTGCTTTAAAGGATTTGGGGTCTCTTGGTTATTTCCTTAGTATTGAGGTAACCCCTACTGCTACTGATTTTTTTTAAAATCAGTCAAAGTATATCATTGATCTGCTGAAGAAAGCCAATATGGATCAAGTAAATAGCTCTTCTATTCCTATGGTTGCCACTTCCAAACTATCTCAGAATGATGGGTGTACGATTGAAAATGAGGCTGAATATCGTAGCATTGTTGGTGCTCTTCAATATGTGGTCATCACCAGGCCGGATATTATATTTGCTGTGAACAAGGTATGTCAATTTATGCATCGCCCCCTTGATCAACATTTTAGAGCAGTCAAACGCATTCTCAAATATCTTCAAGGCACTGTTGATTATGGTATTCAATTCACAAAGATTGCTACGTTGGATGTGGTTGGATACTCCGATGCGAATTGGGGTACGAATGTAGATGATCGAAGGTCTACTACGGGTTTTTGTGTATTTCTTGGAGGTAACCCTATTGCATGGGGGTCAAAGAAGCAGCTAGTTGTCTCCAGGTCCACAGCAGAGGCGGAGTATATGGAGCCGGCTCATACAATTGCGGAAGTTGTTTGGCTCGAGTCACTTTTGTCAGAACTGCATGTTCCATCTTTGCGAAAACCTACAGTGTGGTGTGATAGCTCAGGAGCTGTTGATGTATCTGCAAACCTAGTATTGCACTCCAAATTTAAACACGTAGAGTTGGATCTTCTCTTTGTCCGTGAGAAAATTGCAGCTGGAAAACTTGCTGTGGGTCACATTCCAGCGCATGAGCAGATTGCAGACGTGTTCACTAAGCCACTGTCAATATCCTTGTTTACGAAATTCAGATCATGTCTTAAGCTAGGTCTAAAAGACTCCGTTTAGCAGGTGTTGTTACCAGAAGTCGAAGAGAATGGTGGCATATTAGAGTATGGAAATAGTTATGGTAGTTAGCAGGCAGTAGTTAGAAGTCTTGACAGTTAGTAGTTATGGTTGGTTAACAAATGTATTATAAATAGTATGATTTATGTGATGTAAAGAAAATAATCATTTTCGATAATACAGTTTAAGTTTTCAATCTCAACAGTCGCCACTTGTATAAATAATAGGGAAATACTATAATTTTTGAAAGTATAGGAGGCTTAAGCAATTTTACCTTTTTCTGGTGGAGCCAAATAAATTGGCGCCACCAGATTCCAAGACACTAGTCTGTTCTGCCTATTGAAACAACCTAAATTTTTTATTTTTTTTTCATTCCTTACTTTTTCTGATTCTTTGTCCTTTTTCATTTTTTAAGTTTTTTTTTGTTCTTTTTAAATTATCATGTTTTTTTAGAGTGAACAATTTACTTAATGAGAAGGGATTGTATGAAAATAAGATGCCACGCCATTTATATCCATTTCCAATAGTTTAATGTTACATCAACTTTTTTCTCTTGAATTTTAGCATTTCCCTCCTAAAAAAATCAAATCAAACTGAAAATACTAGAATTTAGGAGGAAAAAAAATTAATGTAACATTAAACTATTGGAAATGGATACAAATAATGTGTCTTAAAAGAAAATCAAATTTGAAAAAGATGGAAAAAATAGTTTTATAAAAAAAAAAAGATTAAGAAAACAAATTCTCAAAATCAGACATATTCATATAGGAATTATTGAAATGGAAATAAAATCATTATTTTGTAAAGGAGTAGACAGCCCTATAATAGTAACACTACTAAATATAAGGAATGCAATCTAATTTAATTATTGAAGTAAACCTAATTATCAATAATGATGTGAATATAAAAGAAAGTTTAATATTAAGGCTTCAAATCAAAACATTTGAATGAATGAAACCAATAATGATTTAGCAATCAAATGGAAAACAATTCAAGAATTTACTGCAAATAAGTGTATTTAAAGTTAATATAAAATTTTCAACAACTAAAATTGAAAACCTCAAGTTGAAATTCATCAATGGTGGGTAGCATGGAATTTTGGAGTCCAAGTTGATGTTATGGTTTTTATGTATTCTTTTTTATACTCATGAACATTCATCCTAATATTCATTTTTTCCTTTTTGATCTCTGCTTATATGTTTGGTTTATTGTTGTTGGTATGTAGGGATAAAAATAAATTTATAAGAAATTAACAAAAGTTTCAAAATGTGGATTAATGTTATTTTCTTTAAGATTCTATTCGCTCCACCTATATTATGATGTGCAAAAGAATGATTGTCTACATTTTGCTCTCATGAAAGCAGTCCACTAATCAATTAAACGGTGCATAATAAGGATACCAATTTCTATATAAAATTTCTACAATAATTCTTTATAGAACAATTTAAGAATATAAAAGATAGTGAAAAATAAGAATTAGTAGTCATATATCTAATTTTGATAATCAATATGTTAGTAACAAATTAATAGAAGTCAATGTACTCTCTAAGTAGTTTGCCTAGTAGTATTATTCAATTGATTTGTTAACACCCACTGAATCAAATAAATTATAATTAGTAATAAATATGTCAGTTTACTTTTTTTTTTTAGAAAGTAAAAACTCAAAAAATGTAAAAGTTAAAAATTATGTAAAAAGATGTAATGTATATAAAAAGACTGCCAAACACAAAGCATCTCTGATCCAAAACTCCAAAGCCAAAATGTCATCCATAGAGTTGCAGCAGCCAACTGCTACTGGTAGCAACAAGAATGGTGACCATGAATCACAGTCACAGATGTTAAGTCCTGGCCATAAACGTGGTGGTTGGTTCACCTTTTTCTTTGTTTCAGGTTACTCTCTCTCTCTCTCTCTCTCTCTCTTAATTCTCAATTTCAGACATGTCTAAAACAACCTTGTAATGAAAACGTGTTCGTGTTGTGTCATGTCGTGTGTGTGTGTTTCTTTCTCTGTCACCAGCAACTTTGACAGGATTGATGATAGCTGGTTGGGGATGGCTGACGAATTTGATTGTGTATCTGATCGAGGAATTCAATGTTAAGAGCATTGACGCTACTCAGATAAGCAATGTAGTCAACGGTTCCATCAACTTGATACCAATTATTGGTGCTGTTTTGGCTGACTCTTTCCTCGGCTCTTTCCATGTCGTTTCAATCTCTTCATTCTTCTCTCTACTGGTCTGTATACCTCAGTCATCCTTAACTCACAGATCTTAATTCCCAGTTCACTAAATTCGATTTCTAATGTCCATTTTAAACTTTTCCAGGGAATAATTGCTCTAACCTTAACAGCGACACTTAGTCACTTGAGACCACAACACTGTGGAACTGGTTCAACCTTGTGCCACGCTCCATCGAAACTCCAATTAGCTGTTTTATACACGGGTATTGCTTTGGCATCAATAGGCCTGGGAGTGGTTCGTTTTACTTTAGCATCCTTGGGAGCCAATCAATTTGATAGTCCTGAAGATCAAGGAGTTTTCTTCAACTGGTTTTTCTTTATATTTTATTCTGCCTGTGTCGTAAGTTCTTTAGGCATCGTCTATGTTGAGGATAGTATTAGTTGGGGACTGGGATTTGGCATGTGTGCAGCTTTTAATTTTCTGGGCTTGGTTATTTTCTTCCTGGGAAACCGTTTCTACCGCCATGATAAGCCTCAAGGTAGCCCTTACACGAGTTTGGCTCGTGTGATTGTTGCTGCAATACGAAAGAGGAACGTCTTGGTTTCATCTGAAAGCAAGTATTATTATCATGAGATTAATGATGGAGCTAATAAAGCCATCGCTGCAACACCTAAACGCAGCTTCAGGTATGAACTTGATTATTCTTTTGATATAAGCATATAAAATTGCAGTCTTTTTCCTGCCGATAAATCATATTATTGCTTTTGTCAGAAGTATGCTCTTTTTCTTTGAATTGGACTCGGAAACTTAAATAGCAGGGCAACCTGATATTACGATAATGCACGATAACAGTCGGCGCCGTATCAAAAACACTTTCACCTACCACCCACCGTAACTTGAGGATTTGGAATCTTAGAAATTTCCTTACTTTTTAATTTCTTTGCATAAGGAAAATACAAAAATTGACTTCGGTATACTACTTTAACACTTAAAATAGCTTTTTGGATTTGAACCTCTAAAAATCCACCAAAAACAAGACAATTATCATTTACTTAACCTAATTAAAATCCCTTAATTTCATTTCTGTAGGTTCTTGAACCGTGCAGCACTGATAACTGAAGGAGACATTAGTTCAGATGGATCCATAGCCAAGCCGTGGAATATAAGCTCAGTTCAACAAGTTGAAGACTTGAAAACTCTGATTAGGATTCTCCCATTATGGGCAAGCACAGTATTTTTAGCCACCCCTATTGTAATTCAGACCAACATGACAATTCTTCAAGCTCTAGCAATGGATCGTCACCTCGGCCCAAATTTCAAGATCCCCGCCGGTTCAATCACGGTCGTGGTTTTAATCTCCTCAGCCATCTTTATCGCCCTGTTTGACCAGTTTCTTTACTCCACCTGGCAGTCCCTGACCGGCCGCTCATTAACACCCTTACAAAGAATCGGAGCAGGCCATGTTTTCAACATCCTAAGCATGGCAATCTCCGCCCTGGTGGAGTCAAAGAGGCTAAATGTAGCCCATGATAACCACCTCCAAGACCAGCAGGGCGGCGCCGCCGCCGTGGTGCCAATGCTCGCCTTATGGCTGTTTCCACAACTCATCGTAGTTGGGATGGGTGAAGCTTTCCATTTTCCGGGAAACGTTTCATTGTACTATCAAGAATTCCCTGTCTCAATGAAAAGCACAGCAACTTCCATGATTTCCGTAGTCATCGGCGTCGCTTTCTATGTCAGCACTGCTGTGGTTGATCTGATAAGGAACGTTACCGGATGGTTGCCGGATGATATAAACGATGGAAGACTAGACAATGTTTATTGGACTTTCGTTGTGTTGGGATTGCTTAATTATGGCTACTTTTTACTGTGTGCCAAGTTTTACAAGTATCAAAATCTCGAACAGGAGGCGGAAGCGAACACCCAGATTTGATCAGAACGTTTAATTCAATTTAAGTTTACTGTAATTATAGGAGAACGTAAGATTATGGACAAATTTCTAATAACAGCGATTAGTATGATTTAATTTCATATCACATCACACTTAAAACGGTGAATATTCATGTAAAAGTAAATTTTATTATATAATTTAATAATTTATAATAATTTAATAAATTTATTTTTATTTACATTTCATTTTATTATATAAATTTAATGAAACAACCATTAAATATTAAAATTATGATAAATGATATCTCTTTGCTTTATTAAAGAAGTTATGTGCCCAATTAATAAATACTATTTAATAAAAATAAATAAAAATTGAGATTATAATACTATAAGGCAATAATAAAAGAAATTATCTTAAAAGGCTTCGGTCATCGCACACGTAATGTTTTCGTTCAAATTTTTATATAATAAGCTGAATATGATTGAAAATTTTCAACGAAGAAATTATTTGAACTAAGAAATCTATAATAAATCATTTATTTCTTTTTCTCAAAACTCAATTTATAATTATTAATTTTAAAATTTTGCAATAAAGAATATGAAGATGTGAACTATTCGATGTGAACTCAACTGGTTAAAAAAATATTCTAACATGATTTTTTTTTGTTAAATTTCAAGTATAATTATTTAACTATTAAAATTTCTATTTTAAAATACTCAAAATAAAAATTTTATAATTTAAACATTTACATTACATAACGATAAGTTGAAATGACAATTTAAAAAATCAGTATAATAATCAATTTAACTATTAATTTTTACATATTACCAATTTAATCATAATCTTAAAATTTAAAAATAATCTTAAATTATCCTAATTCTAAAAAATATATAAATATTTTAAAAATATAATAATAAATTTAAATTATATAATAATATTAATATTAAATAAAATAAAATCCCTCCCCCCACCATCCCCTCTCCCTTCCCTAGTTATATATCTCACTCCTTTTCACGCGAAAACACCGCACGTCTCTCATTTTCCCCCATTTTTTTTTTCTTATCTTTCATTTAGCTTTCAAATTCTTCTATTTCTCAAATTGCTTGCATTACTTTCGCATCTTCGAATTTTTGTTTATGTTTTCAGAGCTCTTTACTCTGCCTTTCTGTTTTGCGTATTAAATGTGTCCATAACTCTTTGAAGTCAATTTGAGTTCAAATTAGTTTGTGTTTAGGATTTGAATTTCTCATTTCTTGCGTTGCATGTCATTTTCTTTGAGTGGCATTTATTTATAAACCCATTTTCCAATCTGGGTTTATGTCAATTTTTGTTATTTACTGGGAATTAATTCTTTTTTAAAAAAAAGAGGTATTTGTTTTCCTGGGAATTCTATGCATTTTCTCTTTGTTTGGTAGGTTTTGATTATATTAATGTTGTTTGAAAAACAAAACCCTGATGTGTATGGGTGTTTTTGGTGGGGGTGGTGATTTTAATTTTATTTAATATTAATATTGTTATACAATTTAAATTATTATATTTTAAAAATATTTATATATATTTTTTGAATTTTTTAGAGTTAGAATTAAATTGAGATTATATATAAATTTTGAGAATTAATTTTGAAAATTATGATTAAATTGATATAAAATGTAAAAGTAAAAAAAGAGAGGCTAAATTTATTATTATATTCATTTTTAACTGTGACATTTATTTGTAAATTGTAATTTTAATGGGAGTAATTAAAATAAATGAACGAATATAAATATTTAAATTATAATCTTTTATTTTAAAAGTTTAAAATGGAATATTTTAATAATTAGATAAGTTTATCCATGATTTTTTTTGGGTATAAAATGGTGAAATAGAATTATCTTCATTAATGGTGATGGATGCCAGCTACTTTACTTGAAAGTTAAAAGACCTGATTCCTTCCCAAAATAATTTTTCGAGTTTTGAAAGCCTATGTCTACATCCCTTCATCTTTTATTTGCAAAAACCTTTTCAATTTCTCCTCTTTGTTGTCTCTTCAAAAAGATCTTTTCAAAATCACTTTTAACTAAATTCCAAATATAAGCTAGCAACAAAAATAAATGTCGTTAAAAAATAATAATTCACCTTTCACCAACCAGATCTCATTTTGGCGGCGGCAGTGGCAGGAGAGGACAGTCGGCACAAAGGCTAAAGAGGAAAAAGTAACAACTACAGATCTTTAAATTACATTAGTGGAAAATTTTTATGGTAGAAAAGTAATAAAATAATTATTTAATTATTTACTTTTGTTTTTTTATTTATCAGATATTAAATGGTTAACGGGAGAATGATGTTTTAACTTTTTAAAATTAGTATAATAGTAATTTTAATTCTTAATATTTATAAATTGTGTCAATTTAATCTTAATTCTAAAATATTTAACCTATAATATTTACACATAGTATAATTTAGTTTTTCTTTCTGTGACTCTTTTACTTAAAAAGTTAAAAAAAAGTTATATTTTCATTCTTTTAAAAATAACCCTTAATGCCAAAAACATAAAATAAAACTGTAAAAAAAAATTTAAATTATACAATGTGTAAAATTTGAAGATTAATTTTTTTAGAATCAATATTGAATTGACACAATATATACATGTTAAAGGTTAAAGTTGTTATTATGTTAATTTTAAAAAATTATCAAGTCATCTTTCTGTTAGTGTTTGATAAAAAAAATTTTAAATAGTTAAATAATATTTTGTAACTTTTCTTGGTTAAGTGGTCAGAAAAATAATAATTATAATTAAATAACTACTAATATAATTAATATTTTTGTTTTGATATTTTAATTTGGGTTAGGTGCTTCTTAAATGTTATTCGGCCAATTTGAACGGGAAAAAGGCTTCTTTTTTTTTGAGCTAGCAAAATTAGTCCAAAAAGTAATTAAAAAAATCAATTTTGTATTTTTGATCGGTTCATCGATTTATGATCTAATCATAGTTTGTAATTGAATCAGTTCTCTCTCTTATTCAAAATCGATATATTGATCGATCCAATCTAATTTTAATAATTATAATGTATATTTATTATTTTAAAATTAAATTATATTTGAATTATATTTTGGTTTTCAAAATTGATAGAATATGAAAAAGAAAACATATATTTTTGTTTATAATTACAATTAAAATGATTGTGTGTGAAAAAAGGTTATACTAACTAATATAATAAAAATAAATGATAATTTTGTTATAAATTTTTAAACCCACTTAAGAAAGGAATGATAACGAGATTACAATGTTTAAAAACATAAAATTAAATATTTAAAAATGTGGAGAATGTAAATATTAAAATTCCATCATAGTTGAACCATACCATCAATTATGTTATGAAATGGACATGAGAGTGGACAAGTACATATGGATAAAGCTGTTGAACAGATTCCTTCTTTAAATGAATTAAAAAATGGGTGTGAATGAAGGGCATAAAGAGCGGCAAACTAAGACACCAGTTTAAGACAAAACAATGCTTCCAATTAAATAAACAAAAAATATTTTATATAGTGTCAGTTATTAGAACTCGGTTACGAGGATTAGGTATAGATATAAATATATCTAATTTCGAGTTTTTTTTTCTAAAAAATTGAATATATTTTAAAAAAACATTTGAAGAACCAATCATAATTGAGTAATTATCGCATAAAAATAAGAATAATGTAAATTATATGCATTGCGAGCCATACCAAAATTTTTGAAAATAAAAATAAAATTTTGGGTTAATGGCATGAAAAACCTTTTTAAAATGATTAATTTAACTATTCTGATTTAGAATCCTAAAGTTATCTTTTTTTACTGACATACCATATCGTTCAATAAGGGGCCACCATGTGGTTGTTTATTGACTTTTGACCAGCTAATTGAGATCTTTTTTAACCAATTTTCCTTTCTCTTTTTCTTTTCATACATAATAAAACCTCAACTTCTCTACTTAGATAATACAAAAAAAAATATTTAAGGTTAAATTTCACTAGCAGTCACTTAATTTTGATACAACTGACAAAACAGTTACTTCAATTTCAATTCAATTACTCAACTTTTAAAAAGTAACAAATCAGTCACCAACGTTATTGAAAAGTGACAAATCAATCACTCATTAATATCGTTATCGAAAAGTTACAAATCAGTCACTCATTAACATTTTCAGTTACAGGCCTAACGGGACAGGTGATGTGGTCAGTAAACTAACTGATGTGGCTAGTTAACTTGCCATGCTAGACGAGACAAAGTTGAGTGACTGTTTTTTTTCGTCTTTCCTTTTCCTTTGTTTTAATAAATTTCCTTTTCTATTGTTTTAATAAATTGCCTAATATTTTTACTTTTTTGCATAAATGACCCAATGTGTTCATACTTCTTCTTCTCCATCCCAACAATCTCACCGTCGCCGCCTCCGCCACAACCATCTTTGGCGTCACCATTGTTGACCTCCAAACTACCATCCTATCCTCTCTTTTTTCTTTCTTTTTTAACCCCCCATTAGAAAAGCCACCATGGTTGGGATCCAACTATCTTTTTCAATTGCCCAAAGCCATTAACTCTGAAAAAACCAAATCAAAATGGGATTGGAGATAATTTTGGGTCAAACTATCATAACCACAACCAAGCAGGTGAGGAGAAAATCCTCTATAGCAAAATTCAAGCGATTCAAGAACCAAAATGACTTGGATTTTTCGAGATCTTCATGGGATATGATGATATAAACAAACGAGTCGTCAATTAAACTAAACAACACTAACTTCATTGCCAAGATTATCAAGTTGCATAAAATAAAATCAGAAGCAAAACAAAAGGAACATTCAGACAAACCAAACAATTGATTGAACCCATGATTTTTAGGAAAAAAGGAAGCAGTTCCTCTAAAGGGACAGCCAAATACCGACAAGTGCAATTCTGGGTCGAGTGGGTGATTAGCAAGATCCCAAAGTTGAAACCGGACTAGGTATTGTAGCGAAAGAGGATGATTTGAATGGTTTGTCTATAACGGAATGGTTAGTAGGACTGATTTGTTATTTTTTGAAAGTTGAGTGATTGAATTAAAATGAGAGTGACTATTTTGTCAGCTGCATCAAAGTTGAGTGATTGTTGGTGTAATTTACCCAAAATTTAATTACAAAAATGGGATATGTTGTAGATTAATTATAAAATTGGTACAATTTTTTTACCCTATTATTTAACAATCATTCCAGGTGGAAAAAATATTTTTTTAAGTAGTGCTGCCATTTTATCAGGCAACACAAAAAATACGAGTATTTTATTTAAATACATAACAAATATCGTACGTGTAAGAAAAAAATATTATTTTTTAAGGTGGTGTTGCTTGACACGGTGGCACCAGTTGGGGATTCTAAAAAAAACTACTAATTTGTGAGATCGGAAGGTGCAACCGGATAGTGTGGCGACACCAAATATGTGTTTATACCCCCTTCCCAACCCAACAAACAAATCTATTGTTGTTTCGAGAGAAAAATATTGAGTTGTTAAAGTTAAACAATTGAAATATTAAGTTTAAAGCAGTTACAAAAGTCTCGAACTTGGGTCCTACAGCTATTAGAAATCAAGATTGAAGATCAAGAATATTTGTTTTCATTTCATAAATCAAAATTATTATTTTTACTTTAGAAATCAAGTTTCAGCTAATAATGTTAGTTTGTAATTATTTTTTTATGGAATTTCATTTTATTTTACTATTATGTATAATTATGTGACTATATATTGATAATTATTTTCTAGTATGAGATGCAAGTTACATCATTTGACAAAAAGTTTTTATTGGTTTAAAATGTTATGAATTTTTTTGTAACAACTAATATATATATTTTTATTTTAATTTATTTTATAGATTTAGTATTGAAGATGAATAACCAATTTTTCGTATATGTCAATTTCGATGAGGTAATTTTTCAAACGAAAGTTGGTTGGATATTTGAATCGAGGCCCAATTTATGCAATAGAAACAAGTTGGGACCAAATCGAGAATTTAGAGAATTTTTCACGAAGTTTTAAAATTTTTCTTAGGTGCAGGGGACACACCCCCGTGTGGCCAGGCCGTGTGAGTGACACACCCGTGTTTCAAGCCATGTGGGCATTCGATGTGAGGCATACAAATAACATGCATCCAAAGCAAATTGGCCAATTGCCTAAACACATACACTTAATCAAGCAAGTTAGTCATGAATTCCAAGTATTTTTTTTCAAGTAATAAAGATGAGCTCATCGTATAAAAATTTCCATGTATTTTTAGATAGATACAATTTTTGATTTATTCAAACCTTATCTTAACTTGTATCAGAAATTTGCCCGTTGAACCTTATGAAATATCGATAGACATCGGGTAATACACATAAAGTGTACGAATCTATAATCCGTCAATTCATATTCAGAAGTGTTCATGAGAACACTTAAACAGGAAGCATTCTCTCGAGCCATATAACGGGAAGCTCATGTGAGCCATGTAACGGGAAGCTTATCCAGGCTATAACAGGAAGCTCATAAGAGCCATAATCAGGAAGCTCATACGAGCCAATAACAGGTAGGTCTGAAAAGCCATTAATCAGGAAGCTCTAGATAGCCATATATCGGGAAGTTCAAGCGAGTCATATCGGGTAGCTCCGGAGTGCCATTAATTAGGAATCTCACAAAGAGCCTTTAATCGGGAAGCTCATGAAGAGCCATACATGGGGACGCTCATAAGAGATGCAGTGTGTCCACAACACATGCAGGATCACAACCGATCGAGATGCTCCGAAGAGCTATTAACAGGAAGCTCGTAAGAACCATATAACGGGAAGCTCGAGAGGGCTAATAACAATATGCTCTTTTGAGCTATGGTGTGTTTGCAACATATGCTAGATCACAACCAATCGGGAACCTTGTATCCATCGAATTTCATTTATTCAAACGGAACTTAATATTTTTCGGGCATGTCGCATATAAGTATTTTCACATGCATAACAAATTCATAACTCACATATAATATTCAATTCAAGTATGAAAGTATACACAATTTAGTTACACGAATTTACCTCAACACTTGCTCGTGTATGAAAGTATATAAATGAATTTAATCATTAATTTATTATATTTCACATTCAAATCAACGCAATTCACCTCTTAGGCAAAAGTACCATTTTTCCCCTATACTTTTCATTAATTCAAATTTCATCCCTAAGCTCGGAAAATGAAATTCATGCAATTTAATCCTTATTCCAAGCCTAGCTGAATTTTTTGTATAATAATAACAGTCCATGTAATTCAAAAAAATCAAAAATTTTCCATGAATTTTAAATCTTTACAATTTAGTCCCTAAATCACAATTTCATCAAAATGTACTTTACAGAAGTTTATCTATCAACAACCTTTTATTTTCTACCATAAATTTCAAAATTTCAGAGCACTCATCCATGGCAAGATTTTAATACTTTGATAACTTTGCAAATTGACCCCCAAAATAGATAGATTAAGTTATTAGGATCTCGGAAATATAAAAATTACTAAAAACAGGACATGATTACTTACCCAATTAAGTTTTCTTGAATTTATCTCTCTTTTCTAGGGTTTCCATAGAAAAATTTAGGGAAGATGATATAAAATGATGATATTTTCTATTTAATTAAAATATCCATCTTTTATTATTTCATCTTTCCAATTTAGCCCTTTTCTTTATTTAAATTTTCCATTGATGGCTAAGCATGCTTATCTACTAACTACATTTAATGGTTTAATTGCCATAAAAGGACCTCAAATTTTAAATTCCATAGCTATTTGATCCTTCTAGCTACTAGAATTCAACTTTGCATTTAATGCAATTTGGTCCTTTCTATAATTGAACATGAAATCGGTAAAATTTTCTTATCGAAATTTTCATACGTCATTCCTATCATAATGCAGATCATATAATAATATTAAAATAAATTTTCTTTCTAACTTGGATTTGTAGTCCCGAAACTACTGTTTCGATTTAACTAAAAACGGGTTGTTACATTCATGACCCATATACAAAGGTCCCAAGAATGTTTGTGGATAGATGATCTTTTGTACATAAGTTTGACTTTGATCTGAATGTTGGGTGGGTTCAACTGTACGATTATGGGCAACATCAACATCGGACGACAATCTACAAAGTGCTCCTATTGTGTATAATAACCTTAATTAAGGTCCTTGTGTGGTGACTAATATTGATGCAGATGGTGAAGAAGAATCTTATAATAATAATGGTTCCGATCAATAGGGTTAGGATTTTAGTGACCTCGATCTCGATGAGGTTCCGAATGATATTGATAATGGAGGCACAAGTGATGATAATGTATACATCCTTCTGCTCGAGAATCAGACTCGTGCCATTATTATACGAAATGATCCTTTAGCCCATATGCTAAGCGTAGATTCTGATGTTGTGCATGTGTAATGACCCGATAGTCACGGGTGTCAAAAAGTACATTTTCGAGACTCCGTTATCGTAAATCAGACTCGTAAATATTTATTAAAAATATTTATGAAGTTAGTTATGTAGTTAATTAGGTTTTTGTTAGGTGAAATTGCATGAATTAAGAGTAATTAGGTAAAAGGACTAAATTGTATAAAAGGTGAAAGTTGAATTATAGATTAAATAAAAATTAAAGGGACCAAAGGAGCAATTATGTCAATGATCATAATTGAGGCGACATAAGTGTATGTTATAAATATGTGTTTATGTTTGAGGTCATATTATGGCAAGTTTAAGTTAATGTTTAAATGAACATGAAATAGGTAAAATAGATTGAATTTAACATGTTTACAAATTGGATTTGAATGATGTTTTATTGATATGTTTTGATGATATAATTGTGGTTCTTATGAGAATACATTGGTTAGGCACCTAGGATGATTGTTTTGACATATTTTGTGTAACACCCCTAACCCGTATCCGTCGTCGAATTAGGGTTAAGAGGCATTACTAATCAAAACACAACTTAGAACAGACATTCATTAAAGTTAAATAATTATAACTGTTATATATGATAAGCTAGGTCTAATATTAAACATGCAAAATTTTAAGCTTCTCTTTTGACCATTTAAAACAAAACAAACACATTACAAACTAGCAAATCAATAAGGAAATAAACTATTTTCGTATGGCTATTAAATTCATATACAATATAACAAATTACGACCTTCAAAATATTTATCTAGTCTGTACATGCCATAGTTAGAATTTAAACATTTTAATACCGAGACAGTAGATAGAGTGATGATCTTGCTGACGATCCCCGAGCTTGAAGCTTGATCTTTAAGTCTATAAAACGAAAAGACATAAACAAACAAAGTAAGCTTAAGTCTATAGCATAACTAAACATATATATATAATATAACTTTTAAATTTAATTCACTGAGATTGCAATTAACACATATAACTAATATTCATACATTTGTTGTATTCAGACCTTTTTATTTATAATCAAATATGTGTACCTATTGAATGCGTTCAACTAAATATATGTATATTTATTTCAAACAACATTACAACCGAATGTATATAACCGAGCATATATATATGTTAAATACATATCATATCCGATTGTGTATGTATACTCATGATAAACTTATAACCAAATACAAATCTAATACATATGACCGAATGCATTCATCTCCATCAAATACTTATAAACAAAGGTATATACATATCAATTTCATATGTAGATACTTATCAAATACATATACCGAATATTTATACGTATACATTTATCAACTGCATAAACCAAAAGCGTATATGTATACAAATGCATAGATCGAATATATACATATTGATTAAACACACTTAATCGAATGTATATATGCTCATCAATTAAAGATAACCAAAATCATATAACTGTACACTTAATCACATACTTTAAACAGATTCACCGGCACTTAGCCTGCTAGGCTTAAAGCCTGATTCAGTACACCGGTACTTAGCCTACTAGAAATATAGTCTGAAATGTTTCACCGGCATTAACCCTGCTAGACGTAAAGTCTGATATTGTTTTACCGGTATTAAGCCCACTAGATGTAAAGTCTGAAATTATTTCACCGGCATTAAGCCTGCTAGACGTAAAGTCTGATATTGTTTCACTGGCAATAAGCCTGCTAGGCACTAAGCCTGAAATCTCAATTTCGCATACACAAAATAATTCCTCGAAAAATTCTTAATAGCACACACATGTTCGTTGTAGTACATGTTCAATCATAAAAAAGGTTTACAAATCATACTTTCAATTCAATTCAAGTATTTATAAATTTATAAACATATATATATAATCAAACCTCACATATAAAAATATAAGATTTTATATCTTTAATTCAATCCAAGAACCTATATACGAATATACATATAGATATACTCAAACTCCCATGTACGTATTTAACATTTATACCTTTAGCTAAAATCATAAACTCATACATGTATATACATTTATATTCGAATATTTATGTATATATATACACATTATTGTCTTTATCTAAGTTCATAATTTATTCATGTATATATATGATTACTTAACTAAATTCAATACAAGAAATTTACATGTATATATATACGCTTATTCGAAAATAACATATATATATATTTAATTTCATACCTAAGTTCAATATAAAAACATATACATGTATATTCATACATATTCAAAACTCCACATGCATACTTAACATTCATGCTTTAAAATATATTCAAGATTTATTCAAGTATTTTCATATACATTCCAACCCACATATACATACTTATTCAAAATTACCTATACAATTACAATATACATACCTTTAATTAAGCCAAGAATTTATACATGTATATACATATATGTATTCGAACCTTGTGTATACATATATAACCCTCACACAATCAACTAAATTTAAGAACATATACATATAGATACCTATATAAATATTAGAACATTATATATATATCTATATACCATTCATACTTTAACTTAATTCAAAGATTTATATAAGTATATACCTATATATTCGAACATTGTATATACATATATACCATTTTTACTTTAATTTATTCAATCAAATTACTTTTATTTATAGCTCAACAAAAATACAATAGACATACATACATACTGATTTAATAACATTAAATAGCTAATAAACTTACCTCAGACGGTGAAAAATAGAAACCGGACAATTAGTCGACGACTTTAGCTTTTCCCCAATCCAATTTCAATTTATTTGGTTCTTGATCTAAATATATTAAAAATGAGCTAGTTTAAATATTATTACATTCAATTTAGTCCAAAAACACATAAATGGGCAAATTACCATTTTGCCCCTAGCATTTACACTTTTTGCAATTTAGTCCCTATTGCATAAAACACAAAATACACAAACTTTTCCCACACTATATAAGGGCCGAATATTCCTAGTACTTTTACAAATCCACACATTTAATTTATTTTGCATTTTAGTCCCTCAAAAATTTAATTTCACAATTTAGTCCTAATTACTCAATTTCACCAAAAATTCAAAGACAAAACATGTTAATCTTTCACATATCTTTCATATTTCATCATTAACTAACAAAAATCTCAAGCATTCATCAATGGCATAACACAAAATCAACACCAAATTCTAAAATTAAAGCATGGGTCTTGTAGTACACAAAGCAACGATCTAAAAAACGTAAAAAATTTTAAAAAACGAACCTCTAATTTTGGATGAACATAGCCGAACCTTTCAAAGCTTCCATGGATTTTTATTCTCCTACTTTCGGCTAAAGAAGATGAAGGCTAATGTAATTTTTATGTTTCAATTAACATATATATTAATATTTAGCCATTTACTTAATTAACCTTAGTTTCTAAAAATATAATATATAAACATTAAGGTTAATTTAGTCCATAACCATCTACTATCTATATAGTGAGCTAATTTCACTTTTAAGCCTCCTAATTAAAAAGACAACCACAAATAGATGCTTTTAAATTAAAACCCTAAATTTTCATATTACGCGATTAAGCCCTTTTTATTAAATTGAGCACTCAAACGATCAAATTTTCATACGAAATTTTCACACACAGTAATTCACATACTGAAAATACCATAAATAATTTTAAAATATTTTTTTGACTCAGATTTGTGGTCCCGAAACCTCTTTGTCCGATTAGGGTCAAAATCGAGATGTTACATTTTGGATGTGTTTGATTGTGTTTTGAATTGGTTAAACGATTGATTTTTGAGTTGCTTATTGTTAAATATTGTAAGGAATGGTAAACTTATTGTTAAAGGTACATTCTGAGTCCATACGGCCAGACACAAGGGCATGTGAACCCTACAGCTTTGAAATTTTTTAATATTTTACAAAAAATTCTTTGAGTCTCCGAAATAGTCCCGATTTGTTTCTAACACTTATTTTGGGCATCGAGGGCTCAAATAAAGGATATTATGTATGAATTTAATTGGTTTTTGACCTGAATATTATGTGGTATCAATGTATAAATTTATGTCTGTTTGAGCGATAAGTTTTGGTAATGCTCTGAAACCCTATTCTGGCGATGGATATGGGTTAGGGTGTTATATTTAGTGGTATCCGAGCTTGGTAGGTTTAGTCGATTCTCAGGCCAAATCGAGCTCGAAATCGAGTCTAGAGGTACATGCCATAATTGAGTCGAATTGACTCGAGATTTGGATGCTGATATATTTGTTTTTGTTTTATAGTTGAAAATGTCGAATGATTATAATGATTATGTTGATGATAAATGTTACGTTATATGTGTGTATATATGAGAGTCAAATTTTGAGGCTTTACGACCTTCATCCCCTCACATGTGCAGTCTTATACAACGGAATTTACAAGATTTATATTCATTAAGCTTACAAGTGTGAAACTTAAGAGTTCAATAGCTGAATGAATAATAACGCGGCTAGCGCTGAGGATGGGTTAACAAGTAAAGAGAGTTCTAGAAAAGATATCAGATTTTTCTGAAGATTATTCGGGATATGCGATGTCGCTATTAAGGAAAAAGTTATTCATGAGTAATCGACTTATTCAGGTATGGTATTTAAAGAACGGGTTAACCATAATTTCTTCTAAATTAATTTCTTTAGTGATTGGGATAATGTGGGATCATTGATGACTGTAGTAGTCAGTGGGATAGAGTTGAAATTACAAAGATATCTGAATGCAGCTGTTATAGTCGAATATCTTATAGTGATCTTTTCTAGGTATTCTATATGTTCATTTATTCTAAGAGGTATATGTAATAATTCGTTTTCGAGAGGTGGTGCTAGAAAGGGAAGTGATGTTATTACTCAACAGTTGGAGGCCAGAACGCCAGTTCGAGCTTATGTTGTGGGGACTCGTGAAGATGGTGATGCTAATGATGTTGTGACAGGTATATTTTTATTCCATTCAGAACATGTTTATGCTTTGACAGATCCGGGATCTTCACATTCATATGTTAATACTAAATTGGTTGAGTCAGGAAGCTTAAAATCTGAGACGTCTAGAGTATCGATAGTGGTGTCTAGTCCACTGGGACAATTTGTGTTAGTGGATTAGGTGCGTAGGAGATGTCCATTAATGATATAGAATATGACCTTCCCTGTTGATTTGTTGATAATGCCATTTGGTGATTTTGATGTGATTTTGGGAATGGATTGGCTTACGGAGCACGGGGTGATTATGGATTGTTGTAAAAAGAAGTTTGTTGTTCAGAGTGAAAGCGGTGATAAGATTGATGTGAATGATGTTTGAACAAGTGGTTCATATAACACCCTAACTCACATCTGTCGCCAGAATAGAGTTTCGGAGCATTACCGATCAAACAGACATAATTTTAAAACATTTCATATCATATAATATTCAAGTCAAAACCAATCAAACACACCCAAAATATGTCAAAAAAATCATCCTAGGTGCCTAACCAATGTACCATCATAGGTACCATAATTATATCATCAAAACATATCAATAAAACATCATTCAAATCCAATTTGTAAACATGCCAAATTTAATCTATTTTTCCTAATTCATGTTCATTTAAACATTAACTCAACATGCCATATTATGACCTCAAACATAAACATATATGCTGACACAAAAGAAAAAGCATCACCACGTTTGAGTTTGGGATTGTTGTTGGATTCTAAATCGACGATCAAAATTAAGTACCTAACCTGCGCACGGAAAATAAAACCGTACGCTGAGTAAAACTTAGTGGTATTTCTATAATCTGAATGCTTAAAAGTAAAATAATATAACATACAATAACTATAGTCATACAATTATTCAATTCATAAATAAGGTATTTATAACACATTCAATTTTTATCATTTGCTATCCCAGATAGCTTTTCACAATATGAGCACAAATCATTTGAAGAACAATATTGTCCATTCATATTCAATATTGTTCATTCATATTCAATATTGTTCATTTGAACAACCATATTTCAAATCACCAACCAATATCAACCATAACACTATTTTAATCAATAACCCTTATTAACATGACACGGACTCGGACGAATACACGGATCCAACCAAAACACACCAGTTTGGCACCGAGTGCCTCATCGGATAATTCGAAGCAATAAGTTGACACCCAGTGTCTCATCGGCCATGCCGAAGTAAATTGGTACCCAATACCTCATCGAATTTATCCGAAGTAATAATTTGACACCCAGTGTCTCATCGACTCGAAGTCGAAGTATTCCTAAACTCTTCCAATCCTATGGCATGCCATCTATATTCGACTCAGCCCGATACAGTTAATTAGGTTTCAATTCACTTTTCTAATACCACAATTATCCAATAGTCAATTATCACATAAATCACAATTTCACATGCATTCAATTCAATATAAAAAATGCTAACACTTACCTTATTTACTTACCATACACATTTAAATCAAAATACAACAATTAATAATTAAATTCGGATTATAAAAATACAAACCAGAAATTCCGACCTATTCCTCGTCGACTTTATCTTTTCCCTCTTTAGTCGAGAATTCCGGTACAAAGTTAGCTATGAAATTAAAATTATTAAAATTTATCAATACAATACAATTCAATTTCATATTGAATATTTCAAATTTTTACTCAATATTTTTCTAAATTCCAATTTAGCCCCTAAACTGAGACTAATTTTATTTCTTCACAATTAATTCTATATTTTCATTCAATTTTCACTTTAAAATAGATTTAAATCTCTAATTTCTCTTAAATCTCTAAATTTTGAAATTTCACAATTTAGTCCCTAATACTCAAAGTTTATACTTTATTTTACAATTCAATCATTTTTCATTTCTAACTTACAAATATATCAATTTAGTCTATAATACTCAAATTATTTAACATAGACAACATCTAAAAACTCAATAATTTCTAAAATTTCGACATGGGTCGGGTATTATTTAATACCAGGATTCTAAAAACATAAAAATTACAAGAAAATGGACTAAATTGACTAACCAATTAAGCTTTGAACAATTGAAACCCTAGCTTTTTCTCCTTTCTTTCTCTTTCTCTTTCTCTTTTCTTTCTTTCCTTCTCTAGTTTCGTTTCAATTTATTTCTTTTTCTTTTTCTTTTTCTATTTCTTTTTCATTTTATTTCTTTTGTTTTAATTATTATAACAATATAATATAACAATATAATAATATTTACTTAAATAATAAGTAAGTAATAATTATTATAAACGTATGTATTTAAATGTTACACATGTACTCACCAACACCATCCACTTGTTGAAATAAGGATTAATTACTTTTTTAGTCCTTTTATTTTATTTAATCTGTAATTCAACTTTCACTCTTTAATTACTCTTAATTCATGCAAATTCACCTAACCAATACCAAATTAACTACACAAATATCTTCGTAAATATTTATTAATATTTACGAGTTTGTTTTACAAAAATAGAGACCCAAAAATACATTTTTCGATACTCGTGACTATCAGGTCGTTACAATTAAACTCGTATCATTTCAACAATTCGAGCTAATAAACTTCTTAATAAAGGTTGTGAAGCTTTTTTAGCTTATGTTATCAATTTGAATTCTGTTGATAGTCAGTGCAGTAAGATTCGAACTGTTTGTGAATTCCCTGATCTGCTTCTCGAGGAATTACCAAGATTACCACCGGATCGGGAGGTTGAGCTTACAATTGTAGTGTTTCCTGGTACGGCTCCGGTGTCAATGCCCTCTATCATATGTCACATATAGAATTGAAGGAATTAAAAGTACAACTGTAAGACTTATTGGACTGTGGTTTTATACGCCCTAGTCTATCGCCTTAGGGAGCTCTAGTGCTTTTTGTCAAAAAGAAAGATAAATCAATGCGGTTTTGTATTGATTAATGATAATTGAATAAGTTGACAATTAAGAATCAATATCCTCTACTTCGTATTGATAATTTATTTGATAAACTAAAATGACATTTTGAACATGGTATGGTCATTATGAAGTTTTAGTGATGCCTTTTGGATTGACGAATGCTCCGGCAATATTTATGGATCTCATAAATCATATTTTCCAACTGTATTTGGATCAATTTGTAGTAGTTTTTATTGATGATATATTAGTCTATTCGAAATCTGAATCCGAGCATAAACAACATCTCAAAATTGTTTTGCAAGTGTTACGAGAGAAACAGTTATATGGGAAGCTTAGTAAATGTGAATTCTGGTTATCAGAGGTTGTATTTTTGGGTCATGCTATCTCAGCAGATGAAATTAGAGTTTATTCGAAAAAGATCAAGGAAATTGTTCAATGGAAAACACTAAGGAATGTGTTAGAGGTTCGTAGTTTTCTTAAATTAGCTAGTTATTACCGAAAATTTGTAAATGGATTTTCGAAGATAGCCTTGCCGATGACAAAGTTGTTGTATAAGAATGTTCAGTTCGTCTGGGATGATCAGTGTCAATAAAGTTTTAAGAAATTGAAGAAGATGTTGATTAAAGCGCCAATTTTGACTTTCTTAGAATCGGAAAAGGACTTTATCGTTTATAGTGATGCTTCTTTGAATGGTCTTGGTTGTGTTTTGATGCAAGATGAGAAAGTGAGTGCTTATACGTTTCGTCAGTTGAAAGCGCATGAATGCAATTATCTAACATATGATTTAGAGTTAGCTGTTGTGGTTTTTGCTTTAATACATTGAAAAATGTTATATTTATACCGATCATAAGAGTCTCAAATACCTTTTATCACAAAAGGAGTTGAATTTGAGACAGCGTCGTTGGGTAGAACTTTTGAAAGATTTTGATTGTGTTAATGATTACCACCCTGGTAAAGTTAATGTTGTAGCTGATGTGTTGAGTAGAAAAGCAACAATTGAATTGTGAGCAACGTCTACTCAGCTCAGTATCAATGATGATGGAAGCCTATTGGCTGAATTAAAGATTAAACCAATGATGTTTGATCGGATCAAGTAAGTACAGTCAGAAGACGACAAGTTGGTGAAGAAAAGAGAAATGGTTCAAAATGGTACATTAGAAAATTTCAGTATTGATGATTATGGTTATTTGAGATTTTATAACCAAATTTGCGTCCTGGATGTTTCTGAATTGAAAGATTTGATATTTCGCGAAGCTCATGATAGTCCTTTTACTTTGCATCTTAGAGGAACGAAAATGTATCGTGATCTACGAGAATCTTATTTGTGGCCAGAAATGAAAAGAGATGTGGTTGAGTATGTGGCTAAATGTTTAACTTGTCAACGAGTTAAGACAGAACATTAGGTTGTTACTAGATTACTTACACCTCTTTCTATTCCTAAATGGTAATAAGATTGTATCACGATGGATTTTGTAACAGGGTTACCTTTATCGGCATGTAAGAAAAATGCTATTTGGGTGATTGTTGATCGACTTACTAAATCGGGTCATTTTATTGCAGCCAGGACTGATTGGTCACTTCAAAAACTTGTTGAAGTTTATATTCAAGAAATTGTAAGATTGCATGGTGTTCTTATGTCGATAATTTCTGATCGGGATTCGCGATTTACATCAAGATTTTGGAAACAGTTGCATAAATATCTTGGTACACTACTTAACTTTAGCACAACTTTTCATTCGCAGACTGACGGACAATCTGAGCGAGTTATTCAGATTTTAGAAAACATGCTTCGTACTTGTGTTATTGATTTTGAATTAGGTTGGGAGCGTTACTTACCTTTGGTTGAATTTGTATACAACAATAGTTTTCAATCAAGTATTCAAATGGCTCCGCATGAAGCTTTATATGGTTGTAGATGTCGATCACCTATTTGTTAGATGGAATTGAGTGAAAGAAGAATGATCGGGTCGGAATTAATTCAAGAAACGAAAGATATTGTTAAGAAAATTCCAGATAAATTGAAGACAACTTTTGACAGATAGAAATCATATGCAGATTTGAAGCGTCAAGATATTGAATATTATGTTGGTGATAAAATATTTCTTAAAGTTTCGCCTTGGAAGAAAATTTTGAAGTTTGGCCGAAAAGGGAAATTAAGTCCTCGATTTATTGGACCGTATAAGATTACAGAAAGAATGGGACCAGTTGCATATCGCTTGGCCTTGCCTGCAAAGTTACAAAAAATACATGATGTTTTTCCGTTTCAATGCTTAGAAGATATCAATCAGACTCATCTCATGTTATTTTGACAGAGGATATTGAACTTCGACCTGGTTTGTCATATAAAGAAGAGCCGGTTGAGATTTTAGCACAGAAGTAAAAGAATTGCGTAATAAACGAGTTCCATTAGTGAAAGTATTATGGCGTAGTAATAGTATTGAGGAAACGACTTGGGAACCGGAAGAGATAATGAGATCTCAGTACCCCTACCTCTTTTCAGGTAAATTTCGGGGACAAAATTTATTTAGGGGGAGGATTGTAACGACCCGATAGTCACAGGTGTTGGAAAGTACATTTTCAAGACTCCATTACCGTAAATCAGACTCGTAAATATTTATTAAAAATATTTACAAAGTTAGTGGTCTAGTTAATTAGGTTTTGGTTAGGTGAAATTGCATGAATTAAGAGTAATTAGGTAAAAGGACTAAATTGTATAAATGGTGAAAGTTGAATTATATATTAAAGAAAAATTAAAGTGACTAAAGGAGCAATTATGCCAACGGTCATAATTGAGGCGGCATAAGTGTATATATTATAAATATTTAAAGTTAAAAGATATATATTATAATATTATAATATTAAAACTTAAAAGTTAAGTATAAATATTATATTATAAAGATAAAGTAAAAGAAAAAGAAATAGAAAAGAAGGAGAGAAAGAAACGAAACAGAAAAGGAAAGAAAGGAAAGAAAAAAAAAAGAAAGAAGGAGAAAAGTTAGGGTTTTAAGGGTTCAAAGCTCAATTGGTTAGTAAATTATTCCATTTTCTTGTAATTTTTATGTTTTTGGAATCCCGGTATTAAATGCTACCTAACCTATGTCAAAATTTTAGAAATTATTAAGTTTTTAAGTGATGTGTATGTTGAATAATTTTAGTATTAGGGATTAAATTGATAGATTTTTAAGTTAGAAATGAAAAAGGATTAAATTGTAGAATAAATTGTAAATTTTGAATATTAAGGACTAAATTGTGAAAATTAAAAATTTAAGGATTTAAGTGAAATTAGAGAGTAAATCTAGTCTAAAGTGAAATTTGTATGAAAATATAAGATTGACTATGAATATAAGATTGACTGTGAAGAAATAAAATTAGACTCGGTTTAGGGACTAAATTGGAATTTAGGCAAATATTGAGAAAAATTGAAATATTAAATATGATGTTGAATTGTGTTGTATTGATGAATTTTAATTTTTTTAATTCTGTAGCTAACGTCATACCAAAGTCCTCGACTAAAAAGGGAAAAGATAAAGTCAACGAGGAATAGCTCAAAATTTTTGGTTTGTATTTCTATAATCCGAATCTAATTATTAATTGTTGTATTTTGATTAAATGTTATGGTAAGTGATTAAGGTGAGAATTATTGTGTTTTACAATTGAAATGGATTGATTTAGTATGTGATGAATTTATTGAATTTATCTTGATTGAATTGGTATATATATTGAATATATTGATTATTTGAATTGAAATGAATATTGATTGTATTTGGAAAGTGAATTGAAACCCTATTAACTGTATTGGGCTGAGTTGGATATAGATGGCATGCCATAGGATTGGAAGAGTTTAAGGATTTCTTCGACTTCGAGTCGATGAGACACTGGGTGCCAATTTATTACTTCAGATTAATTTGATGAGGCACTGGATGCCAATTTACTTCGGTTTAACCGATGAGACATTGAGTGTCAATTTATTACTTCGAATATCCGATGAGGCACAGGGTGCCAAACTGGTGTGTTTTGGTTGGATCCGTGTATCCGTCCGTGTCCGAGTAATGTTAATAGGGGTAAATGAATAATAAAGTCTTATAATTGATATTGAAATGGAATGATATGAGAAATGAAGTGGAATAGTGAATTGAATATGGTATGGATAAAGCAATTGCATAAATGAAATGTGATTAAAATTGTGAAAAGCTATTCTATAACAAGTGATGGAATATTTAGTATTATATGGTTTTAAATGTTCAATTGTGCTTAACATTTTATTATACATATTATATTGTTTTATTTTTAAATATTCGGATTATAGAAATACCACTGAGTTTTTACTCAGCATACAGTTTTTTTTCGTGCGTAGCTTAGGTACCTAATTTTGATCACTGATTCAGCATCCAATAACGATCCCGAACTCAAATGTGGTGAAGTTTTTCCTTTTGTGTCGGCATGTACCTAGGGTGTCTAAATATTAATCATTTTGTGGGTTGATTGTAAATAAGATTATAAGTTAATATTGGATGGTTATATACATATAAATATGTGTTTATATTTGAGGTCATATTATGGCAAGTTTAAGTTAATGTTTAAATAAACATGAAATAGGTAAAATAGATTGAATTTGGCATGTTTACAAATTGGATTTGAATGATGTTTTATTGATATATTTAGATTGTTAGGGATCGACCCGATTAAGCACCAAGTAACAAAAATAGCGGAATAAATTGAGAAATTGAATACACGGGCAGAGATAATTTTACTATAATTTTACTATAATGGCAAAAGAACGAAGAGTACAAAAGATGGAGATAAAACTACACCCCAAACCCCAAAAAGCAAAGAACCCTCAAAATGTAAACACAAAATTCTCTAAATGTGTTATGAGTTCTAATATCTAAATGGGATGTTTTTTCTAAGGTTGTAAAAGAGCCTATTTATAGGCTAAATTCATATGTCAAATAATAATAAAACAATCTAAACTAATCAGTGTTTGATTGAAAGAAATAAACAGAGTTTAACTAGAAGATTATTTTTCAAATTTGACTAAAAATAGGAGTCATACTTAACAAATCTCCATCTTGACTCATATTTCTACAACGCCATCTTTGCCAAATCCTGTCACGAGCCTATCTTGAACTATGCAAGGAATTAACTAAGTCGAATCTGTGCTTAGAAACTGGAAGACTTCTATCCTTCGACTTGTACACTGCCAAATCAAAACTAACCCGTGTCTGATTTTCACGAACACAATGCCCTAACTTTTCAAAACCTGTATCCACAAGAGAACCTCTATTCAACGAAACGGTCATACATTTTTCCCTCTTATGACCAAGTTGCCTCCGCTCCAAACGAGTTGACTTCGACTCTGTAACGGGCGAGGGACGTCCGATTTTACCGGTCACTGTAGAACCTTCCAGAATATAAAGACTGCCAGTTCTTTTACCTTTTAACAAAACAAGAGCTCCACGAGATACTTTAATGTCGCTTGACTCAATGTTGATTTTGCGTCCTTTCAAGTCTAAAATACTCAAGGAGATGAGATTCTTTCATAAATCAGGTACATACCCGACATCTGAGAGTGTCCTAATCGTCTCATTATGTATCCTAATTTTAACAGTACCAATACCAATTACCTTGCTAGATGAATCGCTTCCCATCGCACAACTCCACCTTCAACCGAACTGTATGTGGAGAATCATTCTCTATTGGGACACATGTGGAAAGAACATCCTGAATCTAGGATCCACTCGGACGTGAACTTGGAGCTATCGCTCGTTGACACTAACAAGAAATCATCACCGCTTTCATCGATCAAATTAGCACCAGCTACATTTTCCTCGTTACTCTTAGCAGCTCTTTTATTTCGCAATTTATAACAATCTGCTTTGACGTGACCTAACTTTTTACAATAGCGACACATTTTGTCTCGTTTCTTTGATGCCATCAAAACGGAAGCTTGCCTATCTGCCTTGCTATCCAAATGAAGCTCATTGTTGAGTTTATCTCTACTCAACAAATGACCCTTCACATCTTCGAACGAGAGTTTGTCTCTTCCATAAATTAGGGTATCCCTGAAAGACTTGTATGAAGGGGGTAAAGAGCACAATAATAGCATAGCTTGATCTTCATCATCAATATGAACATCAACGTTCTTTAAATCATTTAAAAGAGTAATGAATTGACTGATGTGATCTCTGAGAAGCTCACATTCGTTCATGCAAAACGTAAATAGACGTTGTTTCAACACTAAACGATTAGCCAGAGACTTAGTCGCATAAAGAGTTTCTAACCTTTTCCACAAGGCGGATGAGGTCTTCTCCATCAATATCTCTTGCAATACCGTATTCGCGAGGCACAACTGGATTGCAGACAAGGCCTTTTCATCAAGCTCTTCCCATTCTATTTTATTCAGATTCTTAGGCTTTTTCCCAGTAACAACCTTTTTCAAACCGGATTGAACTAGAATTGCCATCATCCGAACTTGTCACAGATTGAAATTTGTCTCACCATCGAACTTCTCAATTTCAAACCTTGTTGCTGCCATATCTGAATGGGCTGATCTATGAAAATTAAACTAGCTCTGATACCACTTATTAGGGATCGACCCAATTAAGCAACAAGTAACAAAAATAGCGGAATAAATTGAGAAATTGAACATACAAATTTAACGTGAAAAAACCCCTCCAAAGAGGATAAAAAACCACGGGCAAAGATAATTTTACTATAATGACAAAAGAACGAAGAGTACAAAAGATGGAGATAAAACTAAACCCCAAACCCCAAAAAACAAAGAACCCTTAAAACGTAAACACAAAATTCTCTAAATGTGTTATGAGTTCTAATCTCTAAATGGGGCGTTTTTTCTAAGGTTGTAAAAGAGCCTATTTATAGGCTAAATTTATATGTCAAATAATAATAAAATAATCTAAACTAATCACTGTTTGATTGAAATAAATAAATAGAGTTTAACTAGAAGATTATTTTTCAAATTTGACTGAAAATAGGAGTCATACTTAACATAGATGATATAATTGTCGTACCTATGAGTGTACATTGGTTAGGCACCTAGGATGATTGTTTTGACATATTTCGGATGTGTTTGATTGTGTTTTGAATTGGTTAAACAAATGATTTTTGAGTTGCTTATTGTTCAAGCTTGTAGAGAATGGTAAACTTGTTGTTAAAGGTACATTTTGAGTCCATATGGCCAGACACACAGGTGTGTGAACCCTGCAGCTTTGAAAATTTTTAATATTTTACAAAAAATTCTCTGAGTCTCCAAATTAGTCCCAATTTGTTTCTAACACGTATTTTGGGTCTCGAGGGCTCAAATAAGGGAAATTATGTATGAATATAATTGGTTTTTGACCTGAATATTATGTGATATCAATGTATAAATTTATGTCTGTTTGATCGATAAGTTTCATAAATACTTTGAAACCCTATTCCAGTGACAGATGTGGGTTAAGGGTGTTACAGCATGCATCTGATTTCCCAGAATACTCAAATATAATACCTTTCCAAAGGTTGGCGCCAAATCCCAAATCAAAAGAGTTGGTTGTAAGTCAACAATTCCCAAATAAGGAAAAATGTTTAGTTGTCATCAAGAAGTATAACATAAAAGTGTTGTGGACTACAAAATCGTTATATTTAAATTGACATTATATATCGGGGAGTGTTGAAGGTCTACAGAAGGTTGCAATTGGCAGTTACAAGCTACATTGATGCATATGTCACAACTATGGAAGATTCAAAAATATGTAGGGCCTCATACATGTACTGCTACTAGAATGACACAAGATCACAGGAAACTATATTTGACATTAATTTGTAATTGCATCATGCCACTAGTGAAAGACATGCCCACCATTCTTTTATCGATCTTAATTATCGACATACAATCCCGGTTTCAATATAAAATGCCATACATGAAAGCGTGATGGGCTAAATAGATGGTGATGGAATTGTTATACGGTGATTGGGTTGCATTCTACAATGAATTTCAGGGTGGTTAGCCATGATATAGGAGTACATGCCAGAGACTATGATTGACTTGTAGATACTGTCTACTTATGGCCCGGATGACCAACTAGATCCAAGGAAAAACAATTTCCACCGTTTTTTTCTGGACATTCGATCCATGCATTAGGGTCTTTTCTTATTGTAAGTCGTTTGTGCAAGTTGATGGAATTTGGTTGCATGAGAAATATACACAAATCCTCCTTATTGTGGTTGCATAAGACGATAATCGGAACGTACTACCGATAGTGTTTGTCATTGTGGAGAGTGAGAACATGGAATCGTGATAAATTTTCTTGATGAACTTGTAGAGGCATATTGTTAGACAACATAAAATTTGCATTATTTCTAATCTATTACAGGGGCTAATTGTGACGATTAGACGTTCCAAAGTTTCGTGTACTGCATTCGACACATTGCAATTAACTTTCATAGGGACTTTAAGAAATGACATCTTGTACAATGTCCAAGATTGCAACAGTAACAAACAACTGTCTATATCTTGTGCATCGTGTTTGTCGCCAAATAAAGTTCACGATATAACATTATTAATACCGTTGAACCGCAACTATATGAGCGAGAAATTGAAAATCTACCAATATAGGCAAGTACATCAGGTGGACGTTATTGTTACATGAGTCTGGTGTGAGTACCCCCTATCAACTCCATTATATACGTTCGAGTAACAAACATCTTCTCCCACTCAAAGACAGTATTCGGTGAAGTTCTGAATTTTAACAGCACAATCACCCGGTGATCGTCCAAGCAACTGATAACAAAGCAACGCAAGTTTGATTAGTTTACCTGAACCCGTGACCGTTGCACCGCCAACCGAGAGCTCAAGTTACAATGCAACATCTTTTAAAGTAATGGTGCACTCCCCACATGATAAATGAAATGTGTGGTCTTCGGACGCCACCTCTCAACTAAATTTGATATCAAGTCGGCCATGATGCTGACTTGAGTTGGTATATTTGGTTGTACAGTAATTATTTTAACTGCTACATGCTGCTACCTTAATTTTCGGGCTTGATGCTAAGAGGGTTGACACAAGAACAAGCAATTTATGAGGCACATTCAAAAGTTATAACAGCACCATATCTCTCTGCCTATAAATTGAGCGCCTGATAACAGCTCTTCAGCAACAGCCATTAATGGCAAAACCACCGAGCCCAAGCTAGTCCCTGCTGATATTGAAGCTTCTGAAATGCCAGATTCCATGACCAAAAAGGGTGGTTTCATCACCTTATTCTTCATTTCAGGTCTCTCTCTCTCTCTCTCTCTCTCTCTCTCTCTCTCTCTCTCTCTCTCTTAAGATATTCTAAGCTCCCGCCTACAGTTATGCATGTTACATAGACTTGGAGCAACATTTGGAGGGTCTTAAGCATATGATTTCTTCTCAGACTTTAAATAGCATGTTAGAGATTGGGACTAACATTTGTGTATTGGCACGCAATAAGCAGGGACACTGTCGGGAGTGATGTTGTCTGGTTTCGGATGGTTAGCAAACCTGATCGTTTATCTGGTTCAGGAATTCAATGTGGAGAGCATTAATGCCACTCAAATTGCCAACGTTGTTCATGGTTGCATAAACTTGCTTCCAGTACTTGGAGCAATCATTGCTGATTCATTCTTGGGAAGTTTTCATGTTGCTGCAATTTCTAGCTTTATATCTTTTCTGGTAAACTTAATCTTGCTTTACATTTCATTCTTCTTAATCCTGGCCGGTCAAGTAACTTCATTGATCAATTTTAAACTTTTCTTTTTCAGGGGATGATTCTGCTGATTTTAACAGCAAAGCTTAGCTCTTTGAAACCTCCACCATGCGAGATTGGTTCAAGCTTCTGCAGAGCTCCATCTAAACTACAATATGTAGTCCTGTATTTAAGTATAACAACGGCGTCTGCAGGGTTAGGAGGAAGCCGATATACGCTAGCAACATTGGGAGCAAACCAACTTGATAAGCCTAAAGATAAAGAAACTTTCTTCAATTGGTTCTTCTTCACTGTTAATGCATCTAGCATAATAAGTTCCACTGCAATTGTCTACGTCGAGGACAGCATTAGCTGGGCTCTTGGATATACCATATGTTTTGCTGCTAATTTCATTGCTTTAGCTGTTTTCTTGGCCGGACAACGATTCTATCGATGTGACAAGCCTCAAGGGAGCCCGTTTACTGGTCTGCTTCGTGTAGTTGTCGCTGCTGTAAGGAAAAGGAAGGTCTTGCTCTCATCAAGAAGTGAAGATTATTACCATGAACACTGTGAAACGAGTAAGGTTATGCCCGTAACAGCAAATGGGTGGTTCAGGTAAAAACTCATAATTTACAAATTCACATTATTCATAAGCAATTATTAGATCCATTAAAGCCTATACTTTCATTTTTAAAAAAAATTTAATAAAGTTCAAATACTCCAATTAAAGCATTATCCCATGATATCGATGTCAACCTTAGGCAACTAAGACATTAATTGGCATGGTTTAGGAAAATTCTTCCATGATGATTTACAGAGTATGGGCATAAAAATCATGGTCGATCCTTATCCAAGATCATCTTTTTAAGTGTAACATCAATATGGGTGGGGGTTTCCCATAACTCATTGTTTGATCACATGAAATACCATATGATTCGAAGGTCATGCACAAGAGGTATGATGATCTACCTTCTGTTCTGCACATCACACGTAGAGATTTCAACATTGGGCCTTTTTAAGTTGTAATCATTAGATGCATGACATTTTAATATAGTGGTGAGCCCATGGCATGTGCTCTAGTCAACCCTCGTTCAAGAACTTGAACTCTTACTTTTAGTGAGTTTTGACACCACTCTTCAAAGAACTGCAGAAAGGACAAAAGATATTTTCATATGAAGAAATAAGACATGAAATGAGCGGCTTAGAATGGCATTCAATAAGTTTTTTGAATTCAAATCTCAACATTTGAAACAAATTAAGCTTTGGATGTAGGTTTTTGAACCGAGCAGCGATGAAAACCGAAGGAGACATCGATTCAGATGGATTAATTGCAAGACCATGGAAGCTATGCAGTTTAGAGCAAGTAGGAAATCTGAGAACTGTAATAAGACTTGTCCCAATATGGTCAAGTGGTATATTTCTTATAACCCCGGTAGCAATCCAATCCAGCATTGCAGTTACCCAAGCTCTATCAATGGATCGTCACCTTGGTTCCAATTTCAAGATCCCTGCAGCGTCAATTATAGTTGTGATCCTAGTATCCTCATCCTTCTTCGTAGCCCTGTTTGATCGTTTCGTATTTCCCACGTGGCAGAAGCTGACTGGCCGGCCTCTGACGTTGCTACAACGAATAGGAATAGGCCACGTGATCATTGTCCTAAGCATGGCAATTTCAGCAATGGTGGAGTCAAAACGGCTCAAAACAATCCAAGATAACAAGCTTGAAGCACTTCCTGGTGCCATAGTGCCTATGCAAGTCTGGTGGTTATTTCCTCAGCTTGTTGTGATTGGTATAGGTGATGCATTCCATTTTCCAGGACAAATTGCATTGTATTACCATGAATTCCCAGCCTCTTTGCGAAGCATCGCGACCGCCATGGTTTCTTTAGTTGTCGGCATTGCTTTCTATGTCAGTACAGCTCTTGTTGAACTAATCAGAAGACTTACAGGATGGTTGCCTGGAAACATAAATAGTGGAAGACTAGATAATCTGTATTGGATCTTAGTTACAGCAGGGGCACTGAATTTTATGTACTTTTTAGTTTGTGCCAAGCTGTACAAGTGTCGAAATATTGAAAAGGAAGTGGATGCTAATTCCGGCTTTGATATATAGTGGTGATCCAGAAACAAAGCTGGAAGGCCTAGTGTGTCTTATCCCCAAATCAACCTGCTTGAAATTTAAGACTCTCAACTCAAAAAAATCTCATGGTCATGGGAATATTGGAAGGTTTGGTTTAATAGATTAGAAAGATCTATGTAGAGCCAAATACCCTTCATTTAGTGATGTTACATATTCAAAAAGAAGAAAATGACAAAAAAGTCACCATTAAACTCTATTGGTTCATGTAATAATTGTAGCTATCTGTAAGAGGTAACATCTTAATCCGGATTACTAACATATTTGCAATCTGTCCCTTTCTATCAGAAAAAGAATAGGACAAAATTCCTTTCAATGAAAAGTACAAGGTGATAAAACAAGGTAAAAATAAATAAATTAAATAAAGAAAAAATAAGAAAGTCTCAAATATATGTTTGTTTCATTGAAATTAACTTTTATGAAATATTTTTAAGAAATCTACCAAACAACAAAAAATCTTTTACATAAATTTATCTAAACACAAAAAAATATTAATTTTTTTAAAAAAATAAATCATTTTCTAAAAATCATTTCCTGAAAGTTATTTTTAGTGAAAGAAACGGAGCCTAATACTGAAAGCATTTTCCTAATTCTTGAAGAAAGATGATGATTAATTTTGCACCAGAAATCTGTAGAGAGTGGTTCACCATCCGCTAGTCAAAATGAACATAGAAAGATGGAAAAGTACCCATGACTGACTGGCTGGAATCACTTGATAAAGTACCCACTTTCTTAATGCATTCTGATGCAATGTACTATTATTACGTTTAAAAATGGGCTGTCCCATGTCCATTATTGGCAAATGCTTTATTCTGTAGTTTAACTGTTTTGGGATATGTAGATAAATACTGATACTTCTTTGAAATCATAATGGGATTGAAATATGGTAGGACCCTTTTTCTGCTGCTGTTTCCTCGTGTTTTCGACAATAATTGCTTTGAAATTTAAGGGTGGAAAAAGTCATTTTCAGTCACCCCATTTGAATATTGCTTGTTAAAATTCGCCTGTCAACATACATACATACATACACAGATACATACATATAGGAGCACACTATCCCAGTAGTTCTAATCTTTACCATAGCTGAAAATGAGATTATATTGTTCCACCTAAGAACAAAACAAAAGGGAACTCTAAAAGCCTTATCATTTATTGAATCGTGTTTTTCCCTGTTCATCCAACTTCCAATTTTGTAAACCTCTGGAATTTCCAAGGCTGAACCACAAGCAGAGACTTTAAACATCAAAGAAGCGAAGGAAATGAAGGCTTTGATGTTGGGACGAGTAGCTTCCTTTCTCTGTTGATGGCAAGCCATCTTTCATTGATTGGAGATCCTAACTTAATCCTCCACCACTGCCGGTTGAAGGTCAAAACAAAGTACCAACTATATGAAAAGTCTATCCACTCAAAAGTCCATGTTACAGATTTTTTTAACCATGAATGCCCCATCCCATGTTCATAAAAATCTCTTGTCAGGTGGGTTAACTAGGACAAGAATAACAGAAGACAGTTCCCAGCAAACTACACACTACTTGGTTAAATCACAACATCAGAATACTCTTAATTACAAAGGGAAACAGCTAGCATGCGTTATAGCAAGATTTAAGAATTTTTCATGTTTTAACAAAATCGAATAAGGTCGATGCTTTTCTAGTTAGATAATCATAAAATAACAGCATTTTGACCTTGGACTGCTTGATGAATAGCTTTCTGCCTCAGTAGGATAGATTTTAGTCTTTGCCAATATACCTCCACTTCTAATACCTATAAGCTCCTGTAGTCTATAACAGTGACTTCATCCTCAGGTGCATCTAGGTCTTGATAACTGCATAAATAAAACAAGGCAAGCTTTACAAACCTGACTGTAGAAGAGATAAAGAGAAACACTATAATACTAAAATAACATAGGAAATCTTCATCCAATTAATAGTAAATTGTTAAAACATAATGTAGTGTTCTCATGGCTTAGACTTCACACTCACATACTACTACACGGAAAGAAGCAAAGTAAATGAAAAATCGAAATACAGAAAATTGCATCTATTTTCATCTTCCAAAACCATAAGAAACAGGAAACTGCTCAGAAATTGTGAATTCAAAGGAAAGCAGGGCAAGGAAAGGAACTTGTGAGCATATTTCAATGTAAATATAGATTTCAGAAGGTGAGGAACAGTGTTTTATAGATTAGTTACAAGGACACTAGAGTCATTTAGATATAAGCAAGTTCCCCACCACCATATTTTGGAAAAAAAAAAACATTATAGGAAAAACATAGATGCCAACACTATGTATAATTAAAATATATTTTGAACTAATGAAATCACAACATTTAGAAACATGAACTGCACTCTCTAATTCTGTATTCAAGTAGACAAGTATTAAGGCTAAGAACTGCAAATAAAACAGCTGCAATACATCCCAATTGCTTTCAAACAGTCTCAAGCAAACTTACCTTCTTAAACGACGAGGATCCTGTTGAAAGCCAGGAGGCAAAAGAAAGGGGGCTGGTCCACTTAAATTAGGTCCAGGACGTCCCCCTCTAGTATTGCCTTCGTAAGGAGGACCACCCTGCTCTCTGAAGACCTGCATTGCAAGTTCAGGTGGAGCTGGAACGAAGGGGCCCAAAGGACTGCAATTACACACATATGAGACCTCAAGAAAATAATAAGCTCATTACAGCTACTTCTAGAACAGCATGAGACCTACCCAGCACCAGGAACAGGCATCAATACTGGTGGAGGTGCAATATCTGAAGAAAATGGAGCTGCAACATGCATCCCTTGAGCACCAAAAGCATCAAACATTGGATCATCACGATTGCCATCATCAGGACCATCCTTGTTGGATGGAAATTCACTTGATTGAGGGTTCTCAGACCTATCATATCTATCGCTACCATTTGCTCGATTATCACGTCCTCTACGAAAGCCACGTTCATCTTTCAAGCGATTTTCTAGCATTCTACGTCTTGGGGGCTTGTCCTTCTACAACAAGAAAAAAAGAAAGGTGAAAAAATGAGGTTATAAAAGCAGAAACAGAGAACATAACATCAAAACAACAACAATTGTAGCATACCGGTAGAGATTGCTGCATAACAGGTGTCCCCCCAGGTGCATCTGGATCACTGTGAATGGAAACAGTGCATATTATACAGGAATCATTAAGATTAAAACAACAACAACAATAAGTTGCATGTAAGACCACTTACTTCATGTAATTTTGGTAATAAAGCTCTTCACGAACTTTAGACGTTAGCTCCATCATAAGCTCTGGATGTTTAAGTTTAAGATGCTTGTGCACGAATTCTGCAGCATGGAAGAGCTTTGTGCAACCCTTAGCACCACATCCATACTTCCAACCATACTTTTCATCCCTAATCTTACGGACAAAAGGATTCAAAGCTTCAACAGCAGCAGCTTCTATTTTGTCTTTCGCAGTCATTAATTCCAAAGGATCTTGACCCCTCAATCTCTCTTGCCAACGTGAGTCAAGTTTCTTTTCCCACTCAGATCCGCTATTAGTAACATCAGAACTCTTTCCCTCTGGTCTCACATGCCTAAGACCCTTAGCTTCACTTGTTTCAATCATTCCATAATAATCCAAACCATGGACACGCCACAAGTAAGTTATAAGAGTATCAAGAAGCTCAACACCCTCCAGGCCTTTCACAGAATTCGAGCCACGTATAATAACCACCGGACCAGTCAAACTACCACGAGATTTATCTCTATTTACTTTGTCATTGTCGAACCCCCTTAATATGTTTTCCTCAATTCCTTTTTCAGAATCCAGTTTACGTACAAGACCCTGTGCTTGTTCAATGTCAATATGAATTCTTCTGGGATCATAACTGATCGGGTGAGCCTTAGGAGCAGCAGAAAGAATATCAGTTTCTTTTGCAGGTTCCTTACCATGCCGCCATCTTTTGTCACCGATGTCAGTTTCATCTTCGGAATTAGGATCACTAGTTTGGCCTGATTTACTTGATGACAAGGGATTTACCCCAGGATTTCTGCATCACAAATATAAATTAAAGGTTAGCTGGTGGAAATAAAATGCCGGGAGCCAGGTTGAATACACAACTAAAGTCAGTGAGCATGAATTTCCATCTTACAAGTCCAGTGTTCCACTCTGCAGATCAAGCAAAAAGTCCTTTGCAACTCTGCATACAAGTTCGTTCCTCCTAAAAAGATAAGACCAAAAGCATAACATAAAAAATAAAGAAAAAATCCAACAATCGCATGATAAATTGACACCAAATCATCAACACCACCACACAACAAAATGCAGGGCGGAGGGAGTCCATTGGCTTACTAACAAATTCATGAACTGAAAAATATCATGAAATGTGTAAGTACAACTAACCTTTCAATAACAGTGACCAAGTTTGTTGGATGATATTTGTCTCTCAACCTACATGCATAAGCAAGTGAAATTAGAACAATGAAGTGCGCAAATAGGCAGGAATTCAGTAACCAATGTGAAGTACCATTCCTCGTCTTTGTGAGCATCAAAAAATGCTTGTTTTTGGGTTGATATATACTCTGACTTGTATTCTTGGTACCTTCACAGTAATAAGTAAGAGTAACTCAATATTCCAATTTGTTTAAGCCACAAGTCACAAACAAGACAAACCAAACAGATGATATTATTTCTCATTCGTACCTACGCTCAGCTTCAGCGGGTAGTATATCATCCTCAAGCTCTTGAATGAATTGCTTGTATGACATCAATCCTTCTCTGAAAATATTACTTATCATGCCATGTTATCGTATAAGATAAATAAAGATCCAGCAATGAAATGATAAGAACAACTTTTGAAAGTCCCCTCAATTAAAAGAGAACGTGAATGGTGTCAACACTGCAACAAAAAGTACATGTCTGTAAAGAAGATAAAAAGCTAACCTTTGAGTACTCCTTGAATTGGAAGCATCACCATAACCACCAAGGCCAGAATCGCAATCTGAAAGGCAATATCATTGACAAACTAAAATAAAACAGCATGGATAGAAAACATAGATAAAAAGTTTGTTGCTGTTGCATTATACTATAATGCATCATCACTATAAGGAATTTTAGAAGGAATCAATCTACTCAACAGAAAGTCATCATTAACTGCAATTACGCATCATTTCATAGATTCCCAAAGTTACTTTGATGACATGCATTTCAATACTTTCCAAACCGACACTGTAATCTGAAGAGGCAAGAAAGGACACCTAATGCAAAATACTAGTTTTTGGTTTTGCCCATTCTCAACAGCCAAATATCATAACTCACCACGTGAAAATGAGCTCTTCATAGAAGAAGAATTTGCTAGCTTCAAAAAAGAATTATATGTAAAATTTAATTCTCTATATTATCAACACTAACCATAATATATCAAGATTTTATATTAACAACTAAAATGAAAAATTAACCGCAATAAATGTGAGTCTATAACCGGCATATAACGTTTTAAATTAAAGTGATAATATGTGCAAAAAAGACACAAACTACAAAGTGGTCAAATCAAAACTCAAAAGTGCTTCAAGTTTACTCCAAGTGCAATAATTGAAATTTGAAATACTTAAGCAGTTTCTAGAAAGGACAACCTTGATAGCCACCGGAAGAGCGACCTGAGTACCAGCCATGAGGCCTTTCTTCAGGGTAACCAGGCCTTCCCATCATCTCACGATCATATCCACCACCATAGTCATGCCCAAACCTACACCATCAAAAGTGTTTTACAGCATGAGCAGAATCCGAGTATAAACCAAAACAGCCAAGTGAAAATAACTTATCATATATGAAAGCATCATAGTTGATGACTAGAATATGAACAAGGGTAGAATTCCAGAGTCAAAATAATTAGAGTCATGCACGGAAGATACACTGGATCCAGAGCAACATGAGGAAACTGAATCAATGATCCATTCATAGGTACCACAGTTGAAAACAAAAAGTTGGTCTCAGATGTTTGTCCAGGCAGTCCAGAATTTTGTAATAACAGTGTACCTTGCATTAGTAGGAAAAGGAAAGTCCAGTGTAACACCAAGGGATACTAGTGATGTGTAAGCATTTACAATAAGAAAATCAAATTGAGTCTCGCAAAAATAATGCAAATTTATCAAGAAAACCAGCACAAACACTTGGAACACTCTTCATCAACCATAAATTTGTCAGTCCCTTTCCAAGAAAAAGCATGCTGCCCAACTACTTACTTACTTAGTGAGTCATATTCAGTCTCCTATATTTAGGGTTGTTTTGCAGGTTCAGCAGTAGCCATTAGGATTTTGTAGCAGTGATTTGTATTCAAAATAGCCACATCATGGTCAAACAGCGTATATTTTACAAGACAATACCTAAACTACTGATTATATTCCGTCTTAATCCCATGTCTTGAATCTCAATCTTTCAGTTAAAGAATTTTCAAAGCTTAAATCAATCAACCAAAATACTAAGTTGAAACAAATCGGAAATAAGTTCATAAGATTTGAAAACATTAAGCAAAGAAAATCCCGAAGAAGTTAAATAAACCAAAAGTATAAATGCCTATAGCTAAATTAAGCTGTGTTATTTTACATTCTAATTGTAATTAAATCTGAAAAAATAAAATAAAGGATTACCTTCTATCTCCAGGTCCAAATCTTCCTCTAGGGCTCCCTCTTCTCCCTTCGTATCCTCCATCCTCACGCCTAGACCTCTTATGAGGGGGCGACCTCCGCGGCGGAGGCGAGTGTCTTCTATCCCTATAACTCAACGGCGGTGGCGGGGGGCTAATGCTGCTGCGCCTCTTGTAATCTCTCTCTCTGGGAGGTGGAGGCGGAGGAGAGCGATTGCGATCGTAGTAGTCGCGGTCCCGTCGCTCACGCGAGTCCCGATCGCGTCGTCGAGGTGGAGGCGGCGATGGGGCAGAGGAATTGGGATCGTCAGACGACGGAGGCTGTTTATTGTTATTGTTGTTGTCTTTACGGTCGCCACAGCGACGGCGGTCGAAGGAATCGACCGGCATGGTTATGACTTCGGCCATGACGGGCGGTAGAACGAAACCCTAGAAAGATGAAAATATAGATAAAGGAAGTGGAGAAAATTAACTTTTCGGAGATTGAGGATCGAGAGCAGACCGGAGTCACGAATGAGTAGCCAACTGTAAGCAAAATTCAGTTATAACTGCCTTAGCTGATTGAAACTGAATTTGGTCTCTAAGATTCGATTATTAAGTTCGCCGATTTTCAGTTTCACTTCCCTCCTATTCGATTTGATGGGCCATTTAATTATAATTTTTTAAGACTTAATCCACGCTTTAGTCCTTAAAGTATATAATTTTTACATTTTAGTCTTTAAAAATTTTCTGGCACATTTCAGTTCTTAAGATTATTTGACGTTCTCAATTCAATCCCCAATGATATTAAATATTATCGTATCAATCTTTTGGCCGTTAAAAAAACCAATTAAAATAATCCGTCACCATAAATTGCTACCTATCATGCATCATAAAAATCTTTAATTTAAAAAATTGTTAGAAATTTTTAAAAAATTTGTATTGAAATTTATTAATAAATTTAGGAAGAGCTTGCGTAAGGGCATCAACAACTCTTTCTTTCTTCTTAGAGGTTTCTTTTTGAACACCCGAGCTCCTCCATCGCCCCTATTATCAAGCGCCCTAAATCGTCGATAACTCCCACGAGCCAACCCTTAACCTGTGTGGGCAATGCCTTTAAGTTTATCTGGCCTTTATAGTTTTCAGCATCGACAATGACCAAGCCATCGGAACTTTTTTCTTTACAAGTAGTAAACCCAGATGTGGTTTAACCTTAAATCATTAACGGAAAAACATGAGCTTGCTTTTATAACGGTTGAATTGGATTACAGCAAGGTCATCCTCCTCAAGATGGGGCTTGCCAATAAGCTTTAGAGAACTGGGTTCCTGCCATACCGTCGGGAAGAAGAAGACACCCAACTGATCTTTCACGAAAGTGTATCGGATTTTCTATTGGTGCTAGTTATTTGGTTTGTGGTTGACAATTTACACGCCAACACTTGTGTTGGTGGACGCAATGGAGCCTCTACTGTCCTTGCTTGTTAGTTTTCCTGGAAAAGTCACTTTTCCATTACTTCAGAAAAAAAAAAGCTAGAAAAAAATGCTTTATCATTTTAAATTTTTATATTTTTTAAAATTTTGAAATTTTAATTTTTTTTACCAACATCGTTATAAGTTCAGATCATATTTATTTTTCTTGACACAATACTTTTTTGTATCACTTGAAAATAATAATCTAACATGATATTATATATATGATAATATATTTTTAACATAAAATTTTGAAATAATAGAATTTAACTAAGAAATACAGAAAATAAAAATGGCAAAATTAAATTACATAGACTAAATCCCTTAACTTATACATAGTAAAAGGGCTTATAGAAGAATTTGACCTAAAATTTATTTATTTATTTTTAGTTAAAATTGGTTTTGGGTCATAAGAGGTAATTTTCCTTGGCCCAACCCTAGAAACCTTCAGTCAGGCATCGAGATATTGGTTTAGGTTTTAGGGTTTCTTCGCTTCTTGTGGTGAACCAGTTGTAGCTGCCGCTGTCACTTCCCCGCTTCCATCTTACCGAAGCTCTCCCGTCGACGACAATGGTTGCCGCCAAGAAAACCGTAACTATCCATTCCCGTTTTGTTTCTTTTGAATTTTCTGCACTTTTTTTATTCTTAATTTCCTGAAAATATGCTAATAAATGGATTTGTTTTTAATGGGGGTGTTTGACGAAATGCAGAAGAAGACTCATGAGAGCATTAACAACAGATTGACTCTCGTTATGAAGAGTGGGAAATACACTTTGGGTTACAAAACTGTTCTCAAGTCTCTTAGAAGCTCCAAAGGTATTGGATAACTCTGCGTATTGGTTTGCGATTTCTAAATTTTTGAGCTACCGTATTGATGATTTGACTATTTCCGGCGTTTTAATCCTCCTGATTTAGATGAAGAATGATTAGATTATTTTATGTTCATTGTTTGGTGGTGAATTGACGTTGAATGCATTTCATCTTGGTTAAAAACTTAAAATGGTCTTTTTCTTGGATAAGGGCATGTGGGTTTTTGGTAGATTTATATATACATTGGATTGCTTCATTCCCGTTGCTGATATAATGTTGATCAGTTGAGCCTTGAAAGCAGGTATTCATATGTAATTTTTCTAATGTTTTATAGGTAAGTTGATTATCATTGCCAACAACTGCCCTCCTCTTAGGAAGTCGGAGATTGAGTATTATGCCATGTTGTGCAAGGTTGGAGTTCACCACTACAATGGAAGTATGTTCCTTAACCTTTTGTTCTCGTGTTACATGCTTTAGCACGTACTTGTATCATGATTTGAGTATTTGTCTCTTGGATTAATTTCCTTTTCACATTGAACTAAGCAGATTATTAATAAGATTAGTTCAGCTATGTTGCTCCAACATCCATATCTAAAGACTATTTCTGCATGAGTATGGGATATGATTTTCCACATACAAGAAAATCTTGGGAAAAATAGAGCTGATCTGTGTTAAGACAGATACCCATATTCAACACTGCCCCCTGAATCTGAATAATGTAGATTCTGCCCTTCCTTGCTTCCTTCCTTTCTCTAGTTATTACAAACAAAGCTTGTATTTCTAGTGTTGCCGATAGAAGTGGTAGGATGAACAACATTCCTGATTGATATAGCCCATTGCATGTGTTCTTCATCTATTTAGCTCAACTTATCTCGAGTTCTATATATAATGTTGTCAAAAGTTTTCGAGCAGTCATCATTTGTTTTAAAGAGTAATCCCCTTGACAAGGGTTTTTTTTTTGCAGACAACGTAGACTTGGGCACTGCTTGCGGCAAATACTTTAGAGTGTGCTGCCTCAGCATTATTGACCCTGGTATATATAAGAGTGTTGATAACATGCTGAATTTACGAATACATCTGTAGTTTCTGATTGTGGTAAATATCTTTTGTGTTTTTACAGGTGACTCTGATATTATAAAGAGCATGCCCGGTGATCACTAAGCTATGGGGGGATAACTTCCTAGGTGCTGATTTAGTTTCAATTTTTGGGTGTCTAAAAACATTGTTGATGTTAAAGACAAACTTATTCTGAAATTCAGAACTTTCTTTGTAGTGTTTGTGGGACAGTGATGTTATTGGCCCATGTATTAGTGATTTTTTTGAGTGGATTTCGTTTAAAAATCTTTCTTTCAACATTTTTTTATGGTAGATTATAAATTAATGCTCCTTTAGAAAAGCTAAGAAGTTGAGGAGGACATGGTAACTTGTGTGATGAAGTGAACATTTTTATTCTGAATATGGAAATATAAAATACATAAATTTGATCTAATACCAAAAAGAAAAATATGACATTGATCAAAATTTTAAGTAAAAGTTAGAATAATGCGGTAAAGCAAAGTTATTATTGTGAAGGAAAAAAGCAAAAGAGGCGAAGGAGATGACAGTAGTAGTAGAAGCAAATGAAGCTATTAGTTATTATTTTTCCCCATTATGAAGAAAACAATTTTCAGTTTTTACCACCATAAAATATAAGCTCCGAATGTATGTTAATGGAAAATTTGAAGAGACTGGTGCGAATAGACTCCATCAATTTTCATTTCATTGTCAGATATCTTTCTCAAAAGCTTCAGCTGACACCAAAACAACCCCCATTTCATTTATTTCTTCACCATTTCTCCACCCCCCCCCCCAAACAAAAAATGTAAAACAAATATCAATGATGTAATGTAGTTTAGGTTCTCTTTGGATCTAATCAAGTCACAGAGAATCCTGAATTCTTAAATCTCCATTCACTCTGAAACAAAAGTGTTCATGGAGAGTTTTGGCGCCGAAGATCTGTCCACAATAGGCGGCATAGCCACTGTTTCTCTTCTTCATTCTTTCATTCCCACCCATTGGCTTCCATTCTCCATCGTCGGCCGTGCCCAAAATTGGACCCTTTCTCGTACCCTTTTTGTCAGTAAGTCCCCTTCATCTAATTATTTATGCTTTCGATCTAATTCGCATATACTAATACCCAGACTAAAAAAAAAAGACCCCTTTATTTGCAGTTGATAAATTTCTCTGTTCTTTAGTTTTTGATATCTTAATTTTACCGTAATTAATGTCACGATCGATTCTAATATGTTGATTTGCTTTTCTGGGTTTCTTTAATTTTAGCAAAAGTAAGATTTTTTAGCAGATAGTTAAAAACAAGGGAGTCGAATACTATTAAAAATTAAAACTACTTTTGGGCATTGCTTGATCCTTCTTTATCATTGTATTATTGTCTATGGCGCAGCCGCATTCGGAGCAGTTTTGCACGTAATATCGACTTCTCTTCTTGGTATAGCTGCAATAACTATGGCGAACACAATTGCTGGTGAAGAAACAGTGCATAAACTTGCTTCACTTTTGCTCATAGTTCTTGGTGGTAGCTATATATTGTTGTTTTTGTCTGGTAAGGGTGGACACAGTCATTCTCATAACCAACCCATGGAGAAAATGGCCGTCGCTGGCCTTGTCCTCGTTCCAGCATTGTCTCCTTGTGCAACCACTCTTCCTGTGTTCCTAGCTGTCGGAAATTCGTCTTCCATGATGGTACTTGCCATGATAGTGTTGCTATTCAGGTATACATGACAAACGACTTTGAAAATTTGAGAATGGCTTATTCAATTTGATTTTTATATATAAATAGTTAGTTGGCAGTTTAGTTGAAAGAGAGCTTATTTTCATGTGTTTCCAATTGGTATAGCATCTTCAGTTAACTATAGACTGGTGTTAACATACAAGTACTTTGATGTATGTCTTCAATTTTTATCATGCATATTGATTTTAATCTTTTTCTTCTTTGGTAAATAAGCAAATGAGAGACAGTTTTGATCCTGTTACTATTTATAGTTTGCAGAAATCTAGAACTGCTAAGGGTATGGGGATAGAGACTGATCTGTGCTTACTATAAAGAACTGGCAGTAGAATGTTGAAATCCTTGTAGACCATTGAACTACTTTTAGACATGAATCATCTTATGTTTTTGTGCTAAGCCAGTTACTTTGTTTCTTGAAAACAAATTGCATGATTTTTGTTTCTTTTACTAGCCTCCATCATTTGTCTTGGACCTGAGATATTTGCATTATACTTATCTGTGTTTACAATAATTTTCTTCGACTGACTCAAGCTTCAACCTATAATCTACACTGAAATTCATAATATTAATTGGTAGCAATACCATTGATTGTATAGAATTTTAATATTATGAGGAACTGATTTAAGTTATGGTTTAACACTAGCCACTAATTTGCCAGTATACATGTATAGGTGCATTGCATAGTCTGCTATAAGCTTATAACCCAGGCTTTACTGTAGATGGCTTAATTAAGGTGACATTGAGTTTGCAGCACAATAGCAGTGATGACCTCGCTGGTGGCTTTATCCTTCTATGGTGCTAGCCAGCTCAAGTTTCGCTGGGTGGAGCGATATGACAAAATTCTCGTGGGTTCGGTGCTATGCTTGGTAGGGATCTTAACACTCATTTTTCACGATCATGATGGAGAGGAAGGCTTGCATGCACATCAGGTGCACAGGAAAGTTATTGGTCTTTGAGGACTGCAACATCCTGGAAGCTTCCATCCCGTCGTCCAATTTAAACAGTTCATTGTGCCGTAAGTGGATTACAAGATTGTTTTCTTGGTGCTAGCCAGTCTTTTATGTGTTTATGGTATGTTTTGTTTTTTGTCGGTTACTTACATGGACCAATCCTATAAATAGCCATTAAAATGCTAATTTGACTCGAACGATATGCAAATACAATGAATTCTCTTCATTTATTTTATCCTCTTTTTGTCAAGTCATTATTGACCACTGTTTCTCAGACTTATGGTGAAGTTTCAATGGTTTTTTTTTTTTAATTTCAACCAAATAAATGCTATATAAGAAATTATAAGAAAAACATTCTAACTCGATATATAAAAAAAATCTAAACTATTCTATAAATCAGTTTTGAGTAAATTATTAAGTTAATGAAAGGACACGGTTTCTTCTGCTCATCAATTTGTCTGTAAGTGCAGCAGCCATGGTATCCAATGAAAAACGCACCCTCCCTTTAAGGGCATATAACAAGGGGTTTTAATTTTTTTTCATTAAAGAGAGAGTCAAAAGTGTCCATTGAACAACATGGATAAAGCTGAAATAAATGAACAACAAACTTTTAATAAAATATGAGAGGAAAAAGAATAGTAAATTATGTATATAATTAAACCCAACCCTTGGTTTCCTTCACTAAAAGTTGTTGAAAAGCATGATTTGTTTGATAAGTTTTTAAGGTAAACATGAATTATTTCATGTTCTCAAAGAGACAAAAGAAGTGGAAGACACGACATATTTTTTTATGTTTCCTAGCTATTTCTGTACATCTGCTTCTTCAGTAATAAATTTCTTTCTAGCTTTCTTTCAACAATTAAACATGACCCATCATTTGAAAACCTGTAAAATATTAATTGGTTTTATATTAAATAAACTCTTTTATAGTTGGGTCAGGTTCATATCACTTCACTTTTCAGGCTTCAACCTTATATTTCTTTAAAGTAATTCGGTTTTTTTTTAATAAATTTGAACGAGTTTTTTTTGGATCAGACCAATTAAGACTCCCATTTCTTTGATGTTTATCAGTTTATACTCTCAATAGATAGTCAGTAGCAATACTAGCTGTTAGTTAAAGTTATTATATAGTTGGTTCAGTTGTAACTATTTGCTATTCGTTATAGTGTATTAAGGAGTTAATATTCTTGTATAAATAGTTACAGAGACTTTATTGTAAAGAGATCATCTTTGCATATTGATGATATTTTAATATCAGATATCTTTCTTCTTGTATGTTTAGGGCGTATCTTGATATGGTATCATTTTGATCTTGTTTCTTGTTTTGGAGGAAAGAAGGAAGTTTTCAACACTGAGTTTGATGGTCCAATGTTTGATGTTTCTACTACTTGTTGTTCTTCAACTGAGAGTTGTAATCATTTTGACTTGTGGCATCGACATCTTAGCCATCCCTCTTTAAAAGTTTTAAGAACAGCTTTGAAATCTTGTAATATTCCTTGTCAAGTGAATAAAATTGATCAGTTGTGTGTTGCTTGTCAGTTTGGGAAGTCTCACAAGTTATCATTTCCCACTTCCAACACTAGTTATCACTCTCCTTTGAATTAGTTGTGTCAAGTGAATAATACACGGTCGTTAATTCCCTTACCTGCTGGCAAAAGGCCCATTGGCTGCAAATGGTTATTCAAGATCAAAAGGCACTCTGGTGGATCTATTGAGAGATATAAGGCAAGGCTAGTTGGAAAAGGGTATTCAAAAGTGGCAAAATTCGATTTTCAGGATACATTCAGTCCCGTGGTGAAGTCAGTTACTGTTAGAGTTATAATTTCTTTAATTGTCACGAGAGAATGTAAACTCAGGCAGGTTGATGTCAATAACGCTTTTTTAAATGGAGACTTACAAGAAGATGTTTTCATGGAACAACCTCCTGGGTATGAGCATCATCAAGATGGAGCAACATTGGTTTGTAAGCTACTAAAGGCTTTGTATGGGCTTGAACAAGCGCCACGTGCTTGGTTTGAGAAGCTCAAAGTCTACTTGCTTTCAGAAGGGTTTGTTGTGATCAAATCTGATCATCTTTATTCACTAAGATTGTAGGGACTAATGTGATTTATCTTTTAGTCTACGTCGATGATATTATCATCACTAGAAGCAATGAGTCTGCTTTGAAAGACATGGGGTTGTTGCATAGAAGTTACCTATACTTCTTAGGGATTATATCTTTCTCCGCTCAAGTATATTGTAGATTTACTGCAGAAGAGTGGTATGGATCAAGCACATGAGTCACTATTATTCGACTAGAACTAGCATTTGCTGTAAACAAAATCTGTCAATTCATGCATAAACCTTTGAATACTCATTTCAAGGCTTTAAAGCATATCTTGTAATACTTAAGTGCAGGGACGAGGCTAAAAAATTTTGTTAGCTGGGCCGAAATTAAATTGTAATTTTATGATAGTAAAAATATAATTTTATCATTTTAATAGCCTATATCATTATAATTTGTAAAGTACTGAATCAAATTTTTATCATTTAGGAGGGCCAAAGTATAATTTTACTTTTACTAATTTAAAATTTTAAAAATTTTAAAATTCCTAAATGAAACCCCTACGCCCCTGCTTGCGCTACTTCGCACTATGGTTTGTGTTTTAAACCTGCTCAACGCATGGCTATTACTGGTTTGGTTGATGCTAATTGGGAGTCTGATATTGATGACAGAAGTCATACAATAGGCTAATGTTTGTATCTTGGTGGTAATCCAGTCTCATGGTGCTCCAAGAAACAGCAGGTTGTCTCTCGAAGTACTGCAGAGGTTGAGTATCGGAGTGTGGCCTATGCCACTGCTGATGTCTTATGGCTTGAATCTTTGCTTGGAGAATTACAAGTTCAACTTGATGATCGAATCATTCTTTGGAGTGATAATTCTAGTATCGTTGCTGTGTTTGCAAATCCTGTTCTTCATTCTAAATTCAAGCATGTTGAGCTTGACTTATTTTTTATAAGGGAAAAGGTGGTTGCAGGCAAACTTTTTGTTGGTCAAGTTCCGACTCAGGACCAAGTAGCAAACATTCTGACCAAAACCCTTATCTGCATCTTTCTTTCTTAAGTTTCGAGACAAGCTTGGTGTTTGTGTTATTCCTTCTATTTGAAGTGAGTTGTTTGGTAAGATGGGTGAATGTTAAGGATAGTCGGTAGAAGTTAGTCAAGAGTAGTTGTTAGTCAAAATTTTTATACAGTTGGTTCAATTTTAAGTATTTACATATTCTTGTATAAATAGATATAGAGACTTTATTATAAAAAAATAATCTTTGCATATTAATAATATTTTAATATCAAATATCTTTATTCTTGTATGTTTAGTGTATCTCGATACATATTGTTTTCACCTATAAATTAATTGATGAAATGAGAAACAAGGAGTTAAAAAAAATGTATATTTATAGATCATTAATGCTGGATCAAAATTAAATGGAAGATTCTTTGGTGAAAGCAAAGCAAGCTAGCAAAGCTAGTAGTAAAATATTTCACCTACATAAAAACAAAGCAATACTGTCTTGGGATTAATCAAAAACTTTTCTAAGGTCAAAAGGAAACAACAAGGCACCAACTCAAGCAGCTATTACTTCAAACAATTCATTGCATGTTACTTTTTTTTTTTATGATTTAATTATCTGATCTTAAGAACTATTCAACACCCAGAAGCTCAAATCATTGTTCTGTTTTCTTACTTCTTTAGTGTTCTTCATTAAATGTGTCTGCAATTTACGACCACATTAAAAACAAGACCACCTAACACTTCGTTCTCACACACACACGCACACTCTCTCTCACCTCCCTTATCTCACTCTTCAACATGGTTTTTCTCTCTGTCTCTGGTCTTTTTCTGCATCTTTGACCTTCTCTTTACTTAATATAACTTCCAATCGCTACTCTGTGTTGTACTTTCTTTGCAACTTCCCAACCCAAATAAAGCTCAAGATTCTCACTTTTAGCGACCCTTTTTCTTCCCCGGTTTGTATCTTCTTTACTAGTTGCTAAGCATTATCTTCTCGCTTCTCACTCTCAGCTCCTTGGTGTGATGTAGTGTCTTGTTATGAGCTTTTGAGCTTGTTTCACTTGATTTGGGTTTCTGTTTATCTCAATGGACATGGGTTTTGAACTTCATTCATTGGCTGCTTAGATTAGTTTAAAAAGGAAGCATCTTTGTAAGTATCCCATTGCTAAATTAGTTGAATTTTTTTCAGTGTTAAAACTATATCCATGTGTAGTCCTCTAGCTCATCCAAGCATTGCAACTTGCTGTAGAAGTTCTCTATAGCTGTTGTTGGTCCCATTCTGATATATTCTGAGATTTGTTGTGGGGTGGGCTTGGGGACTTCATTTGAAGGAATGCAGAGATTCAGTTCAGTAATTTTGTTGTTTCTGGTAGTGACTGCATTAGCACAATCTGATTTTGAAGCACTGTTAGAGCTCAAGAAGGGCATAGAGAAAGACCCTTCTGGTAAAGTCATCGATTCATGGGACTCTAAGTCCTTGGCATCTGATGGGTGTCCCCGGAATTGGTTTGGCATCACCTGTAATGAAGGCCATGTGACTGCAATCACCCTAAACGGCTTGGGTTTGGTTGGAAACTTCAGTTTCCCTGTCATTGTTGGTCTTAAATTGCTTAGAAATTTGTCCATCTCAAGCAACCAGTTGACAGGGACCATCTCAAACATAGGCTCAATTCGTTCACTCCAATTTTTGGACCTCTCGGTTAATGCTTTTCATGGGGTTATACCATCAGGCATTGCCAATTTAAAAGATTTGGTTCTTTTGAATCTTTCTTCAAATAGTTTTGATGGCACATTTCCCTCTAGGTTTAGCAATCTTAAGAGGTTGAAATACTTAGATTTACGATCTAATGTCTTTTCTGGGGATATCATGAAACTTTTGTCCCAATTGCAAAGTGTGGTGCATGTGGATTTGAGCAGCAATCAGTTATCTGGTTCACTGGACTTGGGACTTGGAACCTCCCATTTTATTTCTTCAATTCAGTATTTAAATATAAGCCAGAATTTGTTGGTTGGAGAGCTCTTTGCTCATGATGGAATGCCGTACTTTGACAGTTTAGAAGTGTTGGATGCTAGTAATAATCAGTTAGTGGGAACCATACCTTCCTTCAATTTCATAGTCTCTTTGAGGATTCTTCGGCTTGGGAGCAACCGCTTGTCAGGATCACTACCAGAAGCTCTTTTGCAAGAAAGCTCCATGATCTTATCTGAACTTGACCTCAGCCTTAATCAACTCGAAGGTATTCCCTTTTTAAACAGCCTAGTGTAACTTTAGTGAGCAATTGTATCTGTTAATGTATATTCTGCCACCCATTCCTAGTCTGCGATGTATTTATATATTTCGCCCTGCATTGCTAATTAAGTTTTGCTGTTTTTTTCATACGCTGCAATGACATTCCGGAGTGTTACATCATGCCTCTTTACATGTAGCATTTGCTGATTAAATAATATAAGACACTCCCTGTTTTTCCAGATTTCCGAAAGTATTGTACTCTCTATAACTTTAACTAGACAGTGCTAGAAAATGCATGCTTTTTTTCTGGCTTGCCAAACCGGAAATGAAGTTTGTGTTGGATCACAAGATAAATGAAGACATTACAATAAGTGTCTGGAAATATTATTAGGTTCTGTCTATCTATTTAGGATATGCAGTTCAAAGTCAATTGTACAAGGTTTCATATGTCAATTACTTTGGTCAGTGATTGCTGAAGCTATGATTTTCAATCTGTGGCAGAACCTGCTGCCCCACTGTATTATGTTTTCAAACACTCTTGTGATTTTTTCTTATTCATGAAAATTTTTGCATCCGTGGTAGGGCCGGTGGGGAGTATAACCTCAACAACGCTAAAGAAGCTCAACATATCATCAAACAAACTCTCAGGGTCCTTGCCTTATAGGATAGGGCACTGTGCTGTCATAGATCTCAGTAACAACCTGCTCTCAGGGGACTTGTCCAGAATCCAAGGTTGGGGGAATTATGTGGAAGTTATTGAATTGAGTTCAAACTCACTGACCGGGACCTTGCCGGACAAAACTTCTGAGTTTTTAAGGCTGACTGCCTTCAAGGTCTGTAACAATTCATTACAAGGTGTTCTCCCATCAATTTTAGCTACATACCCGGAATTGAAGATTGTCGATCTTAGTGTCAACCGCCTTAACGGATCTCTCCTTCCAAGCTTCTTCATGTCAACAAAGTTGACTGATCTCAATCTCTCAGGCAATAACTTTACTGGTTCGATACCTCTTCAGGACATAAAGAACCTGCCTTCTGTAAGTTCTGCTGGAAATTTGAGCCTGTTGACTCTTGATCTGTCTCATAACTCATTAACTGGCAACTTGCCCCCCGAAATCGCCAAGTTCCATAACCTGGAAATTCTTAACCTATCCGATAACAAACTTGAGGGCAGCATCCCTGATGGTCTTCCTAATGAACTGAAAGGATTCAATGTGTCTCTTAATAATTTCTCTGGTGCTATACCCAACAACTTGAGGGGGTTTCCTGATTCATCATTCCATCCAGGAAACTCCTTATTGAAATTTGGTTCTTTTCCATTGTCACCGAAAGGTTCTTCCGACCTGAATCTGAAGCCTCACAGGTCTCAGATAAAACCTGTCACCAGAATTATCTTGATTGTCGGCTTGGTTGGCGGTGCTGCTATAATAGCTCTTGTGTGTGTAATGATTTACTATAGGAACAACTGGCAGGAAACTAGGAGTGAGGGTTTGAAAAGAAATGTTGATAAAGAAACCGTATGTCAAGGAGAGTATTCCCTTTCTCATACATCAGTACCTTACAGAAGCAAGGATACATCATCTTCCTCATTTAGCTTTCGCCAAGAACTTTTGTCATCGTCCAAAAAGAGCTCTGCATTTGATCATGGGAACAGTTCATTCATTTTAAATGACCCAAAATATCTTGGTCACCTTGAGTCCACGAGAAGAGATGAAGGATTGGCTTCACCAATGTCCATCTTGTCATCTTCAAATGCATCTCCATCCAAAGCTGAATTTCCATTTGAGAGTTCCAGTGCACTAAAGGTTCGTTCTCCTGATAAACTAGCTGGGGATCTGCATCTCTTTGATGGATCTCTGGCGTTGACAGCAGACGAACTTTCACGTGCTCCGGCTGAAGTTATTGGAAGGAGTTGCCATGGGACATTGTATAAAGCCACACTTGACTCGGGTAACGTATTGGCTATCAAATGGTTAAAGGAAGGGATAGCAAAAGGTAAAAAGGAATTCGCAAGGGAGGTAAAGAAACTCGGGTACATCAAACACCCAAACTTAGTTTCTCTTCAGGGTTATTACTGGGGTCCCAAGGAGCATGAGAAGTTGATCATATCAAATTATGTAAATGCACGATGTTTGGCCTTCTATCTTCAAGGTAAGATTCTGTTCATTGTGTGATTATAGGCTTCCAAACTAGAAATTACTGCATTTTATACCTTTCGTAGCCTCTGGAGAAGGATTATGATGATGAAAAGCCAATTTTTTGCCCCACTCTCCAGTATGCCTAGATTAGATGACAATTTCCATGCTGGCCAAATTTTCGGGATCTGGAGTTTTCATTCATACCGTGCATTGTTAATAAACAAAGAAAGAAACTGCCTCTATTATCGTAGTTTAGGTACTAGGGAGTTTGAATCAAGTAATGCTGTTATAGAAATATAATCAATGAGTCTAAAGCTGGATTAATAAGTGATATTATAAGCAATTATGAAGACAACTCCTAAATATATGCTAGATATTTGCTTATTTTATTGAAATGACTCTGTTTCAGTTAAACTAAAGCACTGTCTTGTTTTTACATTAAGGTCATTTGATCTTGTAGATTGAACTGTATGCAAGAATACCCTTACATAAGCCATTCTTTCTGCTTTTCTCATGGATAAATGATTTCTTTTAATATATACTTTTTTATCATTGTCTCAAACTGCAGTGCGGTGCATATGTGGTGGAGTTTGTGTTTCACAATTAACTTCTTTTAAATTCTTCTGCAGAGACAGAGCCAAGAAAATTGCCACCCTTGTCCCTGGACGAACGGCTTAGGGTTGCTATAGATGTGGCTCGGTGTCTGAGCTACCTACACAATGAGAGAGCAATACCCCATGGCAACCTTAAGTCAACAAACATTTTACTAGAAACTCCTAATTTGACTGCACGCCTCACTGATTACAGTCTGCATCGGATACTGACATCAGCTGGCACAGCTGAACAAGTTCTGAATGCAGGTGCCCTTGGCTATCGGCCCCCTGAGTTTGCTAGCTCAAGTAAACCATGTCCATCCTTGAAAAGTGATGTGTATGCCTTTGGGGTCATATTGATGGAGCTTCTAACTGGAAAAAGTTCAGGAGAGATAGTTTCGGGGAGCACAGGTATGGTTGATCTAACCGACTGGGTGAGGTTGTTAGCATCGGAAAACCGTGCCGATGACTGCTTTGATCCTATGATATTGGAAAAGGATAACATGGAACAAACACATAGAACACTCGACGCCATGCTACAAGTGGCACTGAGATGCATCCTACCGGCTCAAGAGAGACCCGATATGAAATCAGTTTACGAAGATCTCTCGTTAATTGTGTTACAGAAAAGTAAACAAAAGGGGTTCTAACTATGTAGTTTAACTACTAACCCCACATTGATTGGTTAATTACTATCATAAGTTGGAATTCATGTCTCGGATTGTTTTCTCTGGCTCGAAATTCGTACCGTAAATATCATTTTGGATAGGGTTAGTAGGAAGAAATAAAGTTTCATTGTAGATGGTGGGTTAACCATTCCTTTTTAACCCTTGTCTATGAATGTAACTTTAGGAATCGATTTCATTGACTCATTCTGTGAAATATAACCATAAGCCTTCATATATATATAACCCTATGTTTCTTTACAAATTGAAAATATCCGTATCAAGCATGCATGCATCAATGTTTGGTAGTCGAATGGACAATGAACAATTGAGAGAGTGATATTAAGCAAGTCCTGGAACACCAATGTAGAATGTGGGTGGAGATGCTTTTTGCAGCCGGTGTTTGAACTTCCTAACCAGATTTACAGGGTCAAAAATGGTAGTCTAGATTCGGTTTCTGTGGCAGCCATTGAAGGCCTGATGAAGAACATCATTCCAGGCTATCAGATTTGAAAATGTTTGGGGGGCTTTTGGATTTGTGGGACATTATTGTCCTTCAGGCTTTTTCACTTTTTAAATCCAAGGCTTCTTCATCATCTAGGTCCACAAAAGGGTTTCCAAATTAATTTGATAAGTCATAAACTCTGATTTATCCTGATAACATCGTTAAATAAATCTGAACTAGATAAGTTTTAAAAATAACCTCTTACTTTTATAATTTAAATTTATTTTTCAAAGTTAAAGAGCATTAATGCTATAAATCATGCCAAAAACAATATAAGCATAGATTAAGCTTCTTCTAATTGTATAATTACCAACTTTCATTCAATTTCAAAAGTACTGATTGCAGCAAATATTTCAGTTTCGGTAAAGAAAATTGAGATAAATAAAGAGTAATTATTACGTCCACTTCTAGTAGAATAAAAAAAAACTTCATAAATGAATTTAAGAATTTTTTTAATTATTTTTTTATACTCTAAAAATAAATCACATCAACCTGGATCCATTTGTAAAATTTTTTTTATTAGTGTATAAGATGAATATAATGTTAAAACTATACACATTATAATTTCTATAATTTTGGTTTCTTTTTCTTCATCTTTCAACATCAAATATTCAGAATAGACAAACCTAACCAAGCATATAAGAAATATTCTCCAACTGCCCCATTTTTATTTTTATTTTTATTTTTATTGTAATCCGGCATTTGATTCTTTTTTTTTAAACTAAGGTTTTGAAGTCTTTTTTTGGGTCTTTCTTAAAATAATTAATATAAAAAAATTTTAAATAAAATTGGCAATGAGTGTTAGCAAAATAGTTTTAAAGTGTATTAATATATTAATCATAGTAGTATTGTAATTGTCTATAATTATTGGATAAAAATATTAATTTATATGGTAACTTAAAAGAAATTTTAAAACGGAATATTGAGCTTAACCGATTAATTCTCCATCAAATTTAAATTTCATTGTCAGCATTTAATATTCCTTTTATTTTTCTTTACCAATCAAATCAAGGAATGTCCATGATTAATTAATCAGATAAACCACCTCCCGACGAGGTGAATATTGGCTCCAAATGTTTCTTCTATTGTTGTTTTTCATTGGAAAAAAATAAAATAAAATAGTGGGTGTATAATTACTTGTAAGAAGATTTCAAACATGTGTGCAAGAAAAAATAGGGCAACTTGTCTAGTTTACCAAGGCACTACAATTCAAGTTATGCTTTTAAAGGTCCCAACTATTTTAGAAATATTTGTAAATTACTGCTCCTAACCACTGAGGTTAAATGTCAAATCCGCCCTTTCACGTGTGAAAAGGTGGGGGCAGTCAACTAAAATAGACAATGTGTGATGGGATACTGATTTTGAACTCCCGCCCTGCAATTTGGCTATGAACTAAAACCCACACTTTTTTGTTTTATTTGTTGGAAACTATTAGCTTTTATGAATAAAATGGAAATTTTTAAATATGAATACTTGTTTTTTTAAAGAAAGGCTTAAAATTTTTTCTGAAAATTATCTAATTTAAAAATATTTGGCTTTTTTTTAACAAAATAATAGTTTTCAAAGAGTTAAGTTGTTTTTAGATGTATATTATAGAATAAATTAAAAGACACAAATACCCTATCATATTTATTCAACAATTTATAAAAATTTAAGTCGATCAAAATTGTTTAAAAAAAATCACAAAGTTATTTGACTGTGTGATAATGTATGTATATATATGCAAAAATTAACTATTAAATTATCTATTTTGTATCGATTACATTAATAATTAATTAGGTTTACATCTAGTTGAAATAAAAACTTGAAAATTTCATATTATCAAATCTATCTTCAAAAATATAGCAGCCCCTCCTAAAATATATCACTCTTTCAAAAATATTAATGGTTAAACTTATTTAAGCTAAATTTTCTTTTAGCTATAAAATTAGCTCATTTTTAAAATGGATGTATTTTCATCATATTTCACTTTCTTAACATAATAATTCTATTCAATCTCTCTCACGACAACTAGCTTTTTAACTCTAAATATATTTAATGTCAACAATTAACGCCATAAAATTGTTATTTTGATATATATATATATTACAAATTGAAGGAGAAATTATAACAATTTTTTAATATCAAATTATTTTATATTTTTTTATTATTCATAGAAATTAATATTTTCGAAGTTTACAGTTTTTTCCTTTTAACATTAAATAAATTAAATTAAAACGCATCTATCATGTGAGTGAAATATTTAATGTTTTTTTAACTAGATTAAAATCTAGTTGATCTGTGACACAAACCCAGCTCCTTAATATATATACTAAAAATTCTGTCACATGTGTATGCATGTGGAAACCACGTATGTAAAACACAGACGCGTAATTAAAAATAACATATAATAAACAATAAAATGTATGGTTTAAAAATAGTTAATAATAACATATTAAATGTGTACGATATTAAAATAAAATATTAGATTAAATTGTAAATAAAATGAAATTTAAACAAATAAATATATTAAATTAAGAATGCTAAATTGATACATTTCTTTAAAATGGTGTTGTAATCAATCCTAAGTTGATGTCGAGTTAATTTTTAGTTACCAACTCAATTTGACAACATAATTAAATATATACAATTGAAGGAGTTAATAAAATGTGCATAATAAAATTAAAATGTATTTAAAAATCAAAATAAAGTTTTTGTTGAATGATAAAATTAAAGTGTTACTAATAAGATTAATTTGGGATCGAATCTCATCATTTTTATATTTTTATTGATTTTTAAATTAAAAAAACTGAAATATCTTTAAATAATGTAATTTTTTAAAATATAAAAAATTATTTTTATAATTTCCGCAGGAGACTTAAAAGTTCTAATAAAAAGTACAGATTATAAACAAACAAATAGAGAATTATGTGACTAAAAAGAAAACATTATATTTATCCCTCCACGATGAGAAAGGAAATTAGAAAAGGGGTCCAGTGCCAACTGGCCCACGTTCAATTCTCCCACACGGAGAAGAAATGAAAAGCAGCGGAGAAAAACCAGAAATGAAGTAACACGTACGCCCCCAATCCACCCACCTGATGATTAGATGAAAATCAGACGCTGTTTCTTGACTCCTTCGCCCTCTTAATTAGCAAAAGTTAAAACCCTTTTTTTCACTTCTTTGACATCCAAGTCTGAACTGTACTCCATCTTTTACTATTTCTTCTACCGTCCCTTAATCCATTTCATAATATATACTTAGGTGACAAATCAAATCCCCCATTGATTTGGCTATTCTATTTGTAAACTCTTCAGACCCTTTCTGGTATTATCCCTGTATCTCCACTTCTCTATAGCCAGCCAGCAGCATTCAAGAACGAAAACAAAAGCTTGTTTTCATTTCTCTTTGATCTCTGAAGGAACCCATCTTCTTGTTTTTCTGATCAAAGGTTGCTAGTTTTAGCTTTCTTTTCAGGTACGTAATATGTTCTTCCAATCTTACAGCCTTTCCTTTCCTTTTCTTGCATGCATGCACATATATCACTCTTTTAAGATCAATCTCTAGCTAGTTATTTAAAGACATGTTTGGTTCGATGGAAAACTCGTTTCATTACGAGCTGATTTAAAGCAATGTTACCATTTAGTTTGCGCCTTCGCGGAACGTTTAATGGGAAAAATTACCATTGATTTGTTTGTTTCTTTTGTGGAAAGTGCATTGATGAATGTGAATCTTTTAAATAACACAGTCAATTACTCGCTTGATTAAGACAAGTGAATTTTGTTCCTCCTTTAATTAAATCTCTGATTTCCCCCCGAAACGCGTAAACGTTGGTGTTTAAATACGCGTATCCAAGCTTTTGGTTTCTCAGTCTCAGACATTCAAAACACTTAACTGCGGCTCTCGCGATTTTTTCCTCTTGTAGTGAATCACTGAGTTAAACTGCACGATGACTGAACGAGTCCACCCCGGCGATTCTCCGCCCACCTCCGGCGAACACTCGGTACCAAAACCAGCAACTTCGTCCCCCGAGAAACCTGCGCCACAACCTGGAACTTACGTCATCCAAATTCCCAAGGACCAAATCTACCGCGTCCCTCCGCCAGAGAACGCACACCGCTATGCGCATCTATCCAAACGGAAGCCTCGTCGGAGCACCTCTCGCAGCTGCTGTTGCTGCTTGTTGACTACCATCCTCGCTCTCCTCCTTGCCGCCGCCATTGCTGCCGCTGTGATTTACTTCGTTTTCAAGCCCGAGTCTCCAAATTACTCCGTCGAGAGCGTTGCCATAAAGGGATTCAACTTGACGTCACCATCGCCGCTCTCTCCTGAATTCGACGTCACCGTCCGGGCACACAATCCCAACGATAAAATCGGTATTTACTACGAGAAAGGCAGCTCCGTTAAAGTTTACTACGGTGACATTAACCTGTGCAACGGCGCGTTGCCGGTTTTTTTCCAGCCAACGAATAACGTAACGTTGTTCAAAACTGCTTTAAAGGGATCTGAAATTGAACTAAACAACGCCGTGCTCAGGACTCTTTCGGACCAGCAAAACAAAGGAGCGGTGCCGTTTAGTTTGAAGCTGAAAGCGCCAGTTAAGATTAAAGTTGGGTCCATTAAGACGTGGAAGATTACCGTTAAGGTGACGTGTAAGATAACGGTGGATAAGTTAACGGCGGCGTCCAAGGTTGTGTCAAACGATTGTGATTACGGAGTAGATCTTTGGTGATGATTGGAGTACAGTTGGTACAGTTAGAGTGTTTGGTTGCAGGGATAGTGCGTCTTGAATATAATATTTTCCTTGTTTTGTGATTATTACATCATAGGAGTGGCATACATGAACATGATACAGATTTTCAAAAATATTTTTATATGATACGCATTTAATCATTTTTACGGTATTTTATTAATTATTAATTAATTTATATTAATATATTTCCTTTTAAGATTTAATTTTGTACAACAATTCCAAAATAAAATCCAAATCAATGTAAAAAAAAAGTACTCCCATCACAGTAGAATTGATGATTTCCGTCCACAAGAAAAATCCGATTCCAAGGCCATTTATAACTTGGACTAGTTCAAACTTCAAAGGATTTGAAATAATAGGCTTGTGTTAAATAAAATGCCTTTTTTTTTTCTAAATGATTTAAAATATATTTTAGGGGTGGTTGATTAAATGCATTAAATCATTGACCCAATAGTTTTTCTCATATAAAAAAAGTCGCAATTTAAAATATAAAATTTAAATTTATTAAAAATTGTTTCATGAATTAATTAAATTTAAATTTTATTAATCCAGTAATCATTATATATAAGATAAAATGTTTTGGATTTGGAATACACACAGACGTATATATAAGATAAAGAATGGGTCGTGCATGCGGACCACTTCAAAAGATTTTCTATAATATGTTCCATGACTTAATATAATATTGAATTATTGGTATTTGAATAAGTTTCACGTAAAATTTATAGTGTAATGGCAGGGAAAAAACAGAAAGAAGATTTCAAATGTGAAATCATCTTCTAATATCTAACCCAATGCAGTGTAATTAGAGACTTTTTGAAACTGCTGGCCTTGGGTGAAATCTGGATAAGAAAATGATTATTTGCCCAAAGAGAGCTCCTCCCCGTCCCTACTCCGGCAGCGGCAGAACCACCGTCACCTTCCAAGAGTTTTAGACATGCTCTTGTTTTGTTTTGCTTGATTATATCAAAATGTAACTACTGAATTATTAAATATACTTCTATAAACACATTTTTGAATACGAAAGCATAACACTCCAAGAACCCTTTCAATATATGAAATAAAAAAAATTGAGTAATTATTATTTTCAATTCAATTGGTATGGGTATTGTTGTTAATATCGGAGGACGTGGGTTTGAATGCGCTGAGATGTATTATCCTCTAATTTATTGGTTGGGAGGGACAATAGATAATTTTAGGCATTGTATCTAAAAGAACAACTAATGTTAAAAAAAATTATCATTTTGAGGTGTGATTTTCATGATTCAATACATAGAAAGATAAAAAGGTTGGGGGTAAAATTGGCAATAATAATGAGGATATATGTGGCAATGCTGATAAATAGTTGAATTCTTAGTTGATGTCATGATGCGATCATATTGTAATAATATAATTCAAAATTGTAGTGTTTTGAATTTCAGTAGTCTTCTAAAAAATTGTGAATTTCACATACGCCTTGAGAAATTCAAAATTAGATTGTCAACATACATGTAATGCAAGCTTATAAAAGGAAGCAACAAGCTAAGAGTAACAAAACCCCGAAAGACCTATGAACCTAATAAAACATATCTAAATTATGTTCTGACCATGTCCCATAAGTTGCATCAGATCATGTTTGAAATATTTATAAATGATTATAGCAAAATCTAATCATAACAATAATAATACTACTCTCAAAAAATTATTAATGCCCATGAAAGTTACATTGAAATGCTTATTTGTTCCCATGTTTGTTTTCTCTTCCAATGGAATTTGGCACTTGGCTAATAAATTAATAATAAATGGGTAAATTATTAAAATAATCTCTCTCTTTTTTACTTCATGTAATATTTTAGTCACTTATGTTTGAAATGTTATATTTTAATCACTTGCGATATTATTTTGTTACGAAATGATTATTTTACCGTTGAGATCTATTACCTCCCAAATGGCAATTCGACGTGATAGTTAAACCATAATATCTACGGTTAAAATGTTATCGTTTTAGTTACTTATGTTATCAGTTTGAGCATGTCTTTTTTGTCTGTCACATATACAGTAAAACATGAAAAGATGGATCACCTTTTTGTAAAATAAAAAAAAACATAATATCTGAACCCAAAATCCAGGTAAAGAACAAAAAAACTCATTACTTACCGTAATCCATGCTTGGACCCTCCATTGAATCGATGCATTGTTCTTTCATTTTGAATAAAAAATCCAATCGATTGGTGGAGCACTCACTTTGATTTCTACTGTTTTGATTCAACAAAGATGATAACGAAAATTGATGATTTTTTCAGTCAAAATGAAAACGAAAACTAAAAGAAAAAGGAGACTAAGATTTTTTTTTTCGATTCAAGGATTAATTTGATACATTGGTTTTGATTATTTCGAAAAACTAAATTAACATTATTCTTTTAATTAATTTAGAAATTTCAATTAATTAAATTTATGTAATTAAAAATCAATTAATTTATCTAGCCGGATATCTACATTAGTATTTAAAACCCATTTTAAATGTCATGTCGGACTGTCGTTTGGGAGGTAATAGATCTTAACAATAGAGTGACCATTTCATAACAAAACGATAACATAAATAACTAAAATGTAAATTGAAACCAATAAAAAAATGTATCTATTTTAATAGTTTAGTCATAATGAATTTACAAATAAACTGCTGGCATCTTCTTTCGAAGGAAAAGCACATATTTCTCTTGTTGTTATGCTTTTTATCCTGTCTGATCTCTTGTCTTTTACAATTATTACGTTTGGCAAATGGCCGCCACACCATGACAAAAGAATCAATCTGTTACAGATAAATTGTCCGAATAATTTCCGAAACTTTTAAATCTTATCATCAATGCACCAGAAAATAGCATTTCCATTTTCATGAACTCCCATTCTAATTTAAGAATAAAGTACAATAACTCAATACTAAAATAAAATTCGTTACTTTTTCCTTGAATCATTTATAAACTTGTATGATCCTTTATTTCCTGCAATTTATCTTTTTATCATATCATAGCCGCCATATATCTCAAACTGAAAGAAATATATTTGAAAGAGAAGTCAATAAGTGCATACCTTAGATTAAAAATGAAGCCTTTATACGTACATATATGTTTATCTCTAAGTTATATTGAAATGGAGCTCCCTGCTGGGTTGCTTCAGTTCCATTTCCAGTAAAATAGATTGAGAATAATATAAATAAATTATAATAATTATTAAGTCAAATAACCCCCCCCCCCATGTGACCTGGTCATGTATTTCCCTTGTATGCAAGGAAAGGACTAAAATCCAAAATATCAAAGGGGAGATGAATTTTGCAGATAAAAGCTCAACTGCAACATTTATAAAAATAAAAAATAAAACCCAACAATGAAAGCAACACCATACCATAGTGCCATCAAGGTTTGGATCATTATCCTTTTGCTTGAAATCTTTTCTCTTTTCCATTTGGGTAAAATGAACTCTTTTTATTGTGTGGTTTTTGTTTTTCCTGAAATGGGGGCCATCGAAATGATAAGTTTCAAACTTTTGAACAAAGCCAAGAAAACAGCTGACCCTACCACCAAACCCACACACGTGGCACACAACCACAACAGTTCCATTTCCATCTTCCATGTACGAGAAGATCCTGTTCAACTTAACCATGTTCTTTGCATTAACTGCTGTGGGTCTAAAGCTCACATAAGATGAACAAGAAGGATTGGATTGCATAAAAAGACAACCAGTTTCCATTCAACACCAATCTGTCAACTATGTACCCATTACAGGACAGAAACACTCAGATTCCTACAAAACATGACAATGGTTGAAACTGATAAAAAGTTCAAAGAAAGAGTGAATATGGAAGGGGAGGAAAGAAGAGGAAAAAAAAAACCCAGAGATAATACATATAAACTTATTTATGAGACAGTAATATTCTATGTAAATCAGTTGCAAGATTATGGGACTTTTTGTTTTTATTGAAAGCCCATATGAAGACCTGATAAAACTTGCCAACTTCTAACAACTACAAGCATGAAGATAAATACAACCACCAAGTTAAAAAAAAAAAAAAACATAAGGTTTTTAGCTAATGCATGTGTCGGCAGGCCTTAGTGGGGATTACCACTTGTGACCTGACCTTTGTTACTCAAAACCAGATTGAAACATCCTGCTTTGGCATGGTATCGACCCCAACAGCTTGTAGATCTTCCTTGTAATCAAAAGAAGCCAGATCGAACGGAGAACCAAACATCAACTGGAAGCTGTTGTTATTGTGGCTAGCCTCGAACGGAGAATTCAAACCCTTAAAACGGTCAAATTGACCTTCCCCTTGCATAAACATCTGATGATTACGAGGCATGCTGGACTCCTCGAAGAAATTCCCCTCCATCATGACTCCTTGATGACCGTTGAAGAATTCATCTTGTTGAGGTTGGCTTTTCGACTGGAGGAGGTTTTGACCTTCAGTACCTGGATTGTTACCGGGATTCATGTTTTTGTTGCCTTGAATGTTGTTATCATATATTGACATGAGCTCACTGATCATTTTCTGCCCATCTTCTGGAACTCCGAGTCCTGATAGTTCATAGGGTGTTGGAGCAGATGTAATAGATGGTGCAGCTGGCTTGGATGGTGCAAAAGGTTGAGGGAAAATGACTGGTTTCACTTCATTCACGTTAAAATTTGAACCGCCAAACTGCGCAGAAGAGTTTCTGAAAGGACAAGTTAATTGATGATTGTCCCTGGCAGTCCTGTCACGAAAACCCAGGCGGAGTTCACTATAAGGGCACTGGAGGAACTCACAAGTGTAGATCTTGTGTTCCATCATGTTCAAATCATCGGATGGCTTCCTCTTTCGCATGAAATCCAAATTATTGACAACTCCCTTAATAGGATACGATTGTTGTTGGACAGCCCTCATTGTATCCATGCTGAAATTAGATGTATTGAGATGCCCGGGTTTGAGCTCTTGTACATCAAAGTTTGGCTCATCTTCAGCCCCTTCAACATCATACTCATTGCAGTCATTTATAACAAAAGACCCACTTCCTCCACCTGAGGACAAAGGTGGGCAGGAATCAGGGTAAAGCTCTCGTGCCAAGGCCTCCTCCTGGTTAATGATAGCGAGCCAAGTTGCACTCTCCTTTGCTGTCATCTTGTCCTGCAAGCACTTAGACTGCCTTACAAGCTTGCGAATCTTGGCAATATCAGGAGACATATGCTTGATTACTGCCGTGAGAACCCCCACTTTCCATGCCTTCTTCAAGTCATGAGGTTTCTTATAAGGAGGAGGACCTTGATCTTTGGGCAATCCCAGTTGTGGCCACCATTCCTCGTTGCCAGTAGGCCACCATGGTGGGGGAACACCTTTCTCCAAAGGAAACCGCCTCTGAGGGGGATCACAATGTTGCATCAGTGCAGACAAAAGAGAACCAAGAGTTGTATCTTGGAGTTCTTGTAAGGTGTGTGGCGTTGGCCCAATGTTGTTACAGCCATCATTCTTGCCAGGAATCAAATTATCAGCCTGGTACTTAGCAATAGCAGCAGGACCATTACGATCAAACCGGACTTTATCCTTCCACCATTCTCGAAGATTGTCAGATGCTCCAGTTACCGGCTTTCCCTTTTCCGGAATAATCCCGTAAACAAAACCTTGAGCCTTGCAAACTTCCATCATCTTCAACATGTACTTCAATATTCCATCCTGTGCCCTCGACATCTTCTTTCTCCTCGCCTGCTCTTGGGACTGGCGCTGTTTCGCGATATCAATCCCCTCCTTGCCCTTATGCTGCTCTTTAAGCCGTTTGAGACGCATTTTGTACCTCCACAACCTCCTCTCAAGTTCATCAACATCAACCTCTTCATCAGTATAATCATCCTCGACAGTGGCCTCTGCTTCACTCTGTGAGACTGCAACATCTTTTTCCCCAAGCGGAGCACTGAAGAAATTCATATCCCCACACATAGTCATCTCATCGAACATCATCGTTATTCCAAGATCTGATCGGACTCCAAGATAAGTCTAAAACTTGAGGGAATCTCAGTATCAGCAACACCACCTTTCCTTCTAGAAATAACCCAATAACTAAGGCTTAAGTTAACCTGCATATAAAAACAAATTGGTTAACAAAAACCATGTTAGGACTGTAAGTTTTCCCGGACAAAAAAGCAGCATTTAAAAGCTGAACTGATACAGACAGTCTAAACATAAATTCACTGACGAAAATGGCTAACAATTCAGGTCAGCCAAAACCACAAAAGCATAAACAAAGATGCTCCGTTCCTAAAATCTATATAATACATAGATTATTTTTAGTAGTCCAAAACCTAAATTTCTGTAGAAAATAAGAAAATTAAACAGAACAAACTAGCCTACAAATAATATCAGCTGGTCAGCTGCATCCTTCTGCGGTTATCATGACATAGGAGAGACAAAAATACAAAATCTGATTCATAAATCTTAAATTAAGGGACAATCAGATAAAAGTCAGATCTCCAAAAAGAAGAAAGAAAACATCTTAAAATGAAGAAGTAACTGAAAAGATAGAACCCAACTCAAATTCATTGGATCTGATACAACCAGTTCCTGCATTTTATTAATCAATAATAATAACAAAAACTGTCATAGAAAGTAGAAAATCCCAAAAAGACATGCAAAACTTCAATTTGTTCAATCAATGACCCGAAAAGCCAGACAATCAAAACCTTTGGTTTAAAAATAAAAGCTCAACTTTACCAACAAACAATGAAAACCCCAATCAGGGAAAAAAACACAACCCAGAAAATCAAACAACTTTATCAATCAATAATGAACCCAAAATAGAAATCAAGACTTCAAGTTTATAAATCAACAATAAAGAAAAGCCCATATCAGAGAAGTAGTAGAAAACTTCATAGAAGGTACTAAGATCAAGTAAGACAAATAGAGACCCACTCAAAACCAAGTCCAAATAGACTTACCAGGAAGGAAAAAAAAAACACACACCCAGAATTTGGCTTATTCCCCAAAGCTCAAAGAAGTTAATTTTGAAACTGAAGAAAAAAAAAAAGAGAGAAGAAATGGATGGATAGAGAGGGGAAGAATGGGGAAGAAAGAAAAGGAATATTTATCCCTTGGAGTTCTGCAAGATGGAACTTTTTAGTACCCCAAAAGAGAGAATTATTGAAGAGAGGGGAAGAAGTGAAGGGCGAGGGTGGGGAGGTGGCTGCCTGTCTCCCAGTTTGGTGATTGTGAAAGCATAGATAGATGAAAAGAGAGAGAAAGTGGGATGAACTGTTGGGGATTTTTAAAAGCAAAAAGAGATTCAATAAAAAAGGGGTGTAATAAAACCAAGGTATGGGGAAGTGAGACTTTGGATTAAATAGTAAAGGAAAATGGAAAGTAGAGGGAAAAAAAGAGAGGGAAATAAATGAAGTTCAGGTCAGGTTAATCCCATCTGATTCTTGGGATAGACGGTTTTTCTTTTCCTTTTCCTTCCCTTAATTTTAATAATAAATTTCCGTGTGAATTAATTAATTAAGATAATTTGAGAGGCTGGCTGGCCGTGTTTCTTTCAGCAATTATAGGAAATTTATTCCCGAGTGTTTTAATATACGTTTTATAGTTATTATGTAATAATATTTTTATGAATTTAATTGACTATTTTATTAAAATTAATATTATATTAAATTTCTGGTACATGAAAATTTTATATACAAATACATTTATAAAACTAATATTAATTAATATACTTTTTGTAATAATATTAATTAATTTTAATAAAGATCTTAAAAAATGATAATATATTTTTCAAATGCATTACAGAATATTAATATATTTATAAAAGGCAAATGAGGCTTTTACTAAAATGATAAAATCAAGTTATTGAATATCATAGTATTTGAAGGTCAAATATTACCATAGGTGTGTATTTTCAGATTTTATATGAAAATTTTAAAAACAAACCTATCGTCGCAATAATATTTGTTACTTTATACAAAGTTGAAACTTGATTAATAGGTGACACTAATTCAATTAATAGTTTCAAAATTTTTTTATAAAATATATCATGGATAAATAGAAAACTATATGAATTTTGATTCAATATGCAAATCGTTACATGAAGTTTGATTTAGTATAAATATAGACATGAAACTTTAATTACATGATTGTGGTTAAATGTATACATGAAACTTTTATTTTGATTCATCTATATATATTAAAATAAATAAAATATCCATTTATATTCATGTTGGATTGGATAGGTGTGATTATTTTTTCAAATACATGTAAGCGTAAAATTAAAGATTATTTGATTAATTTATATGATTTTAAAATTTATCCTAAAATAATAAAATATGAATGAAATATTATTTAAAGTCTTATGTAATACCACAGTCGCACATTTGTATAATTATTAACTAGAGAAAACTTCTTTTAATATTTTAAGTGAAAACCTTGAAAGCCAACATATTTTAAAACAAAATACATGAAGAAGATTTGGTGGTATTAAAAAATAAATAAATAAATAATACAACTTTATTTTGAATATAGAATAAAAAAAAGCATTATGAATTAGATTAGATTTTAAACTTCAAAAGGTTTTAGTAGTTGATTATAATTGTGAATAAAAACTGTAACTTAAAAAATGAGTAATAAATAGAAAAGAAAAAAAGTTGCCCATTATTCTCTCCACTTTAGGAGGAAGAGGGAATATTATATAAATTTTAAAAGTAATAAACAGTTGTATGGAAGAAAGTAAGAAACATTAGTTTTTGTTTGTACTCAAACTTAAAAATAAAATAATAGTAAAGAGAATAAAATGATTGGACTACAAACAACTTAACACATATTTTAATCAACACTGTCATTTTATTTCATTGCTTGTATAAAAAAACTAATCATCTTGTGGACTAGTATTTGGACACGTAAACCATATGCGATGCTCTTAATCTATTATTTTTCATGCGCAAAACCAAGCCCAAGATGAATGCTAAGCCGATAAGATTCATTAACTAATCAATTATCGATGCTTTCTTATTATTATTTTAGTATGGTTCCCCACCTACTTTTTGGGTTGGGTAACTATTTTTTCAAGCACATTTAAATTTGAGTTTTCATATTTTCAATTTGATTTAAATTTTAATTTTAGTCCATCTTCGTCTGATATTTTAAATTTTTTAAAAAATACGTCAATATTTTAATTAAAATAAAATATCTAGACTAACTAATGACATTGTAAAAATTTATGTATAAATTTATGTCAAAAATTGAAGCACAGAGAATAAATTTTAAATTTGGGCATAATATAATAACCAAAACTAAAATTAGACCATTGTTATATAACCCAAGCAAGGAGGTATCAAATTTAGGAATTTAATCCCTATATTTTTTAGTTTTAAAATTTTAATTTTATTTGTTAATACCATTAAAATTATTCTATTAAATTGGCTAGTCTGACATGTTGAATTAAAAAAAGACGCTTTACAATCATATAATGAAAAATGATATTGCAATTAACTTCAATTTAACAAATAATTTTAATAGTGCTAACAATTCTTAAAAATTACATCATTATTTTAATTAAAATAAAATATTTAAACCAGTTAATAATATTATAAAAATTGAGTAGTAAAAAGTTAAAATATAAAGATTAAATCTTAAATTCCAACCTAAAATAACTACCAAAAGTGAAAATTAACCATGAATATATAAATTAAAAACTGGAAATGGCAATGAAAGAAAAAACCAAATGACTTGACAGGTGTCACAATAAGGAATAGGGTACTATTAGGTTAATTGTTAATTATTTCTAAGTTAAGTTGTAGAATAAATATTTGAATATTAAAATATATTTCAAGTCTTTGTATTTTATGTATTTTTGAAATTTAGTATTTGAGCTAATATTTTTAGAAATTTAGTCTCACTATTTTTTAAATTTAAAAATTCAAATTTAATTATTAACATTATTAATTTTTTATTAAATTCGTTAATGTAATGTTTTGAAATTAAAAAAAAATAATACTCACTTAGTAGTCATATAATAAAAAAAGACGTAATAAGCTTGAATTTAACAAATAATTTTAATAGTATTAATAACTCTTAAAAGTTACATAAGCATTTTACTTAGACTAAAGTATTTGCGCTAACCAACGACATTGTAATAAAACTGAAGTACCAAATTGTATCAAAAAGTTGAAATATAAATATTGGATCTTAAATTTGAATTTAACACAATGATTAAAATTGAAATTTGATCACTATTATATAATTTAAAATTTGAGCATAGGACTAAAAATTAAAAATTTATCATTTCTTATAAAATGTAAAAAGAAAAAATGGTAGAACATTCCATGTGTCAGCATGAGGAGGGTCAACCTTCCTCTTATACGTTGTTAGTATGGTCCATGCTTTTACTTTGGGTTAATTATTTATTTAGCTAGTATATTATCATGTCAAAAAAGAAAATGAAAACATTAGGCACATATATATATATATATATTTGCCATTGCTTAACAGGAACCAAGTTACTTTGTCTTATGTACAAAACATATGTACATGTGTGGACATCTGTTGAGTAATAACACTACTATTAGTCATGTTTTGCATAGTTTGAATAATTCTACCTAAAGGAAAGAAATTAGAGGGAACTACGACGACAAAGAAATGTATAATATCTGCCATGTCCGCTTTCTCATATTTACTAATATATCTTGAATACAATAATAAAACATGTTATATTTTAAAAGGGAGATGCAAATTTAAATTTTAAAAATATTGTTAGAAAAAATATTCATGAATTCTGAACATAAACATTAAAATAAATACGAAACATTAAAAATAAAAAATTTCTGTTAATTAAATATAATTCTTTTCCACAACAACCCAAGATTAACTCAAGAAAGAACTTCATTTTCATGTTATACATACATATATATATACATATACATTCATATATTATTCTATACCATATATAATAAGTGTGACTCATTCATGAGTCAAAAATACTATGCCGATTATAGAAAAACTCAAATTAAAATTACTATACTAAAATTGATTAGAAATATTTATAAGTTTTAAATTTTAATAAAAACAAAATCGAAAATAACATCCACTTAGTAAATTACTTTTTCTTTTCTCAAAATATGATTATTTTTTTAATTATTAATATATTACATATTTAAATAATTATATTTACCCAATATAAAAACAAATTAATGTATTTATTTCTTTAAATACATATAATTAAATTAAAATTAAAGTTTCAAACCTAAATTTAAATCACAATCAAAATTTTATATGTATAATTGAACCTAATCAAAATTCATGTATCAAATGACCCATTAAATCAAGATTTTACTAGTTTGTTATAATTTATCTTTATTTTTTAAGAAAATTATTATATGTACATGAAACAGAAAAAATATTTTCTTTTGTCAAGATACTCTTGTATATATATTCCATAGTGCCACGAAAACCAAGGATGCACACCACAAGGGAACTTGTCGCTACCATTACATTCACCAATACTAGTCGTCTTCAACATTTTAGGAGTAGGGTAATTGAGTTACAGATGCTAATACAGTCGAGCTGGTATACAGATTTACATATTACTTCAAACCATGCGGATTCATATCTAATTCGAAGCTTTATAGCGTCAACATGTCCTTTACGAGCAGTTTGTGTCATAGCTTGCAAGCCCCAGCAGCTCAGGACCTTCCAGTCGAGGGTTTTTCTCAAAGCTATATACAATGGATAAATAATGAAGATCAGTGACTTCGCACAAGGAAAACAAAAGAAACAGAACTGCTAATAAACTTAACCCCCGGCAGCAAAGAAACAAAAGTATAGGTGAATCTAAATAATATAAATATTAGCAATGTACTCAATGAGACAAGCACAATGACAGGGTCCATCAAACTGTGCTTCCATCAAAGCCAGTTCAAGAAGAGATGACGTAGAAACCTATAGGCAGATTATTGATAATAAACACTTAAAATTATAGAAGCTATACTCGCCCAAGACTCATCCCCGTGCACTATGGTGTAAAGGATATCAGAACACATACGATCTTTCTGCAAAACTGTCCATTAACAACCAAGACTGATAGCAGAACCATAGAGAAGGGCAGAAAGTCACAGCCAAGGACTATGCTTCAGCTTATCTATGCCGGTTACAAATTCACCTTAATCTTTTCCAGAGGGTTTAAATGACGCAGCTATTTAGTTTTTATTTTTAAAGATTCCTTGAGTAACTCTTGACCGTCAAGGTCTTTATAGTTTTATCTCAACAACAAAATTAACTTTAGTACCACGTGTGCATGAAAAAAGAGTTAGAAATCCGGCTTAATTTTTAAGCAGGTTTTAAGGGTTGCACATATCATTACATCCTAGTAACAGATCATGAAATTTGAAGAGATTGAAAGAAATAAAGAGAGACTGAGAGAAGGTGTAATCTTACTTGTTCAAAGGAATGTGCTCAAATGGTCCACTGGTAGGAATTGTTCCACACAAGTCATTGTTTGAGACATCACTAGAATAAAAGAGGTAAAGTTTAAAAGACCATAAGTCTAAGGCTTCACAAAACAATCCATATAAGAGTCTTTTATGAAAATTAAGACTCTAAAAGTCACAATACTTACACAACTTTGAGGCTTGAAATACCGGCAAGTTCCCTAGGGATTGGTCCAGTTAATTTGTTGTCATTAAGCCGTCTGTAAAATGAAAGAGTGAGAAACTAACAATTGAGGTTACAAAGATGTATAAACTAAACACCAAAAGAAAAGGGAGAGTTGAAATAACTAGAAATAATGTAATCACAGGTCACTCTTTGAACATTAGTACATAACAACCGTTAGTTGATGGCCATAATTTACTTAAGCCATGGTCTAATTATGCATGAAGAGATTAACATTTGGACGAGAGAACTCACAAAAATACAAGAGACTTCAATTTCCCTAGTGAAGGAGGAATGGTCCCTGAGATGTTGTTGTTATATAGGTCCAAACTAATGAGGCTCTTCAAGTTCCCAAGTTCAGTTGGGATGGTTCCCTGGATCTTATTTTTGTAAAGCTCCCTGCATGACCGAGAAATAGCTAGAAGTGAATAACAATGTCAGCATCAACAGTTTATACCAAAATACCATACACCACTATAAGTTTTTAATGCATGGCAATGTATAATCAACAAGTGAAAAAATTATGCACAGATAATAAACACATGCAAATATGTTGGGAGCTCCAGAATCCAGATATTAGGGGCAGGATGGGACAAAGGTTAAAGGGGAAAAGAACATACAGATACTGCAAATGCTCAAGCTTCCCAAGCTCAGGTACCAAATGTCCAGACAGGTTAGAATTACCTAAATCTCTGCAAAAAGAAAGTTAAAAAATTACCAATTGAGATGACATGGCAAAATCCCATAATTTCAGAGGGAGGTAATTCTCTAAAGAAAAAACATATAAGTATGCAAACGTACATAAACCTCTTTCTAATTTGAAAACTACAACTAAAATTGTTTCATCAAAAACCAGCAAAAAGTACCCACTTCTATATTTTTTATGTCACAAAGCACAAACCTGTTCTTCTCAAAGGGACATGCAGATTATACACAAAACCAGTAGATACCCTAACTTCCATAAAAACAAACACTAAAAACATTTAATGATCCAAATTGAAGAATAGAAAAAAAAAATTAAACAACCAGGCAAGAAGAAGATCTTATGTTCCATAATAAAGGGAAAGGGAGATCAACATACATATATAGTTCTTATTCAGGCAGGCAATTGTGCTACTTCCATAGACTCAAACACGCATATGCTAAAGAAGTTATGAAGCAATTCTGCTTATAACATCCTAACTCGACCATAGGCATAAAACCACTATTTTAAGATCTAAAGCATCAATTAAAAGATATCACTATTGCAATAAAGGGAACTATTGTGACAAATCTATCACTATTGCAGATAAAAATACTTTAGCATGCTCCATATTTGCCTTTTACAGTGGTCACCCAATCCAACAGTTTTCTAGAGAATTTGCCCTTTTTCCCGTTCAAAAAAAGGTGGGGGGGATAAACAAAAATAAATCAATTAACTTAATCCAAACCCAATTTAAACCGAGCAAATATACCCCCAAAATTACAAGCTTCAGATAATACAACAGTTTCTCAGCATCCATTTTACAAAATAGACATTAAATTCAATTATTTTAAGTTACCAATTCGGAAACGATCAAACAAGGAAACCAACATGTTATTACATGTCCCAGAAATCAGTTTAATTTAATTCTTTTACGTAAAAAAAGATAAATAAATTAAAAAGAAAAGGAGAAAGAGAAATCAGCATACACTCGAGTGACTCGATTATTTTGGTTACAAGTGATGTGAAACCAAGTACAAGGATTAACAAGGTTCGGATCCCAGCTCTGGAGTATGTTATCTGGATCGGTCAAACTTTTTCTCAACGTGTTAAGAGCATCTCCTTCAGAGTTTCCAAAAACAGACGGAACCAGAGTTAGGGCTACAGAGAAAGCCCATAGCCAGATCGGTGCCGCCATGGATGATGATGATGTTAGGTTCAGCTGCTCTGTTAGGGCTGGTTTTTGATGATATTGGAAAAAGAGGAAAACAAAAGAGAAAATGATGAGAATGGAAATGAAGGGGGAAAAAAGTAAGCTTTTTTAAAGATGCTTACCCACTACCACTTCTTCTACCAAATTTCCAAAGAGAATCGGCTTTGGGAATGGCAGAGCAAAATATGGGCTTTATTTTTATGTTCTTTTTTTCTTTTAAGTAGTAGTAATATCAGCCTAAAAAACACTATTTGGAATTATTTTGTTTATTAATTTTGAAACTTTATACGAACATATTAATGTTTTTTAATATTTTAAAAGGATATGCCATTGGTTTTCTAATCACACTCTGTCGCCAATTTTGCATTAATAAAGAATATCGAATCCATTGAAATCATTAATTTATAAAATAAAAATTAAATGCAACATTTGAATTTAGCGACACCAAAGGAAAACGTTGGATTTGGGTCTGGGGTGAGTTGGTCTTTGGTTTGACTAAATTGATTAATTTTTGTCGTCGGCCAACTTTGCGTACATAACGTGCAACCACTAAAGTCTTGTGTTGACCGGACAATCCCGTGTCACCTTACGTCCACTTCCTTATCTTTACTTTTGCTAACTCAAAGCATTTGACGGAGTTTATCTCTCGAATAAATAGTAACTATTTAAAATAATAAATCTTATTAGAGGAACCTTTATACTTTTTAACAATTTATATATTTTAAAATTAAATGGCTTAAACAGTAGTTATAAAAATAAATCATTCAAAGAAAAAAAAAAGGAAGCGGCAGATATTCAATTTTTATTTTAAATTTTGAGTTAAATTTTTAGCAAAAATTGATGTTTTAGTTCATGAAAAACTCCTAAATTGCATTTTGAATGGGTCTTCAACCAAAGTCTAACAAAAGGAAAACGGAAACCAAATCAAACGTCAAGTTTTTAAGTAAATTTGAGGTTAAAAGGATAACTTTTAATATAGGTGGGTGTCTAAAGTCAAAATCTCATACTTAAAATACTATGGTTTTCATTGCATTTGGAGATTGGCTTGAGTAAATTTTTAAGGTTATAATTTACTTAATTTCTTTTCCTTTTTGTATATTTCAATTTGAATTTATTGTTTTTATTTTTAAGAATTTAGTTTATCTATTTTCTAAATTTAAAATTTTAGATTTATTTATTAATACTGTTAAATTTCTTTGTCTGGTATTTTGAAATTTTAAAAAAATAAATTCATTTGATATACATGTAACAAAATAATAACATTGTAAATTTAATAAAAAAAATTAATGGTGTTAACAATTCTTAAAAGTTCACATAAACGTTTTAATTAGAATAAAATATTTAGACTAACTGATGATGTTATAAAAACTGAGATGTCAAATTATGTTAAAATTCAAATAGATAGAAATCAAAATAAAATTTAACCATTCTTATAATTCAAAAAATAGAGAGATTAAAATTGAAAGAGCTTATAAAAATTATATAAAATTATAAAAATTCATACAAACTTATAAAAATTCTTAAAAAGTATAAAAAAATTATGTTCTGAAATATTTAATATTAATATGTATAAATTATAAAAAAAATCATTTATTGATTCCTTAATTTGAAAATTAAACCTCTACCATCATAATGAACACATAGTATCAGACCAATCATTAGAGAATGAGAATACTTGTCAAAATATTTCATTATGACATATACTCATTACAATAGTAAGATAATGACATTTTTGTTTTATAGTATGTAATCGTACTAAAAATATTTACAGCGAACAACACTTAGCAAACACTTTTCAACTTTTAAAGGTCCAACCATTGCATTGTACTTCAAATATTGTAGATAAAAAAATTGTCAATAAAAAGGAAAGGACCCAACCAACAATTCTTTTTAATAATTTTTATAGTATGATATATATTTTTTAATTCATTGGAATTTTTAATAAACTTTTAAATATATATTTTTAAATATTTTAATAAAATTTTAAAATAAATAAACGAGTATATTATAATTGTGGAAGGGAAAAATGGTTTACGAATATTAGGACCAAACCTTAAACATCATGCCAATCAATTTGAAACCCACACAAGTGTCCCATTGAGCCAATGATGTAATTCACTATAAGTTTTAATGATTTTTTTAAAATAAATTTTAATAGTTTATATAAGTTTTTAAATATTTTTTATTGTTTTTAAGTTTTTTATGAATTTTTATAATTACTTTACAAGTTTTATATTTATATATATATATTTTGCAATTTTATAATTTCATGTAAAATTTTATGTTTAATGTTTTTTTATGTTTTTTTAATTATTTATGAGGACAATGAAAGATTATATCAATGTTTATCATGTGTCGCTATTCGATTAGTCCATTATTAGTTTTAACTAGTAAAAAATAGAAATTAGTAATAAAAAAGTTTAAATGATATTTTTAACTATCGACAATGACTCAATTATATGCAAATTAATTGAGGAACTTAATTGAAATTTAAAAAAAATTAATTACTTTTTATATTTATAAGTAAAAAATAAATTTAACTCAAGACTAAAATATGCATTTCATTCCTACAAAATCTAGATATTTAGTTTAGCTAGACTGACAGGAGTTTCCAAATAATCAAGTCGAGATTAAATTTATATATCTGTGATTTCAATTTGAAAGAAAAATACAACTTATACTATATTCAGTAATTCAAATCACAGATTACTTCTTTCAAAAAGAGTATCACAGTTGACTACATATTTGTTGTTGGAATGGTTTTGAGGAATCTGACCAGCTCCACCACATTGTCCCCTATACATATACCTTTCGAATATGTTCCACTCCCTTCCATAATTAGGGTCCATTTAGATAGTGGTGGGTTTAATATATTAATTTAAACCTATTTGAATATTTTAGTTATTTAGTGTATAATTATATAAATTTACTATTGCAGTAAAATAAATAATTTAAAACCTTTAAATGAAAATAGTTAAAAAGTTAAATAAATATATGTTGTTATGCATTGGTAATAATATATTAATTTATTTTTAAATTAATAAAATTGTTTAAGGTGTTTAAATTTTTTAATGTAAAATAACCAAAGAATGTGAATGTGAGGGGACAAGATAACATAGGGAGCAAGGATATAAAAGGGAAAAAAAATAGCAGTGGGGGTCTTAAATATTGACCGATGAATAAAGCTGCAGTCGGTGCGATGGAAATGAACTCCATCATGCCATCCAAACTACTTGCTGCAACACATTTGACCCATAAAGTGCCCAAATCGTGTCACTTAGAAGGAACGTTTAAATCCAAATGAAGCATAACAATTTTAGATAGATATCATATAAAAATTTTACTGTGTTGGTATATTTTATTAAATCATAAACCTTTTTTTACATATTTTATATTTATATAAAATTTGATAAATTTTGTCTAATCATGTTTCATATTATATCAATATAATTATTTAATATTATTATTGAGATAGTATTACTATTAATCGAGTCATAAATTCAATTATGAATTTACTAAAAACACAATATTTTTACTGAGCAATATAAAAACACATACACATAAAAAAAATTCAAAATCAAAATATTATATCTTTATTCTAATTTTATCATCTCAACTAATATTTAATTATTTTAACATTATCTTGTAAAGTTATTATATAATTATCTTCGTGTGTAAAAAACTAATAAAGTTTAAAACATATATTTATTATGTAAAACACACACGTATATGTGTTCTTGTTTTATAGTGTTGTGCTTTAATTTGTCTATTTTGAAAATGAAATTAATTAAGCAATGTTCGAATATCTATAAACTATAAGTAAAATGAAGGTCAAAAACCTTCTTTGCTTACACGTGGTCTCTCGCTCTATTCTCTTTTTACTTTTTACTTTTTCATTATAGATTAGTGGTTAAATTCAGTATTAATCTGACTAAACTTGTAATTTAATTTCTGTAATTTTTAATATAATATAATTTTTATATTGTTATAATGTTATTTAGTCTAAATAGTTAATACCATTATTTTTTATTAAAATATTATATAGTTACATATAATTTGACCAAGGGCGAATTTAAGGGGTTAGCAGAGACCCGGCCCCCTAAAAATAGAAAAATTTTCATTTTGACCCATTAAATTTTTTAAAAATTTATGTTAGTAAAGGTAAAGTTACACTTTGACCTCCTAAAAATGATAAAATTTTGATTTAATCCTTTAAAAATTACATTTTTATTATAGTAAAAATTATAATTTAATTTCGGCTCACCTAAACAAATTTTCTGGCTTCACCATTGAATTTGAGTGCATTAAGAGTCTTAAAAACTTCATGACTTATCATTTCATTTGAGTTTGCTTTGCTCTTTGTTTTTTTTCTTTTACATTATAAGACAATTATCAAATTTTAATTTTGCCACTTATATTATGTTGAAACTTGAGATTTAATCTATCTGTTTTAATTTTTTATATAATTTGGTTCATGTAACACCCCCTACCCGTATCCGTCGCCGGAATGGGATACGAGGTATTACCAGATTTTACTAAATTTTTTTCTCTCAATATAACCCCTTTATAAATATCTAATCTTCCCTGCAAATTTTAAACCGAGATCAATCTGACACAACCAATCCATTTCAATATATTTTCAAGATAGATTTATCGTATTCATAAGATAATCTCATCACATACCAAAACCAAAATTTGTTAGCCATACCAATGGCTAACTATACATTCATTTCACATTAACATCTACTTTACTAGCTTATACATGCCATTGATTTCCAAAATAAAGTTTCTTTATATACCGAGATTTTGAGGTTGATAGTGTGATGTGTCTTTGACCAAATCCGACCTCTAAGCTCTTAACACTACAAAACAGGGGAAAAGGAAACAGGGTAAGCACTTTGTGCTTAGTAAGCTCATGTAACAAGAATTATACTTAACTAATATTTTCCATACAATGTAATAAACATTCATACACCCATTCTATACATTATTCCCCTATCATGCACAAACTCAACATTCAAATTAGTCCAATAATTTCCACATATCAATAATATATATCATGATTGATGAGCTCATCAATTCCATAATTTCCATTTTCTTGTTATTTTTTCATATTTATCTCGTTGAATTTCTCGAAATTTCGATGGATTTTCAGAGGTACACCTAAGTGTACAATCCGGGTCCGTCAATTCATATTCATGTGCGCACATTTCCATTTCAGAGAGCACACTCTCGCAAACCTCATCCTTACAGCGGGATTACCAGTCCAGGCTAAATCCCCTGTAATATAAACTCATAGAGTATTGTCGGGATTATTAGTCCAGGCTAAATCCCGTGCAACGACAATTACTCTAATGAGCTTGGATCTAAATTACCAGTCCAGGCTAAATTCAGACCTTAATTCGGATTACCCGTCCGGGCTAAATCTATTTCCACATATTCTTCGGGAGGGCTATATTAGGATAGGATCACCCGTCCGGGCTAGATCCTTTTCAGAGATCCATCGAATTTTCCTTTCATTCAACCGGGATCTATTTCCTCTTTTCATCAAGAATATAAATACTTCATCAATTATCATACAATAAACATCCAACTCATTTTCACATCAATAACAAACATTTCAAGCATTTAAGAATATAATTCAAGTTACACGAACTTACCTCGATACTTGTTCGTAAACAAAAAAATCTACTAATCCTGAACTTTTTCTTTTCCTCGATCTAGCTTCGTATTTAAACTTTCTGGATCTAAATAAATAAATTTAATCATTAATCTAATACATTTCATGTTCATGTGTAAGATTCTCTATAATTCCATTATTATTTATAGTGCATTCAAAGCTGTCTCACTGAGCCACAGTCACTAAATTATTTATATCTTGAGCTACGGAACTCCAAATCAAGATCCGTTAATTTTCCCTAAAACTAGAGTCACATATATTCTTACCATAAAATTTTAAGAATTTTTGGTGTAGCCAATAAGTACAGTTCATTCTTTAAAATTTCCCTTGTTTCATTGTTTGACAGTTCCGACCCCTCTTCACTAAACATTAATTATCTAATTGTACCGATTTCGGATGATGTTTCCGTTTGTTTATTCTGAAACTAGACTCATCAAGGATTCTAACCATATAAATTATAACTCATAATCATTTTTTATAATTTTTAATGATTTTCCAAAGTCAGAACAGGGGAACCCGAATTCATTCTGACTTTGTCTCACAAAATCTATTATATCTCATGATTTACAATTCCATTGATTAAATCATTTCTTCTATGAGAAACTAGACTCAACAGGATGTAATTTCATATTTTATTCATCCTCTAATTCGATCTCTACAAATTTTGGTGAATTTTCAAAGTTGGACTACTCCTGCTGTCCAAAACTGTTTTAGTGTATGATGTTAATTACCATTTTCCCTAAACTTTCAATAAATGATAATTTCATCCCTGCTCAATTAACCTTTCAATTGAGCTGATTATTCTCAATTAACACTATATTCCATCACTTTAAACTACTGATTTTTCTCAATTAACACTATATTCCATCACTTTAAACTACTTTATAACCTTTGTAAATTAGAATTTCAGCACTAGACTTTGATTCCAAACATTTTCACAATTAGGTCCTACAAAACATTTCTATTGAAATTACCTAATAAAATCATCTCATAAACAAGTTAAAGCTTCAATTTCATGCTATTTCATCATAAACTTCCAGCACATATTCATAGCAACTTTCAACTTCATCCATAAAATCAAAAACTAATGAATTTAGTAATAGGACATAGTTGTAAAAGTCTTAGAAACACAAAAATTATAAGAAAAAGGCAAGGATTAACTCACTTGGGGCAAAAATTATGAAAAACCAGCTTGAAGAAACCCTTAGGACATTTTTGGCTGATGAGAGTGCAGAAAATATGAAGAGAATTCTAGATATTCCACTTTAGTCCTAACTTTTAAAACAAAATTTTGCAATATTCCAATTTTACCCTTAATTCTTCAATTCTCCTGATTTTTCTCAGCGTATGCCGCCCAAAATATCTCCTTTTGGGGTTATTTTCAATTTATGTCCCTCTTCATTTAACAATTGAGCTATTTAATCATTCTAGTAACTTTTACACCTTTTTCAATTTAGTCATTTTCACTTAATTGACTACCCAAGTATTAAAATTTTCTAACGAAATTTTAATACCATATTACTAACACTTCATAAATATTTATAAAAATATTTTTGACTCGTTTTTACGATATCGAAGTCTCGATACCTTGTTTTTACTCAATTTCTTCTATAATTTCTTTTTCTAGCTAACCACTAAATCGGTAAAATTTTTCTATCGATATTTTCATACGATTTTCCTATCATACCAATATTCATGCAAAAATATTAAAATAAATTTCTCTTTAAATCGGATTTGTGGTTACGAAACCACTATTCCGATAACCTTGAATTTGGGCCATTACAGTTCATCTATTTTATAGCATCACTAGTTAGTCTAAATAATTAATATTGTTAATTGTTTCAATCAAATGTTGATGTAATTTTTCTTAAGAACACTACAATAAAACAAAATTATTATGTCACGATAAATTTGAACAGGTGTTTTTAAGAAAAAAAACATAATCAATATATTCAATATTAGTTTTATGGTTACATAACTACACTTTTGTTTTAAAGTGTCACTTCAGAAAATTTAATATAAGATTTTAATATCAATGACAACTGAACCTAGATTTATAAATTTGAAAAGTAAAGGAACTAAGCTCCTGAAAATAAAAGTAAATGATAGATTCTAAATGTGCAATGCATATAAAGGCTTAGATTGTAATTTAACATAAAAGAAATAATTAACCCAACACAAAATATGAAGTAAAAAAAAACAAAGTAAGAATAAATACTTGATTGTGTTAAGAAAAAGTGTAAATCAAAGTTAATTAGTACTTTTGATGTAATGGAAGTATAATGAATGGGTGTGGGTGGTAAAATAAATTAGGTGGGCCAATTCATAATTGGGGGAAGAATCTAAGAAAGAAAAATGAAGACAGTAGAGTTCAAATTGGTTTCAAACTTGGAACAAAATCATAGACTTCAATGAAGAATTTCCTCATTTTCCCAACACATGAAACCATTGCAATAATTATTTCCATTCCAGTTTAATAAAAATGTCTTTAAACAAGTCTTTATATTTTTACCACATAATCCTTTACCTTTAATTTGTCTTAAATGAAAAGTTTTAATAAAATAATATTACAAGTAAATAAGAGTCGAAATTCGATATAATGAATAGTTTTAAACCCTAAATTAAATGAAAGGAAATGGTAATGTGAAAATCTCCCATCAAAACTCTTGTATCAGTCGATAAAATCTCTCTTTTATTCAAGGGACAAACAAATGAGTGAATAGCAGGGTGGATCTAGGGGCCTTGACCCCTTAAAATAAAATAAAAATTTCATTTAAATTTTTTATAATTTATAAAATTTTAAATTAATAATAATAATATCGCACATTAACTTTTTTAAAATGATAAAATTTTTCTTTAATTTTTTAAAAATTATAAAAATATAAATTATTAAAATGATGAAATCATATTATTATTATAAAAATATATAATTTAATTCGAATCTCAAAAATAATTTCCTTCGCTCTTGTGAACAGAACTCTATCAAACAATTAAAAATAAATAAATATATATTATAGATGGAGCAGTGAAATTTGATTTGAAAGCAGGAGGAATGAAATTTATGAAGCAGATGTAAAGGCAGAGGAAATGTGCTCCTTGTTTGGGTAGAAATTAAATAATAAAGTAGTACAGAAGAAATATAAAATGGGTTTGATTTATAAATTTGGGAGGTGTTTTTGGTAGTTTAGTTCTTTAAGTAGAAATGAAGTCGAAACGAATTCAAAGGCAATGGTAAGTGAATATGAATCACATGGACATGGGTGCATATAGGGTTCATGAAATAATTTTCAAGGAGCCCATTTTAAGTGGTCCTGATATAAATCAGCACTTGTAAGTTTATTTTGGTCTCGCATCACAATTCAAGCCCATGTTCCAAGATTGGCATTCTAACAATTTCCGGGGAAAAAAAAACATACAGCCAGCCTTTCCATTAACTTTTTAAAATCAGTTCACTATTAGAGTCGAGTTGACAAATTTTATTTTAGCACTCGAACTTAATTTAATTTTTTTGAATTGAATCTAATCAAAAAATTTAAAGTAAAGTCGAATCGAGTTAATAAATCATATTATTTATACTCAATGTTGCATTTATATAGACTGATTATTTAACTAGTAGACGAAGTACAATATTATTGAACTACATAATTAATATAATAGTTTTGCCTTTTGAGTAAATATTTGTCAAAACGACGTAGTTTTATATTTTTTTATTTAAATTTTCGGATAACTCAAATTTTGTAATTTATATTCGAGTTAAACCGAAAATTTATTTAAATTAATCTAAATAACTCGATTAACTCAAATTACTTAATTCAAAAATTAAAATTTGTGTCAATGAAATTAAATTAAATTTTGCTCACCAAGATGATTTTCCTTTTTTTTGCGATTCTTTTTCAAACGGTAATGAAGTCATTTTTAAGGAATAAAATTTCAGCGAAAAATTAAAACAAATTTAACACGTGGCTAAATTATATGTCATACTAAGAACAGCAAAATTCTCATGAAACCTGTTATAATGTGTATAGATTAGATTAGAAAAATTAGGATAGTGAACATTAAATTAGGTGTAACTTAATATTTCAATATTTATAATTAAAAATTAATATTTTATTATATTAATATAATTTTCATTAAAATATAAAAAAGTAAATAATAAAAAAGAAAACACAAATATTTAGATATATTATCATTTTAAAATAAAAATAAATTATATTTATTAAATAACAGCATGTTTTAAAAAAGTTAAACCTTTTAATAAAACTCAAGTGTTAAATATGAAATTATCACAAAACTATAAAAGATTAAAATTAAAGAAAATTATTGTGAAAAGTTTTGCAATTTAAATGAAATAAACTATTAAAATAAAAATTAAAATTAAAAAATATACTATTTATCTTATCACTTTCAATGTTTTTCTACTGGAAAATTTTATCTACTTGTCACTTTCAAAGTTTTTCTATTGAAAAATATCCTATGGTTTTAAATATTTGTTATTAAATACTGAAAATATTAATTTTAATAAAATATCAAACTGATCCTAATTGAAATTGATCATTTACTTTTTGATATCAAACTTAGGCCTTATTTGATAAACTATGAAAATTTAAATTATTTAATTCTTTATGTACATTTAATAATCTAAAATAAAATTTATTCTATAAAAAAATGTAGAAAATAATAGATAGATAAAACCTACTCACTCAATAAAAATAAAAATATTTTACATTTGAAAAATGATTTATTTGGAATAAAATAAAATATTCAAAATTTAAGAATAAAATGTAGAGTAAAATAATTCATAATTTAAAATTTATATTCTTTCAGACAATTTAATTATATTTCCCACATGAATAAAAGGAAAGATCACATCACAAGAACTATCACCTGTTTTGTTTTAGATGGGTCTGTTGAAACATACCTTCACGCATTACAACTACTTTTTTTTGGGGGGGGGCCAAATACAAATACAAATACAGAGTTTAAATCTCGTTTACACACAATTTTTTCTTAACCTAACCTGATAAACTCCAATATCTATACCACTTAGGCCTTCCTTACAAGTCATCTAATTATGGATTATTTTCTTTTTTTTCAATTCAACGATAATTTTTTAAATTCGCCATTCAATTATAGATTTATTTCTTTTTCAATCATCCAATTAATTGAGAATTTTTTTTCCCATTCTCTTTAATTGTATTAACAGAAGGATGATGGGGCAGTTGAAAATCGGTATAATAACAAATTTAGTTCTCAACTCTTACATATTATATTAATTTAGTTATATTTTTTAAAAATTAACCTTCAAAATTTACAAATAATCTCAATTTTATCCTAATTCTAAAAAATTCAAAGAAATATATAAAATTACATAAATATTTCAAAAAATAATAATAAATTTAAATTTTATATTAATAATTATATTAATATTAAATAAATAAATAAATCCTCCTCCACTATCCTTCAGTTAATGAAATTAATGGAAATGGACCAAAAAAATTAAAACCATATAAAAATACATAAATATTATATGTAAAAATTGAGGGCTAAATTTGTTATTATATTGACTTTTCAGCTGCCATGTCACCCTTTCATTAGTGCAATTAACAAAAATGGACCCAAAGAATATTGATTATTCAGGTGACCAATTTAAACATTTTCATAATTGAGTGACAAAAATAAATGAATTTATAGTTGAGTGATAAAAAATGAAATGTCCCGTAATTGGGTGACCTGTGGTGTAGTTTACCCATTTTTTTACGTGAGAAGGTGATGGCCAAATATAAATTATAATCCATATACTTTTTAAATGACACTTGTGCAATATCATTTGCTTCTTTTTTCTTTTCTTTTTTTTTTTACATAAGAAGCTAATGGCCAAACATCAATTCTAATCCCTCTACTTTTTTAGATTTATAAGAATAGTTAAATTCTAGATTTAATCCCTATTTTTCACTCAGTTTTGAAATTTAATCTTTATACTTCAATTTTAACATGATTTGGTATCTTAACTTTTATAATGTCTTTAATTAGTCTAAATACTTTATTCTAATAAAAATGGTGATGTAAATTTTTAAAAATTGTTAACACTGTTAAATTTTTTAATTAAATTCAAGTCCATTACAATGTCATTATTTGTTACATGTATATCAAGTGAGATTTTCTTTTTAATTTCAAATGTCACACCAACAAATTTAATAGAAAAATGTTAACAATGTTAAGAAATGGACTTAAATTGTTAGATTTGAAAAGTAGAGGGACTAAATCCTTGAATTTAGAAGTATAAGGATTAAACTCCAAATATACAAAGAGTACAAGAACTTTGAGCATACTACAACTTGTAACAACCCAATAGTCAGGGGTATCAGAAAATGAAACTCGGGACTTCGTTCCCATAAAACGAACTTGTAAATATTTTTATTAAATATTTACGATGTTAGTTTAGTAGCGAATTAAAATTTTGATAAGTAATTTTCATGAAATTAAGAGTTATTAAAATATAGTGACTAAATCGCATAGGTATTAAAAGGTGAATTATTAATTAAAATAAATTAAATGGGCTAAAGTAGCCATTATAGCGTTGCTCTTCTAAGTGGACGGTCATAATGTGGCATTCATGATATATTATGTTAATTTAATGCATATATATACATGTTATAATAATAATAGTTATAATAATAAAAGCAAAAGGAAAGACACGATTGCATGCAGATTAGAAAGAAAGAAAAGAAAAAGAACACGTACGACCTAGGGGTTTGGAGTTCAAATCTAAAATTGATTAGTTAAATTAGTCTATTATTCTGTAAAATTTATATTTTTGGAGTTTCGGTATTTAGAATTACTAGACCCATGCTATAAACTTTAGTATTGTTTAAGATTTTAGATATTGCTATTGTTGAGTACTTGAAGTATTAGGGTTAATTTGATAGATTTTGAAGTTAGTAGTGAAAAAAAGACTAAATAGTGTAGTTACAAAGTCCATTATAATGTCATTATTTGTTACATGTATATTAAATGAGTTTTTTTTTAATTTCAAATGTCATACCGACAAATTTAATAGAAAAATGTTAACAATATTAACAAATGGACTTAAATTATTAAATTTAAAAGGTAGAATGACTAAATTCTTAAAAATAGAAATATAATGATTAAACCCAAATATACAAATAGTACAAAAACTTTGAGCATACTACAACTTTTAAATTTTTACTCAATAATTTAGTAAAATAAATAAACACCTACCCCCAACGCAAAACATGGGTAGTAACCATAACAATTTAATGTATATTTTTGGTATGCCTCTTACTTTTTTTTTAGTAAGGGCATCTCTCGCACACAAATTATAACTCGACCTCGCAACGTGGGTAAAATATCCATAACCAATAAACTAAATATTTGTATTTTTAATATCACTGTGCATTTAAAAAGTAATATGATAATTAAATTTTAATGTAATTGTTTGTATAATTTGATATTGATATAATTACTTCTAGTTAGATGTATGTGGCATGTGTTGGATAATCACTATAATTAGTGGGTACTGAAGAATCACTAATTATACTCAAATCCAATTAAACAATTTCATGAAAGATTTAAGTTTAAAAAGTTGTTTTTATATAATAATAATAGTATTTTAAATTTAGAATATATATTATTAAATATAATTATATGTTACTTTTACTGTTTTCGTTTGAATAATTTAATTTAAATTTTTATCGATGAGAGATAATTTACTATAAACTTTACCTACTAAATAACTAATTAAATTACATAATCTTTATTATTAATTATTGTTATATTTTAATTATTTGCGTTTTTTTAAAATTTGGTAGAAGTTACTTTGGTATTTGTTTGAATTAATTGTATTTTAAATATCATATTTATTATTAAAACTTTCATCAGCTTTTACATTTTATTTTTTCTAACAAATTATTTCTTTTATATACATGTATGTGCAAGCAACAAGTTAAATTGAATTTCTTTAAGGTTGAAAATATGAAGAGTTTTATATTTTATTGTTAAACATATTAAATTGATAATTTTTAATGCTTTAATTGTAAATATTTTTTAAGGTAATTCTAAATATTTAATCTTATATCTATATATAATATATTTTCAACTCCTAAAGCAGCCATTAAGAGTTAATAGAGCATTGTAGATATTTATATTAACATTCTTTTAAATTAGTTCATAAACATTATTTATCAATTTAGTTCCTCTCATGCAAAAATATAAATAAAATTAATAAATGGTAATATGTCAAAATGATTTACAATAAAAAAATATTAGTTTTATTTAAAAGGGATAAATATAAAAACTATACATGAACTGTGGTTTAATGTACAATTATATACATGAAATTAAGTTTTGTGTAATTTTATACATAAAACTTTGATTTGACTCAATTCTTGTAAATTATTAACACAATTATTGATATAATATCATTTTATATTTATATATCGCATACATAAATAATTATATTGATCTAATATAGAAATAAATTGATGCATTTGTTTTTTTAAATGTGTATGGTTAAATTAAAATTAAAGTTTAAAGTATGCATTTGAGCCACAATTAGAGTTTCATGTGTATAATTACACCAAATTAAAGTTCATGTATAAAATTATACATTAAATCAAAATTCATGTATAATTCTAAAATTTATCCCTATTTAAAGATTAAACTTTAAAATTTTAACTTCATTTACACAAAGTTAATTTAAATTTTAGTATTTCATTTTAATTATTCGTGGTTTATTTGTTATTTAATGTCCATAATTTTCATTTTTTGGTAATTAATTGTTTTTTTTCCTTTTAATAATCTCTCTCTGTATTATATATTTTCAATTATTTTTCAAGCCATTGGAGTTAATAAGGGTACTCTTGATATTTCAAAACATATTAAGGGTGCTCTTGATATTCCAAGTATATTAAATAATTTATGAAATTTTATTATATCACTAATTATTATTTAATTGTGTTATATATTTTAATTAGTATTGTTTTATTGTTGAGTAAATGATTTTAATTTACATCAAAATAAAATTTTTAAATTTTTTGACTTACATTTTAGTGTCTTTTGGTTTCTCTTGGAGGTCTTTATTTGTGTATACATATGTAAAGAATTTGCTTATGCTTTTGCAATATTGGTTTATAATATTGATATGTGTGTATATGTCAAGATGAATAATATGTTATTGATAAATCGGTATCTTTCAACTATTATTAAATTCTAATTATTTATTATTACTTTTTAAATTTTTATTTTTAATCAATTATTTTTATCTTAAGTTTTTATTTTATTTGAATACTAATCACTTTTTTGGTTTAGAGCTTAATTTTATAAGATATATTACTTTTAGAATTAACTGTTTAAATTTAAACACGATCCTATGAAATTTAGTCAATAATAAAATAATCATTGGTGTTGATTTTACCATACCCTAAATTGTCAACTATATTGTCACTCTTCAAGTAGATTTGTTGTTGTTTTTTTTTTAATTTACGTGTTTTTATATTGTATTTTAAATTTGTAAATGTCTATATTTCTTTTTCATATGAAGTTTAGTCAACAATAAAGCAACCACATGTGTTGATTTTTTTCTTTTTAACCTCCATAATGTCACTCTTCAAGTAGAGTTTTTTTAAAAAAAATTTAATTTGTGTATTTGATTTTTTTTTTAAATAAAATAATAACAAAAAAAGACACTTTAGTATAATAAACTTGAATTTAGTTAGATTATTACTTTAGAAAATTTTAAAAATTTTAACTTTCTTTATATATATTCTTTAATTTTTTTAAAAAATTATTATAAAAATTTTAAAATATAAAATTTGGATTTTTATAAATAATTTGAATTTTAAAGATTATTTTTATAATTTTTGCTGAGAGAGACCAATTTGTTTATTTTCAAAATTGAGATGAACCAGAGAAATATTTACACCGATCTATTATTCAAATTATTCGAATTCGAAACTTAAATTACTTATTTAAGTTGAATCAAATAATTCAATTTGATTGACTTGAAATTCAAAATTTTTTAATCTAATCGAATTTTACTCACCCGTACACACAATACCTAATGATATTCTTTGTTAAAAATAGGTGTTGCATGCAGTGGAAGCTGGTGCTATTTGTTTTTGATATAATCATCAATAATAAATGATAAATTCAATAAAAAAAATGATGATATAGAAAAAGATACTTTTAATAATTTTAGGATTAATAGAATTATTAAATATTTAAAATTTAAAATCATTAAACTCCTCTAAAAAAGCTATCGTAGTTCGTACAGGATAAATTTGGAAATAAAAAAATTCGTGTAGGATAATTACTACGTACCTAATTTCCTAAAATCCCAGAAATTATTGATTAAAACAAATGTATAAAATTCTAATATCATCCGCACGTGTCATCCAAATTGTGTCACAGCCATATCCACTATCACATTTAAACTCCTCACTATAACTACGTGGTCCCCACACTACTTTTCCCTTTTTACCCCAAGTGATCGTATGCAAGCAATCTCACCAATCAACAAGATCAAATCAAAGCCGTTAATACTTGATATAACGCTGTATGTTCGTCTAAATCCACGTCTTTGATGATACACTCACTGCAACGAAATTCAATTTTTTATAAACAGAAATCGAAAAAAGTCGAAAATATTATATCAGATTTTCCTTCTCACATTATTGAGCATAAAAAGGCAATACATTAATTAAAAAATTATTTCTGTAACGTTTCCCCTAAAAGGTTAATGCTATTTTATCTTGCATTTTATATTATTAAAAAAATTAATAAAGGGATTTTCTAATTTAGGAAGATTTAACATATTATAAATGCAATGTTGAGAATAAATCAATAAAATACGAGATAAAAAGAGAGATTTTTGTTTGACTTTCCTTTTAATTCATATATTTCATATGGTATGATTCCTATTATAAGATATCTAGGCATTTAATAACATATAATTGTTTTTATAAATTTTGGTTAATGAAATTAATATGCGAGAAAAATAGGGAATAAAACTCAATAACAATGGTAAACTTAGTAGTCTTTTTCTAAAAGAAAGGGCAAAGTGTTTTTTTTTGGGGGTATAATATTGCTCCGATTTAATTTATCTAAATATAGTTTTAATTCTTATTGATCTAAAAGTGAGAGAGTGGACGGTGGAGATGTGGTAGAGTATGGTAATCGTGTAAGACTGCGAAGCAGAGGAGACGGTAACCACTAATAGAGGGACAGAAGAAGCGTTGGTCACTTGTGTATTTTAGTCTCTCTCAGCCTTTTAGTATTTAGAGGGAGAGGGAGTGAGCTAAAAAAAGAAGAGAAAGAGGGTCGTAGAATTTTGCTGTCTCTTTGAGTTCCTTAGGGTTTCTTGCTTCAATTTTTTTTTTGTTTTTTCTCTCCGGATTTCAGGTATTTCCTCTGAAACCTTTTTATTTTGGATTTTTTTTCGTTGCTTTTTTTTCATGGTTCTTTGAGGTTTTTATTAGAGTTTTTTTTGGGAGATTTTTGGGCTTTGTTCTTCGCAATGCTGCTACAGTGCGTGTGATTTTTAAAGGTTTTTCTTCCTTTTTAAGTATGATCTGGGTTCCTTCTTCCTGTTTTTGTCCATGGATTTTTTTTTTCTGTTAAAGTTTACGTTTTTTTTTTGGTTGATGTTTTTTGTTTTTCTTCTCTATTTTTTTAAAAAAACTGTAGAATGCTGTAGTTTTTAGGCAGCGTAAGCATGTTTTGTCACTTCAGTAGCTTTTCGTTAACTTTTTTTATATTATTTATATTTTGTTTTTTTTATGGTTTAAAAAAGTATTTTCTTGTCACTCTTCAGAGTTTTGACCAAACTTCTAAAAGCTGTTTAGTTTTTCCTTTATTTAGGTGGTTTTAAACCATGTTTACAAGTTCTTACTCTCTTTATTTACTCTTCCTTTGCAATTTCTAGCCTTTGCTGTCTCTTGGTGTGCTAAAGGTATTAGCTTTTCTGCATATCTGCTTTGAGTCCTACAATGCTGATGTATATCTGGTTAAAGTTATGATTTTTATGCAAAATCAGTATATTTATCCACTTTGTTATAGCCTTTTATATTTGTGCATACATTAAAATGCCGTCATAGTGTACATGAGTTCAAGTTCATATTAAACGTTCCCATATTGTGTACTCTGAAGAAGGGAATCTTTGTCCATTTATACCATTTGTGTTCATCTTTCTCTATTTTTGATTGTTGATACTCCTATATATATAAATATATAATCTTTTTGGTAATAGGTCCTCTGATTTTTCAGGTCATGTTGTATTTGTTTATCGTTTGTTTAGTACACATGCCTTTCCTGTGCATGCATGTTGTTTTTCCTTGTTGAACGTTTCGTGAGAAGAAAAATTTCTTTATACTTGCTAATATTTATTTTCATGTTGGTTAGGTTATGGATTCGTTTGAGCAAGAGGGAAATGGGGCAGCGCTGGAATCCCTGCCTCCTCCGCCACCTGTGCCTCCTGATGTTGTTCCGATCAAAGCAGAATTGGATGCGAAGAAGATTGTACGACACCCTATGGCAAGGCGTGGTGTTGGAACTAAAGGGCAGAAGGTAACTATACTCACCAATCACTTCAAAGTGAGCGTGGGGAGTACTGATGGACACTTCTACCATTACAGCGTACGTGATTGGATTTCTTCTCTCTATGCTTTTGTTTCTATTTTTTGTCAGTTGTTGCTTGGAAAACATTCATAATTGAGGAAGTACTTTGTATTGGGTTCAATAGGTTTCTCTTTCATATGAAGATGGTCGCCCTGTGGATGGTAAGGGTGTTGGAAGGAAAGTGATTGACAGAGTGCATGAGACCTACAAAAATGATTTGGATGGAAAGAATTTTGCCTATGATGGTGAAAAAAGTTTATTTACTATAGGTCCGCTACCAAACAACAAGCTTGAGTTTACTGTTGTACTTGAGGATGTTGCACCTACCAGGTAGAAATGCACTTTTAATTTTTAGTATCTATACTGCCCCAAGTCATTGTTATGTCAGCTCTAACTTGGGAGTGCTATCATGTATAGAAACAATGGAAATGCAAGCCCTGATGGCCAGGACAGCCCAAATGGGCGTGAAAGAAAGAGATTAAGAAGACCGTATCATTCAAAGACCTTTAAAGTGGAGATTAGCTATGCTGCGAAGATACCCATGCAAGCAATTCAAAATGCTCTGCGTGGGCAGGAATCTGAAAACTCTCAAGAAGCACTGAGGGTGCTGGATATCATTTTAAGGCAGCATGCTGCGAAACAGTGAGTTCAAATATGTGTCTGCATGTTTACTTTTTTTTTGAAATATTGAATTGTGGTCCTAGGTATCATGTTAATCTTGACATTACCTACTCTTTCTCAGGGGATGCCTACTTGTTCGCCAATCTTTCTTTCAAGATAATCAGAACAATTTCACAGACATTGGAGGAGGTGTCCTTGGCTGTAGAGGTTTCCATTCAAGTTTCAGAGCCACTCAAGGAGGCCTTTCACTAAATATCGGTTTGGAATCCTTTCTCTCTCTCTCTCTCTCTCTCTCTCTGTCTGTCAGTACTTCTGCATTTTGTGCTGTGGTTATTGATTAATAACTCTTATATTTTATCTTTGTCAGATGTATCAACTACCATGATAATTCAACCTGGTCCGGTAGTTGATTTTTTACTTGCAAATCAGAATGCTAGAGATCCTTACTCTCTTGACTGGAACAAGGTAATAAATAACTGTTATTTTTGTAAATGTAGTTTGATTTCCTTTGCATCAATTATTAAATATTATTTTGAAATTGCTGGAAAATCCTGAATAGGCAAAACGGGTGCTGAAGAATCTGAGGATAAAAGTTAGTCCGTCTAATCAAGAGTACAAGATTACTGGCTTGAGTGAACAACTGTGCAAGGATCAGTTGTATGGCTTCCAAATTTTATTTCACTCCCTTTTGGTTGATTTATGCTAATTGACTCGTATTTTATTCTGAGCTTGCTGCTTGCATCTCGTGAGTAATTATTTGTTTTTGATGAGTTATTGTTCCCATGTTGTAGGTTCTCAATGAAGCAGAAAAATACGAAAAATGAAAATGGTGAAGCTGAGACACTGGAGATTACTATTTATGATTATTTTGCTAACCATCGCAACATACAGTTGCGTTATTCTGCTGATTTGCCATGTATTAATGTTGGGAAGCCTAAGAGGCCAACATATATTCCTATTGAGGTTATTTCCTGCACTGATTTCTTTTCAATTTGTTAAATTAGAAAAGTTTTGTAACTAATTCCTGTCTACTATTTGTTGTTCACCTGTGGCAATAATGCAGCTTTGCTCTTTGGTGTCTTTGCAACGCTACACTAAGGCACTATCCACTTTCCAAAGAGCTTCCCTGGTTGAAAAATCGAGGCAGAAGCCTCAAGAAAGGATGAATGTTTTGTCTAATGTAGGTCTTTTTTTGAAGCTTTTGAATTGCGTTGTTTCACTTATGCCAAAATTTAAGTGACACAAGTGTTGAAATTTTTTTTGCAGGTTTTACGTACCAGTAATTATGGTGCTGAACCAATGCTGAAATCTTGTGGTGTTAATATAAACTCTAATTTCACCCAAGTGGATGGACGTATTCTGCCAGCACCAAGGGTAGGTGAATAATGTCCGTGTATTGTTCCTTGATAGAACAATCATTTGTGTTAGTTGTTTAAACTTGCATTTTATATTAGATCTTCCTGCTAATTGAGTTCTCTTGATTACAGTTAAGAGTCGGCAACGGTGAAGATTTCTTTCCAAGGAATGGGCGTTGGAATTTTAACAACAAGGTCATTGCTCTTTTTGATTTTTCAGCCTTCTATCCTGTATTTGTTTTATCCATTTATTTCTTTAATAGTTTATGTATGCTTTCATAGAAATTGGTGGAGCCATCTAGGATTGAAAGATGGGCTGTTGTGAACTTCTCGGCTCCTCGTTGTGATCCAAACAACATTGCAAGGGATTTGATTCGTTGTGGAGAAATGAAAGGAATTGTAAGTCAGCATCCACTTTTTTATTTCTGTTATGGTTTGCTTGTTGGCATAGGAATAGCTATAAAATTCAACTTGTTGTCTAAAGTTCTTTCTGTTCTCTCTTTTTCAGCGTATTGATCCCCCATTTGATATATTCAATGAGATGAACCAGAATAGACGCCTTTCACCCGTCGTTAGAGTTGAAAAAATGTTTGAACAGATACAGTCTAAACTTCCTGGAGCTCCGCAGTTCCTTCTTTGTCTGCTTCCTGATAGGAAAAACTCTGATCTTTATGGTTGGCGGAATCTCTCTTTTCATACATTTTGTCTGCATGTTTATCTTGAAGTGTATTACTTGCATATAAAGTTCATTAAAATTTTCAAGGGCCATGGAAGCGGAAGAATCTTTCTGAGTATGGCATCGTGACTCAGTGTATGGCACCAGCTAGGGTGAATGATCAATACCTTACAAATCTTCTTCTGAAGATCAATGCTAAGGTTTGTTTACTGTTCCTATCAAATGGGTTCTTATTGCTTTAAGCTATTTTTATTGTTGCAGTTCTAACTTCTGTAATTATATCAGTAGCTGTATCTTCCTCTTACTAAGTAAATCTGGTAATGTCTTGTCTTTTTATTTTCTCACAGCTTGGAGGTCTTAATTCAATGCTAACTATTGAGCAAACACCTTCAATCCCTATGATTTCAAAGGTTCCAACTATCATCCTTGGAATGGATGTATCTCATGGCTCTCCTGGGCAATCTGATGTGCCGTCAATAGCTGCGGTAGAGATCTTGTTTCTTATTATTGAATTTCTTTTGCTTCTGTCTATTGAATTAATAATGGCAGTCATAGAGGCTTAATTGTGCAGTCTTTCTGATATTCAAATTCTGCGAGTTCTTTTAATTGCATTTAATTGTAGGTGGTTAGCTCCAGGCAATGGCCATTGATTTCCCGCTATAGGGCATCAGTCCGTACACAGTCTCCGAAGCTTGAAATGATAGATTCTCTTTTCAAACCAGTTTCTGACAAAGTGGATGAGGGTATCATGAGGTGCGTTTGAATCATATAGTTCTTTGGCTTCTGAAGGGATAAATATTTTTCAAGAAAAACTTGAACGACTAGTTTTTATTTTTTTGCAAAATATTTATGTTTTTGTATCCTTTTCTAATCTTTAATCCTTCTCTTGTTTCCAGTTGGAGTTTGGTATGGATTGGGTTGTAATAAGAATATTGTATATGTTTGCATAGCTAACATGCTTTTCTTTTATTTCAGGGAAGCTCTCTTAGACTTCTATACAAGTTCAGGGAAGAGGAAGCCTGATCAGATCATTATTTTCAGGTTTTACTTTTTAAGATTTTTTGTCTCGCACTTCAAAAATGACAATATATATGCTGAAGAATGGTTTATTAGGAATATCAAGCGTATAGATTTTGCTGTTTTTCCGGATTTTCTATTGCTTATCTATCTTGATTTTTTTGCACTGCCATGTCTCTTGTTTGTTATTTCTTGTGAGCTAGTTTGTGGTTAAATTGCAGTTTCTGTTGAGTTTCACTGATATGCTTGTGCTGAAGTTTATTACTTGCTCATTACTTGGTTTAAATTAGGGATGGGGTTAGCGAGTCTCAGTTCAATCAAGTTTTGAACAAAGAACTTGATCAAGTTATTGAGGTATGCAGTAGTTCCTTTCAATCATTTGAACTGAAAATTTCATTGTTCTTAAATTTATTCACAGCGAAGTTATTTTGGTAGTTCTAAAATGTTACCTCAAGATCTTTATCATTTGGATAACACATTTCTACTATAATAGGCTTGCAAGTTCCTTGACGAGAATTGGAACCCTAAGTTTGTGGTTATTGTTGCACAAAAAAACCATCATACCAAGTTTTTCCAGCAGGGATCTCCTGACAATGTGCTACCTGGTTAGGCTTACCCATTCTTTAATAAATGTCAGGCAGGACCACTGTTGTAGTGGTTAAAGCTTGTTTTTTTTTATTGTGCAGGTACTGTCATTGACAACAAAGTATGCCATCCGAAGAACAATGATTTTTACCTTTGTGCTCATGCTGGAATGATAGTAAGTTCACTTATTTTTGTTTCTGTTAATTGATGATTGATAATACAACTGTCTCAATTTTGCAGTCATTGATAACTCATTATATGATTTGTGTTTGCCGTTCAGGGGACCACAAGGCCGACCCACTATCATGTTCTCTTAGACCAGGTTGGGTTTTCAGCTGATGATCTGCAGGAGCTTGTTCATTCTCTATCCTACGTGTAAGTACAGAAACAAGCATACAGAAACAACTTATTTTTTTTACAAATAGTTTAAGCTGTTTTCACTGTCACAATCTTTGTATTCTGTCTGTTGCAGGTATCAAAGGAGCACCACAGCCATATCTGTTGGTAAGTATAAGTATTGTTTCTGATCTTTGCTTTGGGTTTTCCGTTTTTGATGCATAATTTTGTAGTTTCATTTCTTAAGTGCATTGTTTCTGATCTTTGCTTTGGGTTTTCCTTTTTTGATGCAGTGGCCCCTATTTGCTACGCTCATTTGGCAGCTTCACAGTTGGGGCAATTTATGAAGTTTGAGGATGCTTCAGAGACATCATCGAGCCATGGTGGGGTGACTGCTCCGGGAGCAATTTCTGTTCCTCAGCTTCCCAGGTTGAAGGATAATGTCAGCAGCTCCATGTTCTTCTGCTGAAAACCGTTGAACCATCTTTTTGTATAGGGCTTTTGGATTTTGGCTACCAAAAACTGTTTATGCTGCTTTTTCAAAGTAGTCTCAGACTTTTGGGTTGCAACACTCCTAGGTGTTTCGTATGTTATCTGAACTTATGAACGGTTGTCTAGCTAAAGCTCACTTCTGCAGTGGCTTTTGTGGCTTTTACCTGTTTGGTTTTACACTTTGATAAATATGGTTATGGTTTGCTCTTTTGATTACTTTTTAAGTTTTCTTTTTCTAGTTTTTTTCATTAGGTGAGTTGAAGATAAAACGAGCTCTGATTTCAAAGTACCGTACATTTTAAATTAAAACAGGATATAAAAGAAAAGAAAAGCAATGCTTTTAAAGTAGTATACATGCAAAATTAAAACAAGGAGGATCAACTTTGCTTGAAAATTTGAATCTGAGTTGACATTGTTGAGCAGAGAACCATTTGTGATTGGAAATGGTTGGTAGGTTTGGACAAATATGGCGACTTTCATTCTCTTGAAACGGTAGCCTTTGCCACTTATGAAGTGGTATGGTTTCGGCATGGTGAGATTAAAAACGTCCCTTCCACCCTTTGTTGTGTTGTAATGAAGTTTTCTTCAATGCAATTGGTGTAACTTGTCTCGTTCACTTGCAGAACGCTATATAACTGCTTGTTGAATCCAAAGTCTACACTACGAACAAATGGAGTTTTAATTTCAAAGAAAGAAAATTGATGGAAGGTTGGTGGTAAGAAAGAACTTACAAAGCCAACCACCAACAAAGAACTGCTCATCAATTGCCCAGTCAGTGAAGTTAACATTTGGTTTCCATGAATATCTTCCGCCTCCAACCCTATGTAGAACTGGCTCCCTGCTGTGTGTGTTTTCAACAGTTACCATCAGCAGCACCAGGCAGGCTAATTTTATCTGAATTCTCTTCGTACTTTCTCCACTCTTTCATAAGCTTGTCTCTCTTTCAATGTCTGTTTGTTTGATATCAAAGGCTAATGAACTCCCAACACATGCCATTTCACATTCACATTCATATATATATAATCATTCAACTCTCAAGAAACTGGTAGACAGTTATAAGAAGCACATTATAGCATGACCAGACTAACTAGCCCACAAATTGTGCATGGTTCAGTAGTCACACCCATATTCGGTGAATATTGTGACTGTTTAGTAAGCAAAGGTTTTGCAGAATGATAGAAAACATAACGAGTGTTCCATACAATAACATGGATTGAATGTTATTCCACCCTTTTCTCCCAGACTTCCACAATAATTTGCACTCAGTATGAGAATCATATGGTTATTTCTTGATAATAAAGCTAATGAACAACTCACATTACAGCACCTTTATTTCACATTGATATCTCTAATCGGAGACCTTTTAAGCTTTCATTACTGTTTCATTTGATTCTCCTAAAAAATCTTTGGGGGTAGCAATCGATTATAAAAACGGATGCGACAGTATAGTAATAACACTTATCTATATTCTGTAAAAGATGATCCGTGTTCAATGAATATCCGAATGAAAACATAATTTTGTAATGGCTTCCATTTATAGGGTTAAATTTTTTTAAAATAAAATGGTTATATATTCCTTTGAACAAGTACACTGATGGGGTTGCGACAATTTGACGGGGAAGTAGTTTTCGGTGGAGAAGGTGACGGAGCTGGCGGTGACTACACAACGAAAGCCTCCGCTGAAATAATATGGCCTCATTTTTTTTCAGTTCAAACACATTTTGCCTACCTCTTGTTACATTTCTCCATCCCATTACATGAGGTGTGCATAATTCGGGTAAAATCGAAAAAATTCAGTTAACCGACCGAATTCGGTTAATCGGTCGGTTAACCGAATTTTTCGGTCGGGAGTCGGTTAATTTTTTTATGGTTTTTCGGATAACGGTTATTCGGTTCGAAACCGGTCGGTTAACCGAAAAAATTAATAAATAAAATTATCCAACCAAACCCAATTACCCAATCCAATTATCCAACCCAATAAAACTAAAATTAAAGTCTACCCAATTACCCAACTCAATAAAACTAAAACTAGAGTCTACCCAATTACCAACCCAATAAAAATAAAACTAAATCTAACTCTTAAGTATCTACCCAATTGCACATGTTTTTCTTTTTTAAGTTTAATGCAAATGGAGATTTTTTGGAGAGAAGAAATGGATATGAATGGAGAATATTAAAGTCTTACATTTCAACTATGTGTTAATTTCAAGAATTATGTAATGTTTTTAATTATGTAGTGATTCAAAGACTTATGTAATATTTTTAATTATGTAGTGATTCAATTCGGGTAATTCATGTAATTTGGTTAATTTGGCTAATTTTTAACCAAAAATAAAAACTATACAATTTTCGGTTAATTCGGTTAACCGACCTAATTAACCGAAAAAATTTCGGTTCGGTTAATTTTTTTATAAAAAAAATCGATTCGGTTAACGGTTAAAAATTTTGGAATGTCAATTAATTCGATTATAGCTATTTCGAGTCGATTAACCGAATGCACACCCCTTACATCTCTCATACCTGCATTATAAAAATGAACCTACAAAGCCAATTCCCACATAGCGTCGGTGACTAGACGAATAGGAGAAGTTGACATGGAGTTCCCAGTCCCGGTGACTCCCTACAGGTATTTTATAAACTATATTTACATTTTAATTACAAATTTTGCATTTTAAAATTGGATTACTCATCATGTTATTAAATATTATTGCATCTTTCACATTATTAGTATTTTTATAAAATAATTTAAATTCAATAATTAATATACACAATTAAATTTGAATTTTTCATAAAATTAGAAATTTAAATAATTTAATTTAATTATTTTTAATCTTTAATAATAATTTAAATACATAAATTATTTTAAAATTTCCACAAAATAAAAATTATATATTCCAAAAAAATTGTAACTATTTTGTTTATTGTCTACTTATGTTTTGTAATTAATATTGATTTTTAAGTTAAATTCAATATTTAATATGTACAATTGAATTATAATTTTTTCTCATAAAATTAGAATTTAGATAATCTGTTTTAGTTATTTTAATATTTAATAATAATTTAAATACACAACTTACATTTCATTTTCTAAACAAAATTTAAGTAAAAATTATATATACAATTTTACTTAAAATCTTAAACATGGAAAATTTTCTTTCATAAGAAATTTAAGTGTTTATAAATTTTTAAAATTAAAAATATGTTTAAATAGTGCTTTAAAATTTGAAATAACAGTTTTTGACTTTAATTATAGCATCAAAATTTTCTTTTCCAATTTTAAACTTGTGAATGATATTTTGTCACTTATTAAGTTTGAAAAGATTGTTCCAAATTGAAACAATCGGATAAATCTAAAAATTATGAACATATATCATTGCTGTTAATAAGAAAATTCAGGAATTAATACAGATAAGATGTTCATATGTTAAAAAAAAGAAGAAGATGTTAATTATACTATTTTTAAATAAATATTTCAAAATTCAATAGCAAAGTTTTTAAATAAAAAATAATAATGTTTAAACTTAAATCACATTCGTATTCATTTATAATTCTTTTTAAACCCGTTTATAATTTTTAAATTTAAATATATTTCTTAAATATGAATTTCGAATTTTCAATTGTTATGTCTAAACTTCTTTTGTCATATTAAATAAATAAATTTAAATAGAAAATAATATAATATGTTTTCGTTAATAAATAATTTAAATTATTAAATATTTATAAATTATACTAAATAGCTTTAGTCAAACAAACTCGCTCTTCGATTAGTTCTCTAGAGTAACAGAGTAGCTCCATATTTATTATTAAAATATTAATAAAATTACTTAATTTACAAAAAACCTAGTTCATGAAAATCATGAAACAAATCAACTCTTATTTGGAATTAAGTTCAGGATTAATTCGAAACCCAAGGTTTTTGATGTCTTGAATTTCAAGTTCAAATCTAACACAAAAAATATCACCATAGAAGATAGAACGCCAAACCATAATCCCATCCATCAAGAAACGAGCATCAATTAGTGCGCTCAAATAAATAATGTAACTCTTTAGCAATTGAAGCTGTAAACTTGAGATGAAAGACAAAGAATTACAGTGTAACTTTAAAATTTTAATCTCTTATTTGTGCAATTTTCACAGTTTCTACAACTTCTAAATTTTTTTTGAAGGTTTTCCATTTTCCCCGTATGTACATCAATGGGGGTGGGGAGTGAGCTAAAAATGATTAAAAAAAGAATTTAGGAATCAAAACCGCAGAACATCAGCAGTGAGCAGCCGCGTGGAGATGTCCGATTCCCCCAATGTACAATATACAAAAGCCATCTCTCCTCAGCAGTCAATGAAAAAGATATATATATAGAGAGAGAGAGACCATGAACTCCTCTGTGATCCAGTCATCAAAATTGGGATTCAACGGCTTATTGGCTGTCATCTCTTGTGCCAGCATTCCTTTCTTTGGCACGGAAATCTTCCAAGCCCCGGTATTCTTCCCCGAGTAACCTATCCAATTCAGGATGTTTTTTTAAGGGCTCTCCCTGGTCTCGGAAGTGATGGAAAGCCCTGTATAACATATTTCTAAATTCAGAAAATGATGAACTGGAAATACTACTGCAGCAAGAAAATTGTAAACTAATCCTTATATTTCCTGGAGAATAATGATAATGGTAAGGGGAGAAGGTAAGTACCAGTATTTTTCAAGGCCATAAAGATTGCCTTTATGATAGAAATCAAGGGTAAGTTGCTCAAAATCCTTATAAAGATCATCTCGATATTTCTTCTCCAAACCATAGCTGCAAAAGAAGGGCAGAACTTTAAGTATTATATGTATAGGAAAGGAAGCAGTAAAATATACGCCTCTTAAGGTTAAAAGAAAAATATGCAGTAAAAAGGACAAAACCAAAAAAGGGTTAAAAACAAAAGAGAATCAAAACTTCAGATGTGCTTCCAACAGCCACGAAAGTGGGCATAATTACCAACGTTACCTATAAAATCTGAAAAGACACTCTAACCCATAATTGTAGTTAGCAGCAGCATCTTCAAGAGCAAGTTTCCGGAACTCATTGTACATTGAAGGGACAAACATGTCCCTAAGGAAATATGACCAAAACCTGTACAGCGAATTCATTTCCTGCATATGAAACCAATGGGCACCATAAGACTAACAGTTCTATTTTTATACATCTAGAGAAATGCATGTAAAGGAAACCTAGAGATCTTGAAAAAAGAAAAGAATGCAAATACACACAAGCAATACACCAGATTTATATCGGTATGCAATAGAGAATGAAGAGCAAGAGATATTAAGCCAACATTGACAAAAATAAATTCAGGGTTTCATTCATCCTCTGTTCAGGCACACTGTATTCAGTTTTCTATTAGAACTGGTCATGATCAGTACGTGAAAGTAGGAAAAGAAAACAGACAACCCTTGTAACTAAGACAACTGATAAAAAGTTACTTAATGGCTTAGAAAGTTCAAATATAAAGGGCACCTCACTGCAACCAATTCCCAGCTTCTTCCTGTCATTCAGGCAGCGCTTGTGAAACTTTAGGTACCTGAATGTGACAACAACAGATTAGCCAATATACTTTGCAAGTGCAAGCACAAATACATAAATATATCGGAGAAAAAATCCACCACCCCTTACTTCTGTTGCTTAAAACCATTTTCTTCTAACAGCTTATGACTTGGATGCTGAAAAGGTGGAAATGACTTTGGCAGGGAACCAACTGGTGGACTGCTAGAAAGAGTTCCATGCGGAGAACAGCTCAACTTCAAAGATGTCCTAGGGCTGGAAAAAATTGAAACTTAGAAGCGTTACTTTAAAGTCTAGTAAATAGATTATTGGATTTCATTATATGTGAAACCAGTAATAACCTATATTCTAGCACTAAAAGCAAGAAAAGAACTTCATTTAGTCACGATATTCAAGATGAAGACAAGGTCACCAAGAACTAACCCATAACTATCAGGAGGAGTAGAACCAAAGAAATATCCAACTGAATTAGTTGGTGGACTTTCTGATATTATCGCAATTGAATTACAAGCAGTTCCATGATTCTTTGTATTGCTGGAGAAAAATCTTTGCTTATGGAATGCATGTTGCTTGGAGAAGCCTTTATTTTGCTTCCTCCGAGAACTAAGTACAACAGACTCTTCAAGACTACTGCACCCAATAGCAATTTCACCTGTCCTGGGAATTGATTCTCCTGGGGCATCCCTTGGAGACCTTGAAGTTCCATCTTTATTATCACAAATAGAGATATTCTTTCTATGACTAACTCGTTTAGTTTTTAGCTCCTGCCAACGAACAGCCATGTTCAAATAATATAAAAAAGGAACAGCAAAAAGAAATTTATACATATGTGCAATAACATAGCGTCAAAAAGTAATAAGGCAAGGCTAGTACTTCAACCTGTTCATAGAAGTAAAGACCATCATTTATCACATCAGCAAGCTCACTGGATATGCTCTTTGAATCTTTTGCATCAGCTTTGGATCCATCACCTGCCCCGCTATTCTGCACATCAGATAGAGTACATAGCAGTTACAAATAAGAATAAGAAAAGGACAGGAGTGGAGTGGATTGCAATGTCCTCTCTTCAAACCTCTGGTTTCTCATTTCAAAAAAGGGATAATGTTCCTAGATTCTAAATCATCGTTGAAGTTGAAAAAATGAATATCTTTAAATTTGGACTTCAGAAAGATCACTGTCCTTTTGAATCAAGTTTATTCATGCAAATGCTTCATAAATGTAATGCCCATGATGAAATAACTGATTTAAATGAAGTAAAGTTCATATATATTTAATTGGAAAGTAAAGCCTGACATTCATACCAGCTATCATAAATTGTTAAGTTAGTACATAATGAGAGTATTACAATGATCCAATCTTTAAATATTAAATGTAAAAAACCTAAAAATAATAAGGAAAAAAGAGAACCCATGCAAAGCATAATTTCATTACCTGGGTAACAATCACAAGTCTCTGAACATCCTGATCATCAACAACCATCTCATCATCTTCATCATCCATTCTAAAATATATTTAAAAAAAGCCACTCAATATTCAAGGGAACATCAATTTATAAGTGTTTAAATATGCCTTCATACAGGAAGTAAAAAATTCTCTAGCTCAACAATAATACATGACATGTCAATTGAATACCAAAATAATCACCTGTTAAGTGCTGAATGAGTCTTTGTTTTCTGCTCAAGCTCTAGCTCTTCATCCAGCATAAATGTTTGGGTGAAATCATTTGACAGGTCAGCAACATTTTCTACTGTTGCATCAAATAGTCCCACACTTTCAGTTCCATGGTTGGTGAACCTTACAGGATCAACTCCTAGTGATTGATCCACATCTGAGAATTCAGTGTGGGAATCAGAAATTTTTTTCCTATTCAAGTCAACATTTCCACCAGAAAATGCTTGTTTCTCACTGTTTAATAGAACTTGCAGAGCTGCAAGTTTTCTGTTACTTTTTTGGGATACTTCTACTGGATAGTCCTCAAGTGAAACATTTTCTTCAGTGTACCTTGAATTATCTTCCTTCACATTACCATTTCCACAGGAATCAGTAACATCCTCTACAAGTTGGCACTGAGTAGGTAGAGCTTTCTGGGACAATGTTGTCTTTGAACTAGCAGGAACCCACTTAGACCACTCATCACGTCTCCGTATCTTATCACCCTATAATAACATTTACCAAGTAAAGACAAGGCCATAAAAGCAAATAATAGCACCAGAAAACTATATTCCTAGCCAACGTAGCCACAACAATTACACCATAAAAAAGCTTGATCCTATGCTCAAAATTAAACCTCTGGCCTGTTTCCAGCTTGTGTGCATACAATCCAAAATCAAATTTCAAATAGTGATGCGCAAGAAAGAGATAAAAGTCTAACCTGTACTTCTATAGTAGAAGAAACCAGCAGTGCATCAAGGATAAATTGTATGTCTGTACTCATTCTTTTAACCTGCAACTCAGAATGTTAAATCACAAATAATTTAATCTAATACTTCTCAAGCTGCAAAAAAAAAAAAATCTAATTCAATCAGCTAATGATGCAGCAACCATTAATAAAACAGAAATTCTGTGCTATACTTCCATTAGCATTACATATGCCTTCAACATACCCTTTTAAAATCTGCAATTTTGTAGATTGGAACCCATCCTAGATCATCCATCAAGGAAATCAGGTAATGGTCATTTCGAAGATTTGCATCACTGCAAAATAAAGGAATGAGGCAAAATAAAGGAATGAGGTCAACAAGTAATACAAACATACCAACATTATATATCATTGCAAAAACAAATGATTTATTACAATCTATCAGTGTAAATCAAAAGTTTATACTTTGGCTTCCCAATGGATGGGGCAGTTACATTATGTATGAAACTCATACCAAAAATCTAAAATATGATTTGCTATATCAAAGCTCACAATAGCATGCAATCAATACAGCTTGCAGGTTGACAAAGTCTAAAGCGGATAGTACATAATCAATTTCTGATGAGATCTCTAGTTTTTCAAAGGACCCATAAATAACATGTGTACACAAACAGACTCAAATATGCAAACATTTATGTAAGGGATGGACTGATCATTTTCACCAACCAAGAGATAAATTGAGATACCTAAAAATACCAACACTGGCAATTGTACATAGATCAGAAAGGAGTAAAAGAGGAATTAGTAGAGATTCTAGACAGTGGCATCAGCAGTGAAGATAAAAAAAACACAGGAAAAATTATTAAATAATAAAGAACAAAAAGATCCCTTACCTGAAATAGTATTCGATCTGTTTCACTATATTGGCCCTCAAAGTTACTGTCTCAGGAGGGAACATGGCAGTCCCTGGATTCATAGGGTATGGAACAAAGCATGGAGGATGCAGTCCCCTTATGGAGCCTGGAGGAGCAACGGGCATGTAGTATATAGCCCCTTGAAGGTAAACATAAGAAATTTCAAACAGAATTCATTTGTCAAAGGCATAACATAGCACAAACAAGAAGGAAATCAGTATTAACTGGGTGGCTGACATGCAGGCATTACCCTGCCAGCAGACATAATTGGCAGGGAATAAAACATGCTATAATATTTTAAATGAAGGCAATTTTCATGAGGATTAAGTTGTTACCGGGGAAATTTGGACCAACCATGAACCCTGGAGCAGGACCAAAGAATGGAGGTCTAGCAAAAGGCCTGGGTCCCATACCCTGTGGCATGTTAATAGGTTCCCTAGGATTAAATGTCCGTTGATGATTCCAGCCAGGATTCAAATGTCCAGTTTCTTGCATGTTGGGCCTTCTATTAGAGAAGTTGGCAGGATATACATTGGAGTCTCCTCGTGGAGGAGGCTGCATATTTCTGCTAGCATCAATACCTTGAACTGGGGGACCAAAGGCATTCTTTGTTGTCTCAGAACCAGATTTTACCAGCTGAGGGTCAATGCCAGGAAAAGGTCCAGGGACAGGTTGGTAACCATACCCAGGAGCTGCCATGTGCTGTGGAGGAGGCACCATAGGATGAAAAACAGGTGGTGGAATCGGGGGTTGATAATAAGGTAAGGTAACAGGAAACTGGGGTCCAGCATTAGGGTAGCGCTTAGACCCTGACTTCTGATGACGTGCTGATGAATGTTTATGAGAAGCATTGGTGTTTCTGGGCCCATTTGGTTTTTGCTGACCAGCTGCTCCCTGCAAGACCAAAATCAATGCGAAGACATACTTAAATTGAGCTACACTAAGATAACAACTTATTCCTTTCTTTTTATCTTTTTTTTCCCCTTTTGTCTTAAATGCTAGGATTAAAGACAGAGAAGTATAGAGACAGAGACAGCTAAATTACGAGGGGATTCACTAACAGAGAAATTACGTTCCATGTTACAATATTTCATCTGAGATTATGTTTCAATTCTTCCTGTTATTTGAAAACATTCCTACAATAATATTTTTAACATTGGAAGAAGGGAAGGGAAATCGGAGGTAGATGTCGCAAAACACAGCTTACTATCTGAAAATTTTTTATTTGCATAAATTGATCAAAGAATAGAAACCAGAAAAGTATTAGGCCATTTGTTCTCAACATACATTCTGGGAAATAAAAGCATTGCTTGTTCGATAAAGAATCTAAAATAAAATAAAAACTTGGTCTTTCATGTTGTCCATTTGAGATGAATTTTAGAAAAATCAACTCAAATTACACTGTATATTTTCAACTTTATCCAATTTTTACACTCTAAAAATTGATCGATCGCCTATTAAAGAAAAACACCCCAAAAAGAAAAGCAATGACTAACCTGTTCAATTGATGGAGCTGGAGCAGACCCATCAGCAACAAGCGAAGCATTGTCATGTGGATGTTGGGTCCCACCAAGGTCAGGCCAAGATTTGGTCCCCATAACAGGAGCATCAGCCACTTTCTGAGCATCAATCATCGGAGTCTTCCATGGTGACTTGACCTCCTTAGGATCATACCCTGCTTCATTCTCAGCCATCACCATAATCTCTCAACAGGCGCCAAAAAAAACTCAACAAATCAAAAACAATCCAGGGACCAAAACCCAGAGTTCTGATAGTGGTATTCGTGATAATGAAATAGGAGAAAGAAGTCGGGTATTGGAAGATCAGGGTTTTGATAGCTATTTAAGAGTGAACTATGGTGAGAGAGTGCGTGGAGGAGTTTGAGAATGATTTGGAGTTTGCAGAGAGAAGCCGAAGTTTGCAAAAGCGGGTACCAAGGAGGCAGCGTAAAGCCGTGTGTACTTGCGTTTGTTTCGCTTCTTTAACGCTTCTTTTATTTATATCAAATAAAAGACCGATTGTACCTACAATTACTATCGAAGCGGGTTTCTGATTGTTTTGGATCTGTCATGTCAAAAACCCTAGGTTAGATATGTAATGTCAAAAACCCTAGATTATATTTTTATTTTTGAACTTCTTAAATGGGCGGATTCAATGTTAGATCAGGTGCTTAATAAATTGCCCTAATTAAAAAAAATGCCATGTTTTACTTTAATTAGAGTTTTATCGTAATCGTGATGGCTTAGTAAGTTGTGTACCCAAAAAAAAAAGCCTATTTATCTAACTATAAATTATATATTTAATGTGTATATAAAATAATAATAAATTAACTTAATTTTTAATATAAAATAAGTAATGTAAATAAAAATATACTCAAAATTTAAATAGAAGCCTCAATTACTCAAAGGCAATCATGTTTAATAACAAATTCAAAATCATGCTTCCATATGTTTTAAAATATATTTTATCACAATTAAGAAAAATAAATACACATACACAATAAATTTAATTATTTTAACTAAATAAAAAAAACAAACACATATAATATTATCGATAATTAAAATCCTAAACATTGAAATGAATTTTAAATTAAATGAGGATGAAATTGAACTAGTTAAAACTTAATTAGTATCAAACAAACCGCACAAGAAATAAAAATGGAAAGGATAAAAAAGGAATTACACCATCCACCTTTTAATATAAAAGATATGTTTTTTATTTTATATCTTTACGGAATAAAATTTTTAAAAAAGTTCTTTTCTCCACCTTTGCTCTTCAATTTGTAAATTCGGTGATCGGAAAATTCAAAGCCTCGTTGAAAAAGTTAAAACTTTCCATATTCCGATGAGCTTTTCTAGATTCCGACGAACTTTTTCTTTTAACAAAATTCTGATTTTTGTAAAAAAGCTTTTTTTTTTCTTCTCATCTCAAGTCAAAAACTCATTAAGCTTTTGGATCAAAACTCAAACTTTATTTTTTTAAAAAGAGAAATACCTTTTATATTTTAGAGAAATCTGCTTCTAAATTTTGTTTTCTAAATAGTATACATGCATGTCTTTTTCAAAAAAAAAAAAACCTTGATGAAGCTTGGATTTCTTATTTTTGGTTCAGTATTTTCTAGATTTACCCATGAATGTTTTATTTTAAAAATAAAACTATTTCATTACAATTCTTAATTAACTTGAAACTAAAAAAAGTTATTTTTGAAATAAATTTTTAAAACTTAATATCTTTTATTGGTTTTTCATTGATACTGTTTTTAATATTAGTAACCAAATGTTTTAATGAAATACTAACTTAAAAATATTTAATAATTACAATACCTTGTAATTAATTCAACATTAGACAAAGCACATTGCATTTTTTTTTTTGGTAATCCATTATTTATCTATTATTTATCTATTTAACCTTACATTACGTAACCATGGAATTAATGTTAGTTTACCTAGTAATTAATCCATTACGTAACCATTATTTACCTAGTAATTAATCCAAATGTTTTTTTTAAGAAAATACATTACGTAACCATTGAATTAATGTTAGTTTAATTAGATAAATTAGCACGATGACTACAACCCTATTTAAAAACTCATAATCAAATTGAACCTGTAAACCAAAAAAACGAGATTCACGTACAATTTAAAAACTAACCATAAATTTCAGATATTAGGCAATAATAACTAAAACTATAGTTTATACATATTCTAAATCGAACCCAAAAAAATAATAAGATACAATTATTTTTAAATGAGAAATTAAATTAATAATTTATTTACCATTTTCAATTGAAGTTTAATTCAAGATTTAAAGTATTTTAAATTACAAATTTTCATGTATTTTACTTCAAATTTATCACTTCAAACCTCAATTTTAAAATTTAAAACAATATACATTGTGATGATTATAATTATTTAAATTAAAAAAGAAATTAACTATACTATGTGTCAATAAAATAAACCTTAACGTCAATTAAAAACTTAAAACCTTGTAATATATACTATATCTATATATAATTTAAAAGAAAAAAAAATTATATGTACTCACAAATACATTAAATCTTATTTTTAGTCTATTAGTTGCAATTATTCGGATTTTAAAGATAAAAACAAATTTGCTAGCAATAATCACAAACCTAAAAATTCTCCAAGAAATTATTACTTATAATCTATAAAACCAAAATGAAAATGTATTAGTTTTAAAATTATATTTTGATATAGTTATAAACATGAAACTTTGTATAATTTTGATTCAATTATACACATTAAAAAAATAAATATATCAAATTTTTTATATAAAATAAATATAATTATTTATGTATGTAATATATAAACATAAAATAATATTTATTAATAATTATATTCTGAAAATTAAATTAAATAAAAATTTCACATATAAAATTATACAAATATAAAAACTACACGATTGACTAAAATTCATTTATAACAAATGACTAGATACCTTAATTTCATAAAAAAAAACACTATAAATTACAAAAATTAAATAATTAACATTTTATCTCTAGCTATCTTAGGAGAATCTCAAATTTATTTATATATAAATATAATTGCAGTGTTCTTTTTTTTTCCTTTAACCTCGAATGAATGAATCTCAAACTTCAAAATAAGATTCGAACCATACTTCCTCTGAAAATTTATACTAGTTATCCAAACGTTTTGTTGTAAAGCTATAATTTGTAAAGAAGCTTATCATCCAGGACTCCAGTTCTAAATGCATAATGAGAGCAATAATCAGAAGCTACAATTTCAGTTGCGCAAGCAACCAAGACTAGCTTCATATCATGCCTCTAGACAGGATACATGCTTGGGCTTCGCCGGTCCCGCTGTCCCATCAACTCAAATATTGCCCCATCCAAGCTATTATAGGTAAAACAATATCTGGGACCTTCTATGTCAGCAACAACACCCTACCGGGAATCCATTTCCCATCACAATATCTTGTTTTCTACTTTTTCATGAGCGCCAAATGTTATTGAAGAGAGAAAACCATTTCATGAGTCTCGACAGAACAACACCAACCATTCCATTTGTTCCCCTGCCTAAGGCAAAGGTTTCTCAACCAATGAGACCAACACAGGGATAAGGGAGAGGTATCAGAGCAGCAAGTTTAGTAGAAGCTGGAGACGTTAATGGCCATTGTACCTGCAGTTCAGGACTACATAGCCATTGTACCTGCAGTTTGAAATCTCATATCATCCAACATTTGCGGTTAATGGCCCCATCATCTGCTATGCAAGTAAAGGAACAACAATCTATTCTATATGAAGTTAGACAGAGGGGAACTATACAAGAGGAAAAAGATTACACACAATTTAAGATAAGGTAAAAACAAATTTATAAAAGCACAAGAAATCAAGAAAAAGGTTGTCTCGCATAAAACTAAATAAGAAATAGTCACCATAAAACATCAGTCAATTTAAGAGAAAAAGTACGAAATCGTTATTGTTTAACACAGTTGAAAACCTGAAAGGCATTGTGTCCTCTGCCAGGAAATTCTAACCGTTCCCCCAACAATTTTCAAGAAACAAATCTTCAAGCCGAAATAGTACATCTTTTTAAAACAAGTGGAGGGGAAAGTACTAAATAGAAACAAAAATACAGGTTTGAGGTTTCTGATCTTTATAGTAGGCAAATAGTAGCAACTTTTGGTTACAAATTTAAAGACCACGTTTGCATGAGTTCCTGAACTTCAGAATCACCAGAGTCGAAAACAAAATGATTGGTGCATCTAGGGAGAATCTGCACAATGAATAAAATCATAAAAAAAAAACAAGTTTCAAAAACAAAAGATTTATGGAAAAAGATCCATGAAAAAACCAAAATGAAACTTCATACCTTTGGCAAAACCAAATAAGATTTTTAACATAGTTTAACCAACTAAAACTCAAACTACAAAAAGTGTGATGAAGGCAAGTGGAACGTTTCAGAATAATTTTAGAAATGAGGTAACTAAAATTACAAATACAATTTAACAAAATATAGATAATAAAAAAAAATTGTAATAAGCCTTATGTATAGTCAGAAACAATAAGATTTAATAATATCCACCATCTTAAAAGGAATAATCTATCTCAACACCGCCAGGCAGCTTGTAAAATTAGCATTAAACAGTTGACTTCAAAGTAAAACATACCGCGAGCTGTTGTCTTTCAATTGTGCTGCATGTAAACATAATATAAGCCCTAGTGGTGAATTATTTACAAGCCGTCAGCCGTCAACAACTAAATTCTGTTGACAGTTAACAACAAATCTCCACGTCCTTCAGAAACTAAATGCAAACCTGTACTAATTTTTAAGCGATTCTTTTTCAACTAGGCAATAACCAAACCTGATACTAGACACAGCCATCCTCACGCTGTGAGATCATGTTTAGTCATGCAGCATAACGTGTCAATTAAATTGGATTTCTCATTTGCTAGGTCTATTATGGATAAAGATCATGCAAACATATCAATTAACATGTAAAAATTATATTCAGTTACCTTAGGGCTTACCTACTATCCCATGTAAGGAGCACCGCCACCAGGTTGAGTCCTGCCAGCACCTCCCTGCCCCATCTGTGGGTTCTGATACCCACCCTGTACTCCCATCTGGTTCCCATAGCCTCCGGCAACCTGACTCCCATAACCTGCAGCAGGTGCTCCCTGGTTCACAGGGGCACCGCTAAGCCCTCCAAGCAGATTACCAAGCCCCAAACCAGCTCCCTGAGAGGCTAGCAATGCAGTCAAAGCCTGTCCAAGCACAGGGTTTAAAGCTGGTGCAGCAGCAGCCACCCCAGGGTTAAACCCAGCAGCAGCAACTCCAGGGTTGAACCCCACTCCCACTGCAGCAGGCCCAGATGGAGCCATCAAATGGCCAGTTTCTGATCCACTAGACGAGTATTTCCCCTTCTTAGAGTGATGGTAACGAGACTGATTTTGATGTTGTCCTTGCTGATGATGCTGCTGGTATTGCTGATGATGCCCGGTAGAAGCACCTCCACCAAACCCGCCTTTCGTCTGTTTTGGCCCATCAATGGCCTTCTGGCAATGCAAAACATGACCTTCAAAATTCTTATGAGGCTCCTCTAAGGCCTTCCTTGCACTCTCAATTGACCTGTATACAAAAAGTGCAAAGCCTTTCGGTTTCCCTGTATGCTTATCAAGCCCCAATGGACCTTCCTCAATTTCCCCAAACTGTTTAAAAAACTCAAGCAACTTCTCTGGGTCCATTTCAGCTGACACGTTACTAACAAAAATCTTCCTCTGAGTGTACTCAGACACAGGTGGAGCAGTAGGAGGCGGTGCAGGAACCGGCCCTTGCGAAGCCAACTGGCAAGAAGTAGTTCTATTCCCAATCTTCTTCTGCGGCTGTTTCAGAGCCCGGCGTGCTCCACTCCGATGTTTAAAGAGGATAAAAGCATAGCCCTTGGATTTCCCGGACACCCTATCGGTAACCGCTTTGCATTCTTCGATTTCCCCGTATTTAGAAAACTCGGCGGTGAGGGTTTCAGCAGTCGTATCCCAGCTAAGACCATGTACGAAGATCTTCCGTTGAGCCGGGTCCACATCCGCAAGCTCCCGAACCGACGAGATGAATTCCGGGTGCTTCTCGACCGCTTTCTTAATAAGGGTAATCAATTGATCTTGCCCAAAAGGTTCTAGAAGCTTCTCGAACGGCTCGTCGTCCAATTCCTCGTCTTGACTCGTTCCTTTTGGAGCTCCATTTTGAACGGCGGCGTTGGAAGAACCGACTAGGGTTTGGTTTTCGGCTTCTTCATCGTCGTCGTCTTCTTCGTTCTCCTCTTCCTCCTCTTCCTCTTCCAGTTCCACTTCCTCTTCTTCTTCAACCTCCTCTTCTACTTCCTCTTCCACTTCCTGTAGTTTCTGTTCCTCTTCTACTTTCGGTTTCGGATCTTCGGGTATGTATTCCTGATGTTGTTGTTGCTCTTCCTCTTTGATTGATTGAGGATCCGCGGTTTCCTTAGTGGGTTCGACCGCAGAAGATCGTTGCTTTCGCTTCTTGGCCATGGAGAGAACGAAGATTCGAAAAATTGGCTTCTTAGGGAAGAACTAGGGTTTCTGGGAAAATGGCGGAACTCAGCAATCACTCACGTCATCTGACTCGTTATGGAGCTTGGTTTTAGGGTCGGATCTGCGCCCATGATTTTATTCGGACCCAATGAAAGATGGACTGGGCTTCCTTTTGTGTTTTTATATATTTTAACGTGATTTTTATCATTTTTATTTATTATTATTATTAATGTATATATTATATAAAAACAGCTCCTAAAAGAATTTTTAGGAGTTAATAGGGCATTTTAGACGATATCAAAAAATATTAAGGATGTTTTAGGTCTTATAAAAAATTAATAGGGATAATTTAGACATTAAATTTTAATAAGGGCAATATTAGATATTTTGTAAAAAATTCATTTATTTATGTTTTAAATTGTTTTTATTAAATGTATATAGATATATTAAACTGAATATTATTTTACTTTTTATGTAGATACGTGTTTGTATATATAATATAAAATAATTATTTTAGTTAAACATTAATTTTTTATTGAAATAATACAGTTATTTAATACATGTGATTAATAAATACGTTAAAATGATTTGTTCTAAATTTTATATATAATTTTCTAGTTGCATTGATAAAAAAAAGTTTTGACATATATAATTAAAATTAAATAAAATATTTATATCTATAATTTTTATATAAATCTTTTTCTATTCCCTCTTAATCCTTTAGGTTTAACGAGGTAAAACAATATTTTTAGTTTAATTCTTAAACAACAATTTTTATCGATCATTTTACCATTAAAGGCCCATTTCCAATTTTATTTATGGAAATGGGTCAATTTTTTCATTATTTACCGGAAAAAACCGATTTTAGCAAAACGCGCTCACATAAGAGCGTTTTTGGGAGAAATTTTAGCAAAACGCGTCCCTTTGGAGCGATTTTGCCACATCAGCAGAGCGTGTCCAATGGCTATTTAATTTTTTGACAATTGGATGGTCCAACGGAAAAAAAAACCTATAAAACCCCCTCCTATTTTTCACACATTATTTTTTCAATTTTCTCTCAAATTTCTCAAAGCTCTCTTTAATTTTGGCAAAAAAAAAGCTCTCTTTAATTTTTTTTTGAATTAGTATTTTTTTTAATTTCAAAAATATTTGATCGTGTTAGCAATAGCCGGGGAATTAATTTGTCTCGATCATAAACATATCTTCGTCGAACAAATGAAAATGGTAAGGGTTAATTTTAATTTTTTAATATTATTTAATATTTTTCATTTATGTAATTTTAATTAATTTTTATTTTATAAATTTTTATAACAGTCTGTAGATCGGGTGTTACAATGCTATATTCGTAATATGTCTAGTCCTCCATCACCGTTGATAGAGAATTACTTGCGGGATGCAAGTTTTTGGCACGTGGCCATTATAGGTCAGGGTACAAGTTGGACCCGAAACTCATCAGTGCATTGATAGAGAGGTGGAGACCCGAGACGCACACATTCCATATTCCATGCGAAGAGTGTACCATCACTTTGGAGGACGTGCAGTTACAATTGGGATTGCCTGTGGATGGGTCCGCATTCACCGAGTTCGTCCAATCTGCTGATTGGGGAGCCGTATGTTACGATCTTTTGGGTGTGATTCTGGATAATATTTACGGAGGTCGGATCGAGATGGGCTGGTTACGAGATATATTCTCGGAGCCGGGGAATGATTCGACTGAAGTAGAAAGAATACCATATGATCGAGCATACATTCTTGAGATGATTGGAGGTTATCTGATGCCGGACTTATCATGAAACCTCATACATTTGAGGTGGCTACTGAAACTCGTTGATTTTAGAGTAGCTGGCGAATTTAGTTAGGGGTCTGCCGTGTTGGCAACATTGTATCGAGAAATGTACAGGGCGACGCCACCAACTAAAGCCAAAATCAGAGGTTGCCTATCACTACTACAATCATGGGCTCAGTTTCGCTTTCTATTTTTACTGTAACAACCTAATTTCCAGTGGTTTCGAAAACAATGATTCGAGATCACTAAATCCGACCAATGAGTTAAAATTTAATAAACTAATAATTATGGGTCAAGTGTGAATTTAGAAGAATTTTTGAATTAGTGAATTTTGTGATTTAAAAAGAATTTAATAGGTAAATTGGGTCTAAAATGAAGTATCGAGACCTCGAGTTCATAAACCAAGCCATAAATATTTTTATAAATATTTATGGAGTGTCATTGAGTTAGTATAAAAGTTTCGTTAGAAAATTTTAATGTTTGGATAGTCAATTAATTAAAAAGGACTAAATTGAAAATAGTGCAAAATTTGTTAAATTGTGATTAAATAGCTTAAGTGATAAACACGGGCTAAAACGCGTCCCTGGGGAAGCGATTTTGCCACGTCAACAAAACGCGTCCACGTGGGCGCGCTTTGTGCTGGCATGGCAAAATCACTCCCCCAGGAACGCATTTTGCTGAAATTTCCCCCAAAAAGCTCCTACATGGACGCATTTTGCTAAAATCGGCCATTTTCGATAAATAATAAAAAAAATTTTGTCCATTTCCGTAAATAAGGTTGGAAATGGGCCTTTGATGGTAAAATGGTCATTTTTATCGATTACTTTTTATTATTTATTGTCACTCTCTCCTCATTTACGTATAAATTATTAATTTATAATTAATAAAAAATAATTTAATTGAGAAATTATAAGATATGTGATTTTTAACAATAAAAATGTTCTCAAACTTTTCGAACTTCCTAATTATTAAATATAAATGTTGAAATTGAATCCTGTTTTTATCATTAATTTTTTAAATATTAACTAATTACCTCTCTTATAAATTATTTATTCTCTTTATTTGTTATTACATCTTAGAAAGCCCTTAAATTCATGGAATTCTTTTTCGTTTTTATTAGATTTGCGTAGTGTTATTTTTGGCCTTTAACTTTACAAAATTGAAAATTTGTTATTACATGAACGAATTCAAATATTATTATCTAAATTGAAAATTTTTTAAAATTAAGTAACTAAAACAGGAATGTAGACATAGTTGAGTGACCATTTGTATAGTTTACCCTTAATTTTATATAATGCAAGTTAAATCATATATAAAAATAAAACAAAATTATATTACAAAAGCATAAAAATGAGTTGGGTCAGATTAGACTCAGACCTTGAGTGTTGAAACTCAAATCCAACTTATATTTTAAATGGGTTCTTTTTTTGCCCAAACCAATTTTTTTAGGTATTGTACTTTTGTTTAAAGTTTAAACCCTCTCATATTTTGCACAAACATTTGGAATTGGACAAGTAACTTAACCTGTGAATAGGTCTAGTTTATATTTTTTTGGTGATGAATCAAGTTTGATAATGAACCTCGTGGAGAAGTGAGATGTGCTTAGATGCTTTTCAAGTTCTTGAGCTAAGGGTGCTTACGTTTATGCTCAGGAGCACTATCTAATGCTAATGTTAATCTATGATCAGAGATCAGATACAGGGATTAAGATCTCTAACCTTTATGCTTGGTCCAAAAACCTTTTCCTAGTTTGCAAAATGGTCCTGTACTAAGTTGTATTTGACAGTTGACTCTAATAATATCACACTATAACAATTGTCCCTCTTAAGTCTAAAGCATGTTAGGAAATAGCTTGACAAAGACTAAGACAAGCAAAATATATTACTATATAAGCGAGTGAAGAGCATTAGAGATTTTGTAGTCAAATTTGTATATTTGCGTGATTGTATCTCATGAAAGATTTTGTGCATAACCGAGCTATGTAACTGAAGTGTTTCTGTGGAAGTCAATTCACTTTGGCGCAATAGTATCCTTCTAGGAGTTTTGATTGGTGTAATTGTATCACATGAGAGAGTTTGTTGCGGTTAAGGAAGAGAGATTTGTTGTTAAGGAGCAGGACTTTACTATTGAGGAGCAGACGAATGTTAGCAATAAGCGGAAGTTTATTGTTGAGTAGCAAAAGTTGTTTGCTGCTAAGGAGCGGAAGTTTACTGTTGATGAGGAAAAGTAGGCTACCGAGGAGGACAATTTCATTGTTGACGACAGACCTCTCGTAATGAAATTAATACATCTTATTGACTAGTCTGCAAAGTAGTCCCACACTCTAGTTGTAACAATATATTGGTATAACTTGTTGTTTGTATTATTTTTGTATTAACTTACACATATATTTAAGGTATATTTGAATGATTTATATATAAAATTGTTGTTTTATTACTTTCTTGTATCACAGTGTCTAAAACAAGTAGTGAAATAAATTTATTTACAAGTCAGCATTGATCAATTATTACTATTTTTTCTAAATCATTCTAATTCAGCTCAAATTATTATTTGGAGCAGAAAATCGCATAACGGCTTTTTAAACTCCAAAAGTTGGGTCTCTCCAAAATTAAGCCGTCTTTCATTTCCATTTTCATCATCATTATATTTGTCTTTGCTTGTTCTCTTTGGTCAAGCAACGCAACTTGAGCTACAATCATCTGGATGCGAGTCTAAAGTTCATGTATCACAACGCAACTTGAGCTACAATCTTCTTCTGGGGTAAGAACATTGCTTCTTAGTTAGTTCTTGCTCACGCTCAATTCCCTATTTCAGCAACCACGTACCCCCACTTCAAACGTGTTGAAACCCTGCGTTTTATACCCCCTCCGAAAAAAAAGGGACAAAATTGATGAGAAGGTGTTTGAGTTTTTGACCCAGACAGCAAAAGAAGCCATTTTTGCTTTTTTTCTTCTTCGTTTCTGAGTGAGAATTTCTTGGAGAGAAATGGAAGAGAATAGAACTTCGTTATTGGAGAGAGAAGCAGAGTACCGTGAAAAATGCCCAGGTTGTAAGATGGATCGTCTCAAACAAGAACAAGCCGGGGTCCCTTACAAGCTATTGTCTTTTATCTGGATTGTCTCTCTCTGTACTGGTCAGTACTTAATATCCATAAACGTGTCAAAGACAAAGGTTCAAGCATTCTTCTAACAGTGGTTAATAATATTGTGGACACCTGCACTCGAAAATCTCACGATTTTGTCTTAATAAAAGCACTACATAGTCATTGTGGATACTCACAATGTTTCAATGTAAGATTGAGGTGTTACTGATAATTGCTTTTGGGTTGTCCTTGAATGGAAATAATCAAATCATTTCAGCTTTCCTATATTTTGCTTTGCTGTACCTTGAACTCTTCTTAGGAATGTCTTATGATTTCCTTTTTTCCTGTTGGTTTTTTTTTTTTTTTGTTGTTGTTGTTGTTGTCTCTTTTAGTTTTAACAATCGTGTCTTATGTTATTATTTCGTTACAAATTTTCAGCCTTGCAAATATCATCACTATTCCCGTTTGTTTACTTTATGGTATGTTATCTGCCTCTGGAAAACCTATTACATACTGTAACTTATTACTTCTTATTGAAGGCTGGGAAATTTGGTTTTTATTGTTAGTTTGCTATAATTGAAGATGCTACTATGGAAACTGAAAGTGTTATTTTGTATACGGATTTTTTGGTTGGCAGATCAGAGATTTTCATATTGCAAAAAGAGAGGAAGACATTGGCTTCTATGCAGGATTTGTGGGTAATATCTTATCCTAATATTCATTAGTTTTTACAAGCTGGTAAATTAGATTTCAGGATGGTGTATTGGTATTCAGTTACAGTAATTTTTGCCCATTCTAGGGTCTTCATTTATGGTTGGAAGAGCTTTGACATCTCTTTTCTGGGGAGTGGTTGCTGATCGATATGGTCGTAAACCTGTTATATTGATAGGGACATTTTCAGTGTCAGAATCTTTTCCATCAACTACCTTTCAAACTTATTTTATAATTAAAAAAATGAAGTCTTTTGATACAAGTGATTGTCAATTGGCAATTGTATCATCACAATTTTTTTATTTCAGGGTTGTGTTCAACACTCTCTTTGGCCTTAGCACGAACTTTTGGATGGCACTGTCCATGAGATTTTTTCTTGGGTGCTTTAATAGTCTGCTTGGCACAATAAGGGTATGTGTTCTCAGTCTGCATTTTTGAACTCATATACATTTACTTACACAACAAGCATTTCCGAGTATTACTTACTCAAGAGGACTTCAATACTTTACCTTCTTGGTTGTTCTTCCAGGCTTATGCTTCTGAAGTGTGTAGAGAAGAGTATCGGGCTTTGGCACTTTCAGTTGTAAGATGATTGATTTTGTAGTCGGTTGGGTACATTATCTGGTTTTTGCAGTATTATATTTATATCAGACTTCGCATTTCAGGTTAGTACATCGCGAGGCATAGGACTGATTATTGGCCCTGCTATTGGAGGATTCTTTGCACAGGTAGAGACGTTCCATCACTCCACTCTTTACACAGATTGTTAAAGAAAATTTTCTTGCCTTCTAACCATATTTATTACTTCATGTATGGCCTCCTAGCCTGTAGAGAAATATCCAAATCTTTTCGCGGAAAGCTCCATTTTCGGGAGGTAGTCCACATTGCTTTTTTTTATCCACATGTCATATTTTTTCCCATTTTCTCTCTATGTGGTGATGTTCTGATGTGCATACAATTGCAGATTTCCCTACTTCCTACCATGCCTCATAATATCAGTTTATGCCGTTGGATCTCTTGTTGCCTGCAAATGGCTTCCAGTAAGTTTCAAACTCATTTTCTCATCTTTTGCATTTTCTTGTTCCCTCTCTGGCTTGGGGAATTGGTAATTACAATAGAAGTTCATGATCAATAAAGACATTATTCTATAGGTTTGAACTTTGGATATTTGACTATTAGACACAGGTATCCATCATTCATCCCTAAGTCTGAGCAACATAGCTGCTCATTAAGATTAAGTTTACTTTCTATTTCTTTCAGTCTTCAATATGTTTTTCATTTATTGGTTGTTTACTGGTTTATATGCATGCATTTGCCTCCAGTTTGCACATTATGATTTGATTCTTAGAGAAAAAAAAATTGCATTTGGCACTGAGACAAGTTTAATCCTTTTATGGGGTATGCTTCTTATATAGGCGATTTATAAGATTTCTATTGTTTATTTCTTTCTCCTTTCTGGTGACGAACACTTATGCAGGAAACATTACACAAGCATGCTGAAAAGGCACATGAGAGAGCTGATCTACATGATATTTCAGAACATTCTTCAAATGATTCTGGTCAGAAAGATAACATAGTAGAACTAGAAGACAAACAGATTCACAAATCAAATCTCTTAAAAAACTGGCCACTAATGTCTACAATAATCGTATACTGCGTTTTCTCACTTCAAGAGATGGGTTACTCTGAAGTAAGTTATATCCCTTAAACACAATTTATTGTCATCCCCCATGCCTATCTGACTTAAGTACAAACTTCTCACATTGTCTAGGATTCATCATGATCTGATCTTCACATATTCTTGATATATATGTGTGTGTGTGTGTGTGTGTGTGTGTGTGTGTGCGCTAGAGTTGTTCATGTTTTACATAAGACACTTGACATGTCTTTGCAGATATTTTCACTTTGGGCAGTTAGTGATAAAAAATATGGAGGATTAAGCTTTTCATCCCAAGATGTTGGTGAAGTTCTTGCTATCTCTGGTATATCCATAACTTTCAATGTTGCAATAATTTCCTAGAAAGTATTTGCAATTTGATTTTTTCTTTTTCAGAAAGCGTTAGTCTAATAGCATGCTTTCCATCATTTCCAGGATTTGGTCTTTTACTGTTTCAACTGCTGTTGTATCCACCAGTTGAGAGACGCCTTGGGCCTCTCATGGTTACACGCCTTTCAGCTGTAAATTCTTACCTCCACATCACTGTATTCCTATACTTCTTTTCTTTGGGTTAATCTATAAATACACCTTTTAATTTTTAACCATTTGGCACCTAAAGAGAAAAATAAAATTTATAATCAAATTATTATATTTTATTTTCATCAAGTAAATTAAACCCAATTGACTGATGTTGTTCAATAATATGCTGACGTGTAACTTCATTGACCAATAGTAAATCCTCACTTCTTGGATCACTGTTAGAAAATATTTGACTTGACTTATGGCGGATCAGTATTGGTTACAATTCCACATCACCATTTTATGTGATGGATTTTTATTATTTTTTTAGTAAAATAGCTAGTTGATGCTACTTTTTTGTAATCTTCAGGTAATATCAATTCCATTGTTGTCATGTTTCCCCTATATAGCAATGCTTTCAGGGGTAGTCCTGCATTTGGTGATAAATTGTGCAGCCATATTAAGAAACACTCTATCTGTAAGTGAATCTAAATCCTAAATATGTACAAATACATGGAGAAGTTTCTGGTGATGAACTCCAGGTTCTGAATCCAATGAATACACTGAAATGAATCAGACACGCTTCTTTTAAACTGTTTTTCTTTCTTTGTTCTTTTCGGTTGAAACTGTCTGATTTATGGGGCAAATTCATTGGTATCGTGTAGGTTTCACTTGTTACTGGATTATTCATATTGCTGAACAATGCAGTGGTAATGTTTTCTGCCCATATTTTGGGAAATATTTCATATTAAATCTATGTTGAACCCTTCATTTTTCTTTTCAGACATAGGGGTGGACATACAACCCTCCAAATACATAGAAACACCGAGAAAAAACAATTGTATTAATTGACTTTGATTGTATATACTTGAATTATCATTCCTCTCTCTGGTTTCAACATTGTTTGTTTATTCTTTTTCTTGTTTCAGCCTCAAAGTCAGAGAGGGGCTGCTAATGCCATTTCAATAACTGCAATGTCTGTTTTCAAAGCATTTGGTCCAGCAGGAGGAGGAGCGCTGTAAGTATCTTTTTTCTTTCCATTTTCTGTATGTATTTTAGCTTTTTATATGTGAATCACACTAGTCTATTTGAGCAGCAAAATCTGCACAGTTCAGCACTTTCAATTTTTACAAACTGACAATGCTTTTGTGCCACAATATCGTCGACATATTCGAGATTTTGAAGGAGAGGTCTTAGTTTAAATTGTTGATAAAACGCTGAACTTAATTAATTCTTAAATTTCAAAGTTCTTGAAGGGCCAAATGTGAGGCTTCTTATTATGGTTGATTATATTGTTAAAATGAAATCTATAGAACCTGAACTAGGTCAAGTTGAAGCATGTGGTCACCCTTAAAAAGTGATGCAGTAGATTTAGTGTTCGATTCCTGGAATGTGCAACATCTTCCCTTCACCTCAAGCCGCAACCTTTTTTATACTCATTGCTTAGAGAGACAAAACCAAAGATTAATTCAATCTTAAATTTAGCAAATGTTTGTTTTCTTCCTGGCCAATTTATATACCAGAACTACTATTATTTCTCGACTCAATAAGGGTCTTATCAACCTTTTTTCGTTCATGAAAATGTAGATTTTCTTGGGCACAAGAGCGACAAGTTGCCTCTTTTCTTCCAGGTTTGTAGTTGAATCCTAATAATACAGCTTCAAAATAGGCTCGGATCGATTTACTATATATACATGTGGGTATTGAATACAAGACATTTCTTTGATTTTTGGATTTTGGAAACAGGTGATCAAATGGTTTTCTTTGCGCTAAACGTGGTTCAATTTATTGGATTGCTATTGACTTTCAAGCCCTTTCTTGCTGAACCGTACCAGAGAGAATAGCATCAACAATTATTTTTTTAGTTCACTTCATCGGTATTCTCATCATATGAATCATTATTGATTAGTGAATTGACCCGAATAAAGTCTGAATCTCACTGGATTGATCATTTCAGTTTTAATAACGATGTTAAAAGCAAATTTCGGTTCAGTCTTTCCAAATTTAAACTACAGAGATAAGTTTAAAGTATTAATAAAGAAGTCAATACATTATTGTACAAAACCGAGTTATTTCTTTAAACAATAAGATTTTATCAAACAAGGATGACTTTGTTAAAGCTCTAAACTAAAATGAGCTAAGCTACCAAAAAGAAAAAGAATAAAAAAAAAGAAACTGCAAATGTGTTCAAAAAAGGTTGAAGTAACGCAATCTTTTTAGTGAAAATACAATAAAATTCGTAAAGCTCAAAATTGCCACATCGAGCACAAGAAGAAAGCTGGTTACGTGCAGATAAATACTTGATCACTCCCCCCTTCCTTGCCTTGAATACTCTATAAGGACTAATTGTCCAGTCGTCTTGTTGGAACAAGCTATATCTGTAAGCTGCTCCATATTTATATTTTGATGTTGAAGTAATCCGGGTCAAAATGGTGTAATCGAACATAACCATCCTCACCACCGCTCGAGAAACTACAAGTTCAAAAGACAGAGACTTGTAAAAATGACTGAAGACTGGGCAAATACAAAATAGAGGGAAATAGTGCAAGTGAGCTATACATGCAAGTTGTGAAAACTATAAAAAAGCACAATTTGCCTCTTACCTCTTCCCATCAGGGTTAAAAGCCAAGGCATTTATGGGCCCAAAATGACCTTTTACACCTCCAATTTCTTCTTGAAGAATCTACCAAGGCAACCAAACAATTCGATAAAAAGGGAAACAAAATTGCAAAAATAACAAATCTTCACCTCATAAAGAAACATTCTTTTGATAAACATAAAACTAACCTTGTCAAAGAATTTAGCTTCGAACTTCCCAGCACGATGATCTGTCGTTGTGACAGCTGATGCATCCTGACCACCTCCAAGCACCACCTAGATGGAGAAAAGGCATTCAGAAAGATTAGAGTGAGATGTAATTGTTGAGGCAAATAGAAATATTCGTGAGTTTGAATGCAGATTACTAGATCAGTTGTTCGCCCACTTACTATAACCAACTAAATCCAGACAATTGAACATAAGCATTTGACGATAAAATGAATAATTTTTCCATGCTTGAGGTGCATTACAATATTAGACACCTTTAAGCCTTAGTGCTAGAAGTTTAAATGTTTCAAGTCCAGAAGCTATTACAATACTAAGAAACGAGATACTGAACTTCAAGAACTAGAAAAAGGCTATGTCAGATTTTTAATGCAGCCAACTAAGGAAAGATGCAGTTAGGGGCAAAGGGAATTGCATACAAGTTATGCTGCTCATATTTGTTCATACTTACATGGTCGAGAAGTGGAGACATAGCAACAGCATTGACTGGACGTTCAGTAACATAGGTCTTGATAAGAGTCAACGATCTTGTGTCCCATAGCTAAACATTTACAGAAAAATGTAAGAAGAATTAGGCAGAGGAAATTTTAGCCAAAGAATAAAGAATCTGGGGTTATTTCAGAAAATAGCCACAAATGCTCAAAAAACTTGTGAGGTTAATAAGATGCATCACCTTGGCAGATTTATCTAAGGAACCGGTAAGGAAGTGTGAACCGTCTGCAGATTTTGTAAGTGATGTTATTGTCTTTTTGTGACCCGATTCCTTGTCAGCCTCCCTAAGTAGTTTTCCAGTCTAGAAGACAACATCGACAAATCCAACCCGAAAGATAAGATCATTTCCAATGTACAGATTAATAAAGGAACATGACAGAGGATATTGAAGAAAGATAATTAAAAAATAAGAAAAGATCTAGTTTGAAGAATATCAAGAAGTGAAAACAAATTATTACATCAGAATATTTTCAATGTTGAAGACAAACCGATCAATTGTGCAACATTATAGAACAAAAATAGCTTCCGTGCTCACAAAAAGAACTATTCATATCTGACAGCAATTTACCTCAGAATCCCATATACGAATTACGGCATCTTCTCCAGCACTAACGATAGTCCTATTGAGGGGTCCCCAAACAGCTCTGTTTATTCTACCTTGAGGACCCTTGATGACAAGCTCAGACTCCTCAGTCTCTGCATAGTTATTTCACAACGTAATTAACCAGAATATAGACATCAAAGAAATCAGCAGACTAATACTCTAAGTAAAATTTTTATGAAAGAGAAAGAAAAACAAATAAGTATATTGACAGACTGTTACAAATACATTATACATTCTACTGTCAATAACTTATTACCCTGTTTCACTCCCGAACGTGATTATATTCATTACTTTAACAAATGACTCCCAATTATTGCATAATAATTATTTTATCATTTTTGTGAGAACCACGCACAAAAAAAAGTGCATATTTTTTTCTTTAACAATATTTGATCTTCTACATTGTAACTAGCTTCAACATCTCACTCAAAAGTTCAAAATCCCTACCTAAATATATAAATACAAAATTTAACAAACTGAGCAGCAATCACTTAGAGAGAGAGAGAGAGAGAGAGAGAGAGAGAGAGAGATCAGAACTTTAAGCTTACGTTCAGTTGGGTCTCTAGCAATGCGTTTAACGTGAATAGCGGAAGTCAATTCCATGAAAGGATCCGTAGTAATTACAGCTAGTTTATCCCCTACAGAGAAATCCACCGACCTCGCAGGAGAACCGAAATTGAAAGTATATAATTGAGCTCCCGTCTGAACATTCCACAGCTTCACAGTTTGATCGGCACTTCCCGTAATAAGCCTCATCGAATCCCCTACAAGTTTTGAGGGAGGGGACTAAAAATTGGAACTTCAAGTTTAAAAACTAAAATAAAATAAATAAAGAACAAAAAGAACTTACTTGAGACGTCGCAAGACCAAACGGCGCCATTATGGCCACGATAAGTGCCGAGACGCTCGCCATTGTCGGCGAACCAAACGGTAGGGGTATGGTCCTTAGCGCATGAAAACAAAAGATCTCCATCTCTGTTGTACTTGAGAAACGTCAATGGCCTTTCATGACCTTTCATCAAAATCGGCCTCATCTTCTTCTTTTCTTCTTTTCTCGCCAAAAATTTAAAGAAAAGAACTTTCGTCAACTAACTACTCTGAGATTTAGGGTTTTGAGCTTTTTCTGCTTCTACTAATTTTTGTTACCTGATTTTAACATATATGGATGAGCTTAAGTTAATTAACTTAATATATGGGCTTTTAGCCTACTTTTGACTCAGCTTCGGCTCTGTCAAAAAGCCCAGCTTGAGTCATAGGTAATCCTGTTTAATAACTGGGCGGAAGGCTGGAAAAATCTTTACGTATTTGATCTGAACCGTGAAAATTGTTAGATAATAAAATTATGGGATAAAGTAACAATTAGTTCTTGAACTTGTCAACTTTTCTCACTTGAGTCCCTAATTTTCTTTTGCTCATATTAGTCTCATAACTTGGTATTTTTTTCAATTAGATCCCTAAGCATAGATTCTATTTAAGGTTTGATGATATGGCACTCTCATATCGTGCCCATCTCACCATCGAGAAATCAATATCAAATTAATAGAATATGTAAACATCGATTGCTAAATTTATTAAATTTTTTAAAATAAATACCAAATTAACAAAGCATGTAAAATTTATGAATTAAATTATTGTTATGCCAATAAAACATCTGACATGTCAACATTCCGTTAGGGGTTTGATGGTAGAATGACTAAAATTTACAATTTTTCAAATTGTAAAATATATATAATCAAAATAAATGTGCCCTTAAACTTGAGTGACAATCCTGATATTTTACCCTTCGTTATTTACATTTTAAAAGTTACATAAATTTATATATGTATTTTTTTGTCTGTTTTTATTTGATAAAAGTTACATATTTTAGTTTCAAAAGGTAACAATATTAATTTTTTAGTATTCGATTTAGATTTTAAGGTTGTTTTGATGAAAATTAATTGTTAATATTATTATGTTTGAATTTTTCATAATTTTATTAATAGAATAAATTTAATATTAATTGTGAATTTATTTAATCTTACATTTAATTTATCAAATACAACAAGATGAATATGATTTAATTTGGATTTTAGGGTTGATTTGATGAAAGTTAATTGCTAATATTATTGGCTAATTATAATTTTCTCTTAAATCAACTCTAAAAGCTAAATTAAACACTAAAAGTTATTACCGTTAGCTTCAGGTACCAAAATGTATATTTTTTGTCAAATATAAGAACCACATTGAAAAGGAAATTATATCGTGTTAAAAAATATTTAAACTTAGATACCAAATCATATATTAAGCCTATAAATAAAAACAGGTGCCAAAGAAAACAAGGCACCACATGTTTAGACACAAAAAAATAGAGGGGATGTTTGATAAATAGAGTTTTGAGTATTTTTTAGTTGATTTGGGCACAAATAGAAGATTAAGTATTCAAATCCCTTAATTGTTGTGTTTGGTGTATGGAGGTTTGTAAGAGTTTATTGAGCTAAAACCTCCACAACAAAAAACGCAAGGATGGGTAACTTTTTTCATAGCTGATTGGGAATGAGATATCTGAAATAACATATCTGACTGTACTTGTTCAAATTTTACTCATTTTGCCACATGCCCTCAAACCTAATGAAATATGTGGAACGAGATATGTATCTATTTCTTGAATATTTATGTACTCTTAATTTATTTTCAATTTACTTGCATAAAATGATTTATTATGCAACTTTATATTAATCGAAATATGTTACTTGACAAATTTATTTAGAGTGTGACATAATTACCACTAGTTTACATGCTAAGAACATGACATAATTATCACTAAAAATACAATTTACAATTATATTTATATGTTATTAATATTTATCAATTTTCACAAGGTTAATATTTGCAAAGAAGACACTTAAGAAATTTGTTTATTTGAATTTTAAAAAATATTTACTTATTAATTTCTAGAATTGATGTTTTAATTCAATGATAATAGTATTTTATTTCAATAATTTCACCCAATAAAAACTGAAATATTATAAATAAATAAATATTTAACAATAAAATTATCATGTACTTATTTTTCATTTTACAGATATCAACTTTCAACTAAATTTTATCAAACACTTTTAAATAAATAATTAATAGAATCAATTAATCAATTATTAATCAATTTTCAAACAGAACCCATTGGAAAAAAAGAAGCAGCACCAAAGCCCATAAGAGGGCCGACAGTCGAAGCCCAAAGAAGTGTACTCAGCTCCAACCAAAATGAAGATGACGTCCTTCACCAAATAACCAATCCAAGCAGTTATCAAGTTGGCGCCCGGGCAAATCAAGGACACCGAACCTCACAACATGGCGCCAGCATGGTACGAGTGAGTTATCAATCTAGTTGGATACACATGTGATCAACAAAATTTATTACTCTTTTAATCATGGCCTGACCCATCCATAAATATGGGTTGAAGGATTTACTTTGTTTGAAAAGGAAATATATATAAAAAAGAATAAATCTATTGAAATTAAATAAAAAGACTATTTTAAAACATTTTATAATATAACAAGTTTTATGGTTTTTATGATTAGCTTATGACAAAAGAAGAGAAAGGAGATAAGAATAAAAAGCTCAAAAGTAAAAAGAAGATAAGTTCAACACATCTTGTAGTTGTCATCATCTGACAATTGCGACTCGCAACATTATCCCATTATTATCTAATTTAAGACTGATTCGTCGGTGAATTACGTAATTAAAATAGGATTACTCATAAATAAATATTTGATTAATTTTTAATTTTACTTAAATAGAATTTTAAAACGTACGGACACTAATATAGTTACCCAAGAGTCTGGTTAAGTCAATGAGCTTACCTTATCTAATCAATTAGGTAGAGATACGGTTAAAAATACATTAAGTCAGGACAAGAAAACCTAAAGAATTATTAAAGAATGATAAAGAAAAAATAAAGTGATAAAAATGATGTTTTAATAAAAATTTTAAATTTTTATATAGAAAAAAACGGTTGAGTTGACATTTTCGAGAAAAATTACGCCTTGATCAGATCAGTCTATGATTCTTAAACGTTAAATAAAGAGGATGCACGATACAGAAATAGGAATGGTTGTGTATTAACGTTCCCCCTTTTAATTTATCCAAATAGCTTGTCTGCCAATGGAAGACAAATAAAATACTAAAAAGAAAAAAGAAAAAAAATGGTTTTTGATCAGAACAACGTTTCCCGGCACTTGCAGTCGAACACGTTCCTAGTGTCAATCTCCGTAAATAAACCGAAAACCAGTGTTCTTTAATCCCTGGCTTCACTTTATTACTGAAACAAGTTTCTCCTTGTTTTCTCTTATTTTTAATCTAATTTTTGTTTTCTTTTTGGATATCTTTGAAAAATTATATACTAAAGGACTGAAAAATATGGGGAATGCAAACGGAAGACAGGACGGAGCTAACGGCGGTGTCGACGATCTATCCGGAAGATCCAATGGCGGCGAGGCCGTTGTTCCTGGAGCCGCTGCAGTTGGAATTCGCGTGCCATCGTCTGATTCAATGGTGAATACTCCGCCGCAGAGCCCTGGGCGGTCTCGATCCCCGCTTTTATTCGCTCCTCAGGTTGGCATCTTCAAATTTTCAATGATGGTTTCAGGACTTTGAACTTATTTTAAATTTAGTAATCCAATTTACTCAAAAATATTTACAAGTAAAATAAAAGATGTTTTGTTTGAGAATATGTTTGAATTAGGAAGATCTGAGCTTTGCTTGTGAATTTGAAACAACTAACTGAAGAACAGTTCTGTGTATTGAGTGACAGGTAAGGGGAATTAGAAATTGTTAATGGTTTCAGGGAATGAAACGTGGAAGGTAGAGTTTGAGCGTGTATTTTTTGTCACTGTTTGGGCAATTCTGCAAACGCTGGTGGATGAGTGTGTTGATATCTTTTAAAGTTTAAGCTTTGTTGCTTTTTGAGAGATTGTTAGAAGCTTGGAACGAAAAGTGACTTGTACGTAAAAAAAGAAAGCTGAAAAGCTAATACTTTTGTTGGATCCTTTTCGTATAGCATGCTTTGATTTTGTTTGGTTCATTGCTTTTTTTGAAATTTGTTTGAGAAAGTTACTGCGTTTGCACATGTTGTAATCCTTAAGAGGGGGTACTTAGATGTTAACGTCTTTATATCATCTTTTGAGCTGTTGATTGGTGAGAACTAAACTAAACACATATATGACACATGGTGAGGAGGAAGAGTGAGTGATAAGACTAACCAATGCTAATACCCCTAAAGTATTCAACTTTTGGAAACATGAAACAGAATCTTCTTGACTGTTGGAACCCCCAATCTCATTGATGTCTACATTGGTTTGGTCTATGAGAAATTTTGCCCTTTTATGCAGTGTGTGTGTGTTTAATTCTCATTCATAGATTCTTGTCGAGCTTTAGACACTTAAATTTTAGGGGTTATTATCCACATTGTTTTTCAAGTAAAAGATTGTGAAAATTATTATTTCAATTAGTTTCTTTGATTTGTTAATCTCCTGTCCTAGTTAGATAGTAACTTTTATTTCTTCAATAAAAAAAGTTGTTTTGGGGCCGTAGTCATATTTTTTTGACATCTTTTCATCGGTTCAAGGTCTATTTGGATTGCCAAGTGAGGAGAGGGAGAAGAAGTTTGCTGATGGTTACCTATGAACTAAAGAGTTTTGTCCATCTAAGTAGTGGTCTTTAAACTGATAGGTTGGTTGCTTTCGATGCAATTTCAGGTTCCTGTAGCTCCCTTACCAAGGGCTGATGGCCATTCCTTTTTCAACCAAACTTGGCGGCATGATTCTCCTGTGGTTGCTGATAGTCCGTCAGAGAAAGGAATCCCTGTCATCATTACATGGAATTATGGTGGTAATGACGTGGCCGTTGAAGGTTCTTGGGACAATTGGAGATCAAGGTAGGTCTATAGTTCATTAGTATTGTAGATGCACTTTTGCATGCATAACGAAATTTGCTGTTCCTCTTTTCATCCAAAACCTGAGCACATGGACCTCATATAATATAGTCTGATATTTTCTCGTTTGCAGGAAGATGCTGCAGAGATCTGGTAAGGACCACTCAATTCTTTTGGTCCTTCCATCTGGCATATACCATTACAAGTTCATTGTCGATGGTGAATGGAGATATACACCTGATCTGCCTTTTATAGCTGATGAAATGGGCCGCATTTGTAATCTTCTTGATGTTCATGTATGTATCTTCTAATCATGTACCTTTGTTTTTACTTCATCTAATTCCTGGGATGGTGTAGCATGCAAAACTCGGAATTTACAAATTTAACATATATTGTTGCTTAAAAACTAAAATTCAGAGGTTGAATATATTGTTTCAACTTTTGAGCTGACATGGAGAAATTAGAAAGATATGTGTTACATAGGTTCTCTCTTGTCTAAGACATCTCGATAATGATTTTACTATGTCACCCTTTTTGCTTGCCCATAACTAAGATGGTGGTGATACTCGTCACTGGTTTTGTTGCCTTCATTTGTTTAATTACTTGTCACTATTTCTTGCAGGACTATGTACCTGAAAATCTGGATAGTGTAGCCGAGTTTGAGGCTCCAGCATCTCCAACTTCCAGTTACAGTCAGGCATTTCCAGCGGAGGAAGATTTTACAAAGGAGCCTGCTGTGGTTCCATCCCAGCTACATTTAACTGTCCTCGGTACAGATGACCAAGATGGAGCATCATCCTCGAAGCCTCAACATGTTGTACTTAACCATCTTTTCATAGAGAAAGGATGGGCATCACAGTCTGTTGTTGCCCTCGGATACACCCATAGGTTTGAGTCCAAATATGTGACTGTTGTACTCTATAAGCCACTCAAAAGGTAACATGTGCTTTTCCCATGCTCGACTCTGTAAAGAAATCAAAGTGACTTTCATATTCGTTTGTGAAGGTACACCTCTGTTTTATAGATGATGCTTCGACACTTTTTTAACATGAACAACATGAACTTTGTTTATAAAGTTGTGCTTTTAACATTTGTTTACCTTCAAATGTTTGGACATGGAAAGCTTTTACATCTTACTAGCACTTGAAACTAATGCAACCGCTATACTATTTTTTGCTTCATCCGGACCTTTTAAGGCTCTATAAACCCAAAGGGAAAAGAGGAACAAAAGTCGGTCTAGAATTGTATTATCTGTATAATCGAGAACATTAATAGATAATGCTACCTGCAGTCATGTTTATGTAGGTTATTGGATTTTTTGAACCATTTATGATATTTCAGTTTAGTTTTTGGTTTTTCAAGTTAATTTTGAATTTTAGGTTATTGGATTTTATTTTAATAAAATGGTTTTGTTTATGGCTGTTGACATTATCAGTCTTTTACATAAATATTTTTAAAGTTTTTTTATTATTTTAAATATAAATATTTATTCTTATATCATGAAAAAATTAAATATAATTATGAATAATAAAAAATCTGCTTTTAGAACTTATAAACTAAAATGGTCAAAACATCAATTGATTTTTTGTTTTCTCATACTTGCAATTGCCAAAACATTCGAGTGAAATCATTTTCCTCCATTGGGCTCTTTTGGATTTACCGTAATAATTCCAAGCCCATGATCCAACCTCTCATACAAATACAGTGACTTAGTGGTTGTGGTAAATCATAATGTTTGTAACAACCGATTTTGAGTTTGGACCATTTTCTTTTTTCTTTTTTATTTTTATATTTAAGGTGACTAAATTATTAGTAAATTTATATTTTAATTATTTAACTTTAAAAAGTTACAAATAATTATTAAATTACTCGAAAGTTTTTATTTTAAGTTATTGAACAATTAAAATTTTCTTTTAAAGGAAAAATCCAACTAACAAGCTCCAAACAACAATTCAACGATTAGTATAATGGATTAAATATTCATTAAGAGTAGAAGAATATAATTTAAATTCAATTCGATTTAATGATCAATGTCAGAGATCAGAGAATAAAGTTACTTAGATTTTTGTTTACAGATTCATGACATCTAAAATTGTCTCATTAAAAAAAATTGAATTGCAGAATAAAAAAGAAAGATAGCTCTCGAGTATGTAGACAATACAAATACATAAGATTTTAATAGGTTTGTGACTTTAATAATAATTATTGAATAGTTTGAATAACTTTTTAAAATTAGAAAATATAAACTCGCATAATTTAACGATGTTGTCACCTTTTTCTTTTTGTAAAATCAACTCCCGAAACTGAGCTTGAAATTTTTGAGAAGCTCACTCTGTTTAACATGTAAACTTATTTGATTTTAAAATTTATATTTTTTGAATATATTAAGTCACATCACAGTTCACACTAAGGGAGATGGTGGAGAGGCTCTTCAAGTCGCATCAGTGTTGATACAGTACTGGCACAAACGCCCCAGCCTTGCTTGCTTCATTTGCATTGCTTGCTTTTTTTCTCTCAATTTCTTTCCTGTTCACACACAAGCTCCATCATATCCCACTTTAGCAAACGTCTTCCTTTCCTTTTAGTGGTTTGATTTGGGATATAAAATCACTTTTATCTTAATAATATGTAATCAGAATCTAAAACTATTTAGCATATTACATTATTTTATTGAGATAATTAATAAAAGCTTATATTAACTCTGATTTAATGTGTAATTTAATATGTAAATTTTAATTTCACGTAATTATATATATAATTATGTTTGTGTTTCATGCAATTTTAATTTTGATTTAATTATAAACATTTTAAAAATAAATATAATAGTTATATTTGTATCATATAAATATAATTATTTGCTTGTTACATGTTAACATAAAATGATGTATTATCCATAATTGTTTTAATAATTTATAACAATTAAATCAAATCAATATTTAATTAATAAGATTGTACAAAATTAAAATTGATGTATAATATTGGATATTAAAATAAAGTTCGTGTATAGTTTTATACTTTATCTTGGTTAATTTGAATATATAAGATTTGGTGTTTAGTTTAGCTAAGCAAGTCTGGCAAATTTTTTCTCAGCCCGATTGTCTGTTGTCAAGAGTTTTTAAAGCCCGTTATTTTTCTTTTTCTGATATTTTTTCAGCTAAAGTGGGGTCTTACCCTTCACTTACCTGGAGAAGTATTTGTAGTGCCAGGGATGTGTTTGACGATGGTTTACTGTGGCGGATAGGCAGCGGTGCTAGGGTGAACATATGGAATGATCCCTGGATACCAGGGCCTGGGAATGGTAGACTGTTAGTTCAATCTATAGATACTCAATGAACCACGGTGGATCAACTTTTAGATGAAGAGACCCGTACCTGGAAAAAGGAGGTCCTTAATCGACTCCCCATTGCCGGATGTGGGTCTCCTGACTTGCAAGTTTGGCGGCATGACGCCTCTGGGGATTATTCAGTTAAGAGTGGATACAGGTTTTTGATTACAAGTATGACCAAGCAAACAGTATCTGAAAGTTACAGTAAAATGTATACATTAATTTGGGATCTTCAGATCCCTGCTAAAATTAAGATCCATCTCTGGCGTCTTCTTAAAGACTATGTGCCTCATTTCATGAATTTGGTGAAAAGGAGGTTGCGGGTCGATTCGGTGTGCCCTCTGTGCAAGTCAGAGCCGGAGGACTCCCACAATTTATTATGGTACTGTAATGTCTTGAGGCAGCTGTGGTCTCTTTTGAAGCTCTCAATGGATTTCGGTGTTTTTACCTCGGAAGGAACAACAAATTTTGTCAGTGCCTTTCTAGCAATGAATATGAATGAAAAGAAACTTAGTGCTATCTCTTTATGGGCTCTCTGGTACAAAAGAAATAAACTAGTCAATAAGGGGTTAAACTTTGAGCTCCATGATCTGGTTAGTTTTATTCAGAGCTACTATCAGGACTTAAGTTTTGCTAAAGCTAAAGACTTGACTGTTAGTATGAAAAGGAATGCTCTGTGGAGACCTCCTATGCCCGGGGTTATTAAGCTGAATTTTGATGCCTCCTTCGCAAGTATTTCTAATCTTTCTGTTTCAGCGGTACTAGTTAGGGATTCTGAGGGTCTAATCATGGGTGCATGTACGTACCCGATGGTGGGCATCGTAGATGCTATTGTGGCTAAGGCGAGAGCGTGTGAGAGGGTTGTCTATTTTGCCCTGGATATAGGTTTTAGGAAGGTAGTCTTAGAGGGCGACTCACTAATTGTTATTAAGAAACTAGTCTCAAATGATACCGATAGATCTATTCTCTGTCATATCTCACAACATATTCAAGGATTGGCAGGAGCTTTTGAAGAGATCACTTACAATTTTATTCCCAGTGAGGCAAATATAGCGGCGCATGAGCTGGCGATGGTAGGCCGGAAACAGAAATTGCCTTGCTTTTGGCTTGAAGAGGCACCAGCAAAGGTTATTGAGGTAGCGGAGTTGGATCGCCATGAATGGTCTTGTCGGGACGAATCTGGGAGTGGGCTTTGAGGTTTGGAGAAGGTTCTAAGAATCTCCTGTTTGCACTCAAAGCTATTAGTTTTCCGACCTTTGGAGATTTAGTTGCTGATTTTCTTGGAAATTTGCTGGTATTCTTTTGGGTTTTTGTTTCGTTTTTTGGTTTTAGTTGTTTTGCTTTGTTTTTGACGATATGTCTTCTGTTTGCTGTAGTTTGGATTTTTGTTGGGTTTTATGAATGCCAGCTTTATTACAAAAAAAAAAAAAAAGATTGTTTGAAACACATCTTACTAAATTTTCCTTACTATAAATTTTTGTCTTTTTAGTATTTTTTTTATCTCAAATTTTTTTTGTAAAATTATAACAATTTATCAAATTCATTTTTATTATACATTTATTTAGAAATTGCTTCAATGAACAATCATTCTTTTTTTTTTTTTGAAAAACCAAACCTAATTATTATCACTTATCAATTATTTCAATAATCAAGTGTTTTGTGTACACGGTAGTAAGTCGATTAGATACTAATTGACAAATTACCAAAAGTATAATATCAAATTTTGTCTTTGATGTTTATATTTTTTGTCAATTTAATTCTTTTTTAGTTAAATTTACTCATCAACCTTTTAAAAAGAGTCAAATTTGACTATTAGCCTTTTGAAAAAGAATCAAAATGATAATGTAATACCCCCTACCCGTATTCGTCGCTGGAATAGAGTACGAGGCATTACCAGATTTTACTGAATAAATTTTTTCGTTATTACGAGTTAAACACTATTCATTTATCGAAACATGTCATGACATCCCTTGGATGGGCCTCCGAAGCCCAAAACATACATAGGGACCAAACCAGGATTAAATCGAAACCATAAAATTTTTCACAAAATCTCAAAGTTTTTTTTTAACTCAATATAACCCATTTATAAATATCTAATCTTCCCTACAATTTTAAATCGAGACTAATCCAACACAACCAATCCATTTCAACATATTTTCAAGATAGATTTAACGTATTCATAAGATAACCTCATCACATACCAAAACCAAAATTTGTTAGCCATACCAATGGTTAACCATACATTCATTTCACATTAACATTTACTTTACTAGCTTATACATGCCATTGATTTCCAAAATAAAGTTTCTTTATATACCGAGATCTTGAGGTTGATAGTGTGATACGTCTCTGACCGAATCCAACCTCCGAGCTCTTAACACTACAAAACAGAGGAAAAAGAAACAAGGTAAGCACTTTGTGTTTAGTAAGTTCATATAACAAGAATTATACTTACCTAATATTTTCAATACAATGCAATAAACATTCATACACCCATTCAATACATTATTCCCCTATCATGCACAAACTCAACATTCAAATTAGTCCAATAATTTCCATGTATCAATAATATATACCATGATTGATGAGCTCATCAATTCCATGATTTCCATTCTCTTGTTATTTTTCCATATTTATCTCGTTGAACTACTTAGAATTTCGATGGATTTTCAAGGGTACACCTAAGTGTACAAATCCGAGTCCGTCAATTCATATTCATGTGCGCACATTTCCATTTCAGAGAGCACACTCCCGTGAACCTCATCCTTACAGCGGGATTACCAGTCTAGGCTAAATCCCCTGTAATATAAACTCATAGAGTATTGTCGGGATTACCAGTCCAGGCTAAATCCTCTGTAATGACAATTTCTCTAATGAGTTTGGATCTGAATTACCGGTTCAGGTTAAATTTAGACCCTAATTCGGATTACCTGTCCGGGCTAAATCCATTTTCCACATATTCTTCGGGAGGGCTGTATCAGGATAGGATCACTCGTCCGGGCTAGATCATTTTTACTGTCAATTCCTTTTCAAAGATCTATCGAATTTTCCTTCCATTCAACTGGATTTCTTTTCCTTTTTATCAAATATATCAATGTTTTATCAATTTTCATATAATGAACATTCAAATCATATTCACATCAATAACAAACATTTCAAGTATTTAAGAATATAATTCAAGTTACACGAACTTACCTCGATACTTGTTCGTAAACAAAAATCTACTAATCCTAAACTTTTTCTTTTCCTCGATCTAGCTTCGTATTTGAATTTTCTGGATCTAAATAAATAAATTTAATCATTAATCTAATACATTTCATGTTCATATGTAACATTCTCTATAATTCCATTATTATTCATAGTGCATTCAAAGCTGTCTCATTGAGTTATAGTCATTAAATTATTTATATCTTGAGCTACGAAACTCCAAATTAAGATCCGCTAATTTTACCCAAAACTAGACTCACATATCTTCTTACCATAAAATTTTCAGAATTTTTGATTTAGTCAATAAGTACAGTTTATTCTTTAAAGTTTCTCCTGTTTCACTATTTGACAGTTCCGATCCCTCTTCACTAAAAAATAATTATATCATTGTACAGAATTCGGATGATGTTCTTGTTTGTTTATTTTAAAAATAGACTAATTAAGGATTTTAAAAATATAAATTTAGGCCCCTAATTATTTTTCTCCAATTTTTGATGATTTTTCAAAGTCAGAACAGAGGAACCCGAATTCATTCTGACCTTGTCTCACAAAATCTATTATATTTCATGATTTACAATTCCATTGCTTACACCGTTTCTTTTATAAAAAAATTAGACTCAATAAGCTTTAATTTCATATTTTATTCATCCTCTAATTCGATCTCTACAATTTTTGGTGATTTTTCAAAGTTAGACTACTGCTACTGTCCAAAACTATTTTAGTGCATGATGTTAATAACCATTTTTCCCCTAAGCTTTCAATAAATGATAATTTCATCCCTGCTCAATTAACCTCTCAATTGAGCTTATTTTTCTCAATTAACACTTTATTCTATCACTTTAAACTACTTTATAACCTTTGGAAATCAGAATTTTAGCACTAGACTTTAATTCCAAACTTTTTCACAATTAGGTCCTACAAATAAATTTCTATCGAAATTACCTAATAAAATCATCTCATAAATAAATTAAAGCTTCAATTTCATGCTATTTCATCATAAAATTCCAGCACATATTCATATAAACTTTCAATTTCATTCATAAAATCAAAAACTAATGAATTTAGTAATAGGACCTAGTTGTAAAAGTCTTAGAAACACAAAAATTACAAGAAAAAGGCAAGGATTAACTCACTTGGTGCAAAAATTATGAAGTACCAGCTTGAATAAACCCATAGGACGTTTTTTGACTGATGATAATGAAGAAAATATGAAGAGAATTCTAGATATCCTATTTTTATGTTAGTAAAATTTGTTATTTTTCCATTTTACCCTTATTTCATCAATTCTCTTAATTTTTCTCAGCTTATGCCGCCCATCTACTTTTGGGCTTATTTGCAATTTATGTCCCTCCTCATTTAACAATTGAGCTATTTAATCCTTCTAGTAACTTTTACACCTTTTTCAATTTAGTCCTTTTCACTTAATTGACTACCCAAACATTAAAATTTTCTAACGAAATTTTAATACCATATTACTGACATTTCATAAATATTTATAAAAATATTTTTGACTCATTTTATGAGATCAAGGTCTCGATACCTTGTTTTTACCCAATTTCTTAAATAATTTATTTTTCTAACTAACCACTAAATCGGTAAAATTCTTCTATCTATATTTTCATACGATTTTCCTATCATATCAATATTCGTACTAAAATATTAAAATAAATTTATCTTTAAATCAGATTTGTGGTTACAAAACCACTATTCCGATAACCTTGAATTTAGGCCATTACAGATAATACTAACTAAAATGTTAAAATTTTAAACACGACAACTTGCATGGCAGTTCACACGTACTCCATGCCATTTAAAAAAAATTATGAACTTTTTATACATTTTTTATTTTAATTATGATTAATTTATTTATTATTTTTATAAATACTTGACGTATAAGATAAATGATAGTACGTTAGCATGATAAAAATCCCCAAAATTTTAAATTTCACCAATTCAAGATACCTAATTAAGGAAGAGATTTTATATTTTAAAATATTTTTAATATAATAAAAATATAAGATGGAATTATTTAAAATTAAACCTAAGGTCTCATGACTCATGAGTTACAATTTAATATTATAAAATACTAAATACATTTGCAGTGAACAATCCTTTTGTATCCACAAGTCATTTTCGAGAAACCAATCATGCATGCATACCCTAACATTTAAAACTAATTCATTGTCGCCCCAAAAGAAAACTTAATCCATCGAACGAAATCCGTTACACGCTCAGTTGGTTGGTAACAACCATTAGATCTCCACGTAACTCAATAGTCCCACCTCCAACGATGTGAAACCGGAAATCGTGAGTCACATATTTTGACGTTGAAAAGTGGTACGAATATGGTCATTTTCATGTTTCATCGTCATTCTTCAATTACTTTATAGTATCAATGAATAAATAATTATAAAACCCTAGCTAGTGGAGGAGGTGGCGTTTACGGTTAACACTTAGCGGCCATTAAAGACTTGTAAAGTCTTGTCAACTTCCCTCCCTCATTTCCACCCTTTTAGGGTCCCTCCATTCCTACCATTTGGATTGCCATAATCTTCATTGCAACATCAATCATTTAAATCCAATTAACACATCTTCCCCTTTCCTTTCCACTTGACTGCACTCTTCCACTGTTATTGCAGCTAAAAATTCAACATCTAACAATTCGAACTGTTTAAATCAAAGAACTCAAGCTCTGTCAATTTGCCAAATCTGATATATAATATATTTATGTTAAAATTTAAAACTTGCGTAGATTAGTGTCTGATTAGATAGAATTAAGACCAAAGTTTAAGGGGATGAGTATGAAACAACAGTGACAGACCATTTTGGACGTAAAGCAGACGTCGTTTTTGAATAAAAAAGCAAAGGCAAAGGGTGACCCATTTTTTACTGTTAATCCGACGGTTCACTCACCTTCTTCAAACTAAGAACTTCCTTTTTTTGCTTCTCTTTTAAAAGGAAAAAGCAAAAAAAAAAGAAAAGAAATTTTGGTTTCTGTCGTAATAAAGTTAGAAAACAATAAATGGTAGCTAAAGCTCAAGGATCCGAGTTTCATTTTCAACCCAGATTTTGAGTTTTAAATGTCCAAATAGGTTATAGGTTGGGTTAGAGGGACACTACTGTATCAAATTAATTACTTTTACATTTAAATTAGATTGTGAGGTGTCAATACATCCAACTGAGGAATTAATATTAACCGACTTTGGAACATTTCACTTGGTCACGCCACTACCTTATTATCCATTTAATTTAGATTTAGTTGTCACAACAATACGATTTTAATAATTTTCATTAACATTCTGCTTATAGATTTTACTAGACAGAATCTTTAACTTTATAATGGGTATCAATAAATTATATTTAAAACTAAAGATATATAATAAAATTACAATCTAATTGTGGAGCTAAAAAATCCCAGCTCTTATGTACCAAATAATTAGCTTTATTTTTTATTTATCCAGTGGGAGTGTTATTATATGAGTAGGTAGGTAGTTATTATTAATAAAAAATAGAGTTTTTAGAGGAATTTTTTTCTTCTAAAAAAACTATTTAAGTAGGTTTTTAGATATCATATAAAAATATTAAAATACCTAAATAATTTTATAATAATATTTGTTGGCTTTCTAAAAAATAAGATTTTATTGATTTTATAATTAAGTTGATGCTTGATTATCTAGAGACCTGAACTCACCGATAAATATAACGAGAGAATACATGTTTGAACATTAAAAATGACATTATTAAGAGAGGCAATCACAAATTGTAAAACGAATTTGAAGAATATAAAAAAAAAATTAGTGAGACCCACTGAATCGAAAGTTCAATATACTCGTTAGTTTATTTTTAAAATTAATGGCAGAACTTTAAATCTTAATATTTTTTTATTAAGTAATTTTTTAAAAAATACAATTTTTACTACTAAAATAATATTTAATTAATTCATGAAGTCAACTTCTTTATATTAATACTAGATTTATATAATAACAAAGAAAATAAATTTCTTAAGTCAGTTTTCAAGAAAAATTATTACTAGCCTTTTGTTTTATTTTTTACTTTTTTGTCATGTCGAACAAACCCAACTGTAATTATATAATTTAATCAAATTATCATGTCTCTGTTCAAATGAAAGGAATGGCCAAAATGCAGGACCAATGTTGCTTTGCTGCTTTCCTAATGATACCCACCACCAACAATTGAGTTTATTAAATAAAGCTAACATCATTGTTCTCGATTGAATTATTACAATCCTTGATAAATATTTGCCAATTGGTGCCAAAAGAAAACAGCAGATCTTCTCCATTGATTCAGTTCATGATTCCTTTGTTTTTTTGTTTATTCAAAGACTGATACTTTAATTTCTCTAATTAAATAATAGAATGTTGTAATAATAATAAAAATATCATACATGATTACATTTAAAAAAGAAGATTTCAATTTAATGTTTTACATCAAAATACATATGAAATTTGTGTAATTATAACATGTACATAACTTCCCATTTGAAAGAATGAATCCTATTTCTTCTATAGTATTATCAAAAGGAATGCGTGTATGAATCCAATAGGCTGAAAAATTGCATTAATTATAATCCTTCCAATGAGTTGATATTATTAATAGCAACAAAGTTCCTATTTCTACGTAGATGTATGGTATATGAGAAAATCCTTTTTATAGGGCGAAATTCTCACGAGAAAGCTTGATGCTTATTCGAGACATAAAAACACTCTTAAAACCCAACAACAACACGCAACTTGTATTAATACCACTGATCTTCAGCTGCTTTGAAAAGAAGAAGAAAAAGTGGAGCCATGGTTGCAATCTCGCAGATGTAACAAGGTCTTTGATTAAGCCAAGAGTTGAAAAAAAATAAATTGGGTTTTTGTCCATAAGCACTGGGTGAATGAGGTCAGACAAGTTAGTGAAGTGAAAGTTGTGGTAAATTGTGACATTTGTTGATGTTGTTGTGGTGGGGAAGAGAGAGTATGTGAGTAAGTAATCCATGTCTAGCCCACCATCTTTTTTCTTTGCCTTAAATGAGAACTCTTAAAATTACGTAACTTCTTCATCTCCCACACTTTTCAAGATAAAACCCACCAGCCTACAGCAACTCCTTTTTTCTTATCTTCATCCCTTAACCATGTTCGTATCCTTTTAAAGTTGTACAAAGATTGTTATTTTTTTCTATTCAAAAGACTGTTTATTTGGGTCATTTAGTTTCCGTGGGATTTCTTTGATTTTTTTTTTGAATGAAAAAAATGGGGACTGAAGGGAAACATGTGTCTGTGGAACATGAATTTGGAGGTGGTCCAAGCCAGAGAACTACTCCAGTTCAACAGGTATTTTCCAGCTTCTTTGTTTTAAGTTTTCGTTTCTATCCCCCCCCTTTTGTCTTTTTGGATTGAGTAGGAACTGTTATTGCAGAGGATTTAGTTTCATTCCAAAGGTTTTGAGACCTTGAAGAGAACTTTCATGGGTTCTTTTTTAATGTTACCAAATGATATTGATTGTTTATATTTTTTGGTTGTTTTCTTTTTGAACAAAAGAGTTAGCTGCAATTGAGGGTGTTAACTAGTTTAGCCATCTTTACTTTCCTTCTTTTCTGGGATCTGCATGGCTTCTGACGACCTTTTAATTTAGTTTTGTTTGTTTAGATGTTTTGAGGTGAAGTATTTGGCGGTATCTCTATGCCAGTAGAGCCCTGGTTGATGTTCTATTTGTCTTATTCCTCTGAATACGGCCTAGTTTTATAAAAAAAAGTAAGCTCAGAACCTGCCGGCATTAATTTATTGTGAAAATTCATAGCTGGAACTGTGGAATTGCTATGAGTGCACGTGTCTGGTTTACCTAAGACGCAGATCATGCATGTTTATTTGATCTAATATTAGGCTGTTTCCATGGTTATTTCGTTTTATGAGGAAAAGAGACCACCACTTTATTATAGCTTCAGAGACTGGCCAACTGAAACTGTGCTATTGATCTTTTCAACGTTTAAGAGGAATACTTGTACAGGCGAAATCTGAATTGCAGAGGAAGTAGTTAAAATATGAGCTGAAATCACCCTGTCATGTCATCTTTGGTTTCAAAGTAGTTTCTCTTGCGACACTAGCCCCTTAGATCATAGCTTGTCAATGTGCCAACTGCCAAGGGCAGTTCATTTTTGTATATTTTTCTTACACAATAAAGATAAATGGTTATCGTGTGTTTTCTTTTCAGGTTGATGATTCAACAGGAATAACCGAGGAAACAACTCGTTCTCATCATTGGAGGCGAAGCAATCTCTCTCTAGAGATACCCTCGAGAACTTTTGAAGACTCCTCTCAAGAGTCTGTCATAATAAAGATGCCCCCAACGCCGAGTCTGACTCCCAGGAAAGTGAATTTTCTCTTGACACCGAGTCCATCTGATGCAAGAATTAGTGGATCCCCAGGTCCCTCCACATCTAGAGGCAAATCATCCTTGAAGAGTCTCTTGCCAAAACTAAGCTTCAAGCAGAGAAATGTTAATTCAGATATCGAAAATGCTGCAATCTTTGCGCCTGAATCTTCTTCTACTTCACTAAGAGAGAAGCCCTCCATTGCAAGGACATTGTCACTTTCAAAGATTTTTACTCCTAGGATAAAAAGGACAGCGTCACTACCTGTAGTAACTCAAATTGCAAATGCGAACCTGGAACCTACGAGCAGTGGAAGCCTAGGTGGCTCTGTAAATTCTAGTGTAAGTTTTTGCGATATTTTGTGGATGACCATATATTATTGGGTCCGGATCATCTTTTCTAATAATGAGCATGGTGAAATTTGGAGTATATATTATTGGGTTGACCTAGTTGGATGCTCTGTTCTTACTTTAGTGCATATGTCATGGTATTTAGTTGCTAGAATTATTGAATTATGTAACATACACAATCTATTGACCTGGTCAAGTGAGACGGCCTTGATGTTAAATGAAGAGCATCTAAACCTGTGTTAATGTGAAGTAGAATGAATTTGTTTATAAATACTTTTTGGGTTTCTTCTTTCTGAAGTTAATCAATTTTGTACAAGGATTTTGAGTGCATACTGTTTGAAGTTATTAGTTCTTTTGCAGAGAAAAGGTAATGTGCTGCAGATATCTCGCTCTTTTTCTGTTCCCTTAAATGACAAGGAAGGAACAACATTAAGGAGAATGGATTCATTTTTCCGAGTAGTTCCCTCAACTCCACGAGTAAAGGAAGGAGAAATAAGTTCAAATGCTTCCGTGGGACCTGATGCTGGTATTCCTTGGTCTTTATCTCTATTTTCTGTGTATGTTCAATTTTAAAATATCTTATGATACAGTAGACAATAGATCTTGAAGTGTTACTCTATATTAATCCGTACAAGTTTGTTAGTGTTTGTAAGTTTGTCGTCAAGAACCCCTTTTTACCTCAAAAGTCCTTCCGATTTCGAAGATGCTATTGGCATCAAAAATGGAATCTTACACCGTTAGATCAACTCTTATGATTTGACTAATAGCTTATAACTTTGGTCAGTAACCGTGTTCTAAGATAATTGCACTCTGTACCTGTGGGATCTATTAACTATCACTACAAACCAAGGTCTTACTGTAAATTCATTATCCAGAAAATGGCAATCCTGATGGTGAGGACATACCAGAAGACGAGGCTGTTTGTAGGATTTGTCTGGTTGAATTGTGTGAAGGAGGTGAAACACTGAAGATGGAATGCAGTTGCAAAGGCGAACTTGCTTTGGCACACAAAGACTGTGCCGTGAAATGGTTCAGCATCAAAGGCAACAAAACTTGTGATGTGTGCAAGCAAGAGGTTCAGAATCTACCCGTCACTCTTTTAAGAATACAAAGTATTCGAGCTCGAAACGGTGCTCTTCAGGCTGATGCTCAAGGGTACAGGTGACACAACCATTTGTTAATTGACTGAATTATATACCTATGATTGCTGAAACTTGTAGGATTCCGGTAAAATGTGATAACGTGCAGCTGTTTGATTCCAATCCGCAAGATTCCTTGCATTTGCTTCTCTCTTGTTAGAAGTCATCTTAAATGGAAGAGAAAAATAGATAAACACGCATGAATGGTGTAATGATAAAATCTGGAATGCTTCATCATAAAATTTGAAACAAGGAAGCGTGTCTTGCGGACTTGCAAAGTCTTTCTCTAATCAATATGCCCTGTGCTTGTTCCCTTGTTGTAACTTGTGCCATTATTTGTTGTTGATGATTGTATGTTATGTCTTTGGCTTCTCAGGGCAATCATGCCTATCTTTTTAGTACATTCGACAAGTATCCAGGTCAAATATTGTGTAAAATCTGATTTACAGGAGTGCACTATTTAATTCTATGTTATTTCTATATTTTCTTGTTCTTCTGTATTCCTAGCTTATTAGTTTGAGGTTTGCAGGGTTTGGCAGGAGGTCCCTGTTCTTGTCATTGTCAGCATGCTTGCATATTTTTGTTTTCTTGAGCAGCTTCTGGTAAGATAACTGATTTCTCATTTGGTTTGCTCTGTTTTACGACTTCATATCCTTGATATATATATTTCTTTACCTGCAGGTCGGAAAAATGGGTACCGGAGCAATTGCTATATCTCTTCCATTTTCGTGTGTGCTTGGCCTCCTTTCTTCCATGACTTCATCAACAATGGGTAGGTTGCACATATTTTTGCTAACTGTGAAATTTTGGAGGAAATTATTGCTTTGATAGGAAATTTTTGTGAACTGTTGTCAAGATTTTTCTAACTTCAAACCTGATCTTTCGTATTCAGTGCAGCGGAGATTTGTCTGGGTTTACGCATCGATTCAATTTGCTTTGGTGGTTTTCTTCGCTCATATATTTTATTCTTTGGTAAGTGGTTGTTTACACATTTTAGCACCGGTTTCCTTGCAATGCTGATTCGAAACTACTTGACTGTAAGATTGTAAACCGGTGAGACGGAATTTTTGAGTATGGTAATTTCATTGGTAAATTAGATAACTGTGTTCCTTGGAGAAGTGTTATTACCAGCACTTGATCATACAGCAAACTGATCAAACAAGAACAATGGATGCAATGTTTATCGTTGTACTGAACCCGGTTATGAAATTTCTGAAAGTACTATAATATGCCTGAAACAGGGTTGACTAAAATCAATTCACATTTAATGGTTTGTTTGCCTGCAGGTGAAAGTACAGTCAATTCTATCAATTCTCCTGGCAACATTTTCTGGATTTGGTATTGCAATGAGTGGGAGTTCGATCATTGTCGAAATCCTTCGATGGAGAAGAAGGTGGCAGGCTTGGTGGCAGCAGCGACATAGATCGCAAACGACGACTCATCCACCAATCCAATCCCCTAGGGCTGTTAATTCACCTCAGACACACAGAAGTCCTAATGTAAGCCAGCAAAATGCAGAAACTTTCACCGGGATCTGAACCGGTTGCTCACTCGAGAACCTGAAAATGGAGGCTTTCACACTATAATATATTATTTATACAAAGTTCAAGCATCGATGCTTCCTTCTGTAATGTAAATCAAATAGGCTAGCATACAAGAAAAAGATTGGTTCAAAGACCAGACATCAAGGAACCTTGAAAATTTGTGTCTTTGAGGTTGATCTCCCAAGAGGCTTCCATGAATTATTAGGTTATAATGTGCTTGCGAAAGGGTATATAAATATGGAATACATGTTTGCGATTTTACATTGGTTTTATCCTTTTATATAAAACTAATAAAAAATCATAAAAAAAAATTAAACTTCAGATAACATAACTTTGAAAAGCTTAATTTTACTATTTCAATCAAAATTTCAATTTTACTATTTCAATCAAAATTTCAATTAGCTCTTATATAATTTCTTAATAAATTAGATAAAAATATATTTATAAAAAATACTAAAAATTATAAAAAATTTTAGTTAAAATGATAAAACTGATATTTTAAGAATCTAAGTATTTTAAGTTGAAGTCTTATTATTTATAAATTTATTTTGATTTAAATTGTTTTTATAAATTTTAAATAAAAACATTTAAAAATAAAATATTCTCATAATAAAATATATTATTTTTAAATAAAAGAGCCTAAATATATTATAGATTGACTAATTACAATTACTCAAAGAATTAAATATGTTAAGTATGACTTTTATTTTCAGTCAAATTTGAGAAATAATCTTTTAGTTAAACTCTGTTTATTTGTTTCAGTCAAACACTGATTAGTTTAGATTATTTTATTATTATTTGACATATGAATTTAGCCTAAAAATAGGCTCTTTTACAACCTTAGTAAATACACCCATTAGATATTAGAACTCATAACACATTTAGAGAATTTTGTGTTTACGTTTTGAGGGTTTTTTGTTTTCGGGTTTAGTTTTATCTCCATCTTTTGTACTTTTCGTTCTTTTGTCATTATAGTAAAATTATCTCAGCCCGTAGTTTTTTATCCTCTTTGGAGGAGTTTTTCCACGTTAAATTTGTGTGTTCAATTTCTTAATTTATTCCGCTATTTTTGTTACTTGTTGCTTAATCGGGTCAATCTCTAACAAGTGGTATTAGAGCTAGTTCAATTTTCATAGATCAGCCCATTCAGATATGGCAACAACAAGGTTTGAAATTGAAAAGTTCGATGGTGAGACAAATTTCAATCTATGGCAAGTTCGAATGATGGCATTCTAGTTCAATCCGGTTTGAAAAAGGTTGTTACCGGGAAAAGCCTAAGAATCTAAATAAAACAGAATGGGAAGAGCTTGATGAAAATGCCTTGTCTGCAATCCAGTTGTGCCTCGCGAATACAGTATTGCAGGAGGTATTGATGGAGAAGACCTCATCCGCCTTGTGGAAAATGTTAGAAACTCTTTATGCTACTAAGTCTTTGGCTAACCGTTTAGTGTTGAAACAACGTCTATTTACGTTTCGCATGAACGAATGTGAGCTTCTTAGAGATCATATCAGTCAATTCATTACTCTTTTAAATGATTTAAAGAACGTTGAGGTTCATATTGATGATGAAGATCAAGCTATGCTATTATTGTGCTCTTTACCCTCTTCATACAAGTCTTTCAGGGAGACCCTGATTTATGACAGCGACAAAATCTCAACAATGAGCTTCATTTGGATAGCAAGGCAGATAGGCAAGCTTCCGTTTTAGTAGCATCAAAGAAACGAGACAAAAGATGTCGCTATTGTAAAAAGTTAGGTCACATCAAAGCAGATTGTTATAAACTGCGAAATAAAAGAGCTGCTGAGAGTAACGAGGAAGATGTAGCTGGTGCTAATTTGGCCGATGAAAGCGGTGATGATTTCTTGTTAGTGTCAACGAGCGATAACTCCAAGCTCACGTCCAAGTGGATCCTAGATTCGGGATGTTCTTTCCACATGTATACCAATAGAAAATGGTTCTCTACATACAGTTCGGTTGAAGGTGGAGTTGTGCGTATGGGAAACGATTCATCTAGTAAGCTAGTTGGTATTGGAACTGTTAAAATCAGGACACACGATGGGACAATTAGGACACTCTCAGATGTCAGGTATATACCAGATTTACGAAGGAATCTCATCTCCTTGAGTATTTTAGACTTGAAAGGATGCAAAATCAACATCAAGTCGAGTGGTATTAAAGTATCTTGTGGAGCTCTCGTTTTGTTAAAAGGTAAAAGAATTGACAGTCTTTATATTCTGGAAGGTCCTACAGTGACCGGTGAAATCGTATGTCCTCATCCGTTACCGAGTCGAAGTCAACTCGTTTTGAGCGGAGGCAACTTGGTCATAGGAGGGAAAAATGTATGACCGTTTCGTTGAAGAGAGATTCTCTTTTGGATGCAGGTTTTGAAAAGTTAGGGCACTGTGTTCGTGAAAATCAGACCCGGGTTAGTTTTGATTTGGCAGTGTACAAGTCGAAGGCTAGAAGTCTTCCAGTTTCTAAGCACAGATTCGACTCAGTTAATTCCCTGCATAGTTCAAGATAGGCTCGTGGCGGGCTTTGGTAAAGATGGCGTTGTGGAAATATGAGTCAATGTGGAGATTTGTTAAGTATTACTCCTATTTTCAGTCAAATTTGAGAAATAATCTTTTAGTTAAACTCTGTTTATTTGTTTCAGTCAAACACTGATTAGTTTAGATTATTTTATTATTATTTGACATATGAATTTAGGCTATAAGTAGGCTATTTTACAACATTAGTAAATACACCATTAGATATTAGAACTCATAACACATTTAGAGAATTTTGGGTTTACGTTTTGAGGGTTCTTTGTTTTCGGGTTTTTGGGGTTTAATTTTATTTCTATTTTTTGTACTCTTCGTTCTTTTGCTATTATAGTAAAATTATGTCTGCCCGTGGTTTTTTATCCTCTTTGGAGGGGTTTTTCACGTTAAATTTGTGTGTTCAATTTCTTAATTTATTCCGCTATTTTTATTACTTGTTGCTTAATTAGGTCGATCCCTAACAAAATATACAATATATTTTAAAGCTACCCAAAGTTTTCACATAAAACAATAGTTTGAATATTTTAATATTAAAATATATTTCAATTTATTCTTTACAGGGTGAAGAGGTTGATTATAGTGGTGTCTTGCACCGTGATGGCTCAGTACTTATGCCTGTTTCCCTGGATCAATTGAAGGTAGCTTCCTTTTTCTTTTTTGGGTGAGATGTAGAGAATGTTGTTGATCCCTTTTTCCACTATTCAGGCGCCGGAACTCTTGTACAAGTCACTTGCAGCAAAGCTGGTTGTTGGCATGCCATTTAAGGTCTACTCTCGGTCCATACACGTATAAGTTGGCTACATTATGTGGGCTTGCATCACAATTGAATTGCCTATCTTGATTTAGGACTTGGCGACAGTGGACTCAATCATATGGAGGGAGCTTCCACCGATAGAGACGACAGTGATGCTGTTAGAATCTGCCTTCTTTTGCTTTGTTTTGTTGGGAGGCGAAGTCTCTGATTCCTTTCCTCCCACTCATCTCTTATCCTTTCTCTCTCTATCTCTCTGAAAAAACAATTGAAATGAAATGATCGATATTATTCTACGTGCTCTTAAAAGGCTGATAGACATAAGCATGGGGGGTCATAACTCCTTTACCGGAGCAGCTAACAAAGCCATTGCCTAATGCTATGGCCCTGGATAAAACCTGAAGGAACTACCAACCGGAGCTTACAAGCTTTTGCCAGAAGGTGCTATTCCTTAATTTTTACATTGAATTCTTAACTTATATATAGCTGCTTATATCATATTAATTCATTACCTTGCAGGTACGCGATTGGTTGTATCCGCTCGTGGTGACGAGCCCTTTGAAGAGCTGGAAATCCTCAAAGACATCGATGCTACAATGCTTCTTCATAAAGTACCCTACAATGAAGATAAAATCGGCAGAGTGCTTGCAGCTAGGAGGGAAAAATGTTAATGGCTTGAATTTGCTCAACTCTTATGGATTAATGGTGTAACTTGTAAATCCTGTCTTATGACTCGTTACAAATTTGTTAAGCTTGCAAATTCAATCCAGATCTAATTGATGAGACCAGTCCATGATTAAGCATATCAGAGAATGCTCTGGATTTCCCTGTAAGTAATCCACCATATTCAGTTTCTGAATGGGATTCACAGGTAAGTAACCCTATAGTACTTGTTATGGAAGTGCAATGTATGAATATAATAATTTTAGTTCATAACGTTTTCCTCTACGTGCAGGGATGACTTGGTCATTAATGCTGGCACCAATGCTGGAGCTCATCTGGTTGATGGACTTGGAGACGGTGTCTTGTTAGAATCCCTGGACCAGGATTTTGATTTCCTCAGATATACTTCTTTCAACTTACTATACTTCTTTCAACTTACTGCAGTGCTGTAGAATGAGGAATACCAAGACAGTATGAGTCCTAGCTTTGAGGGAAAAAAGAAGAGTTACAACTTCAAAATAGTACGAAGCAACAACAGTCTTAGAAGTTTATATGTAATAATCCTGAACTCTGGTTGCAGGAGTATGTTCCATGCCCATCTTGTGACCTTCAAGAAATAAGTGCGCAAATACGAGAAAAGACGTCACACTTGCCCGGAGTTTCGGTAATTACTTATCCTCACCTCTCTGTCCTGCCTCACATTCGATGATATTCAAGTTAATCCTTGTTTTAGTTTAAATAACAAGCTTAAAGAAAAATAATAACTCTTCTTCTTTTAGATTGCAATCATGGGTTGCATCGTCAATGGCCCAGGGGAGTGGCTGATGTAGATTTCGGATATTTTGGTGGTGCTCCTGGAAAAATCGACCTTTATGTTGGCAAGGTACTGTAGCGTATTTTTGAAGATAGACATACTGCGGTTGTGAACCTAACAACTAGTATTTGTATTACCTTTGGGACTGTAGTGAAGCGTGGAATTGCAATGGAGCATGCCGCTGATGCATTGATCCAATTGATAAAAGATCATGGCCGCTGGGTAGACCCTCCTGCTGAAGAATAAGTTTAGGAGGTTCGAGTTTGGAGATTGCAGCAGGCATCGGCCGTCCCCTTCTTTGTATACTCGTATTCTCAACACATGAATCCACGTACAAGTTAATAAGAGCAGTACTTAACCAAAAAAATAACAGCAGTATAAATACCAGCACGTTGTGTTCGTATTGACTATGGGCTTACTGTACCTCAATACGTTGCGAAATGTTAAGAAGACAGTTCTGCAGGGTATTATTCCCCAACATATATAAAGTACGCACCTAGACCTGTCCATGGGCCGGGCCGGGTCTGGAAAAATTTTCGGCTCATATTTTGGGCCCGGGCTTAGGAGGCGAGCCGAAAATTTTTTTCCGAGCCCGGCCTGGGAAAAATATCATAAGCCCGGCCCGGCCAGACCAATTTTTAATAAATATTAAAAAATTATTTTAAAAATAAAAAATATTTTAAAAATATTTTAAAATTAAAAAATAAAAATAAAATATATATATTTATTATATTCGGGCCGGGCTGGGCCGGACTCGAGGCCAAAAAAGTGATGCCTGGGGCCCGGCTCGTTTTTTAAATAGCCTCGTTTTTTTACCCAAGCCCATATTTCGGATCTATATTTTTACCCGAACCCTCCCATATTTAGGGCGGGCCATCAGACCGGGCCGCCCGGCCCATGGACAGGTCTATACGCACCCCATTTTATTGGATTGATAGATTCGAGTTCTCTCAATTATTTCCATCATCTTTCTCAATTTCAAGTGCAAAGACAAATAATGAAATAAAAGATTTTCTTAAAAATGTTAAACTTTATAGAAAGAGTAGTACTAACTGTTATAAAAGTGGAAAATTACCCAAAATAAACACCAATAATTGAAATGGTGCATTGACCGATTTATAATTTCATAAATCATCAATTGAAATTAAATATAAATTATTATATATATTTAACTTATCAAAAACAAAATTGGAAGAGAAACAATTAACAAAGAAGTTTGGCGTAAATTCAAATGCTAAACGAATAGATAGACAATCGTTGGCTACCTGATGGTAATGCAGGGTACATACTCGACTCACTAAATTTCTTGCAAAAATGGACGACAATTCCTTACAAAGAATCAAAGATAATAAATTTCAATTGTCAAGTAATCATTTCTACCACAAATTGAAACCGAATGCAAGTAATAATGTATAACCGCTTATAACCATTTTATAAATCTGCAATCGTCTAATCTTCTTCACAGGATTTCTCTCCTCGCGGCGTATCCGTACTGAGATCTCCTGATATTGTCTTGTCTCTTCTTGTAAACCAATCCACCGAAGCCAACCAAACACGCCGCTGCCACCACTCCCACCACGATTCCTGCTTTTTTTCCTCCGTTCAGTCCTCCGCCACCACCAGTCTTGTTTTCGCTTTCCTTTGCATTGTTGTTGCTGTGGTTGATATCACTCGCATCGCCCGGTGAAGGAGCAGGAGAACTTGAAGGCGATGACTCTCCTTCTGCCAGATCTGATGGGGACGGCGCGATTGGCGCCGGAGGCGAAGCAGGCATCACCGGTGAGATTAACGGTGCCGAGTCCGGAGATCCCGTAACCGGAGTAGGAGCAAGTAGCGGTGATGTGTCTGCACCGAGCGAGGGAGCAGGCGCCGGCGAATCTGTGGCGAAGGTGAGTTCAAAAACTAAGAAAAAAGCAATGGTGAGAAATCCAAAAGTTGCCATTTCTGCAGATCTGATTTTTTAAAAATTGATACAAGTAAAAGAAGTTTCAAAGTGGAGATGCAGAGGAATGAATTTAAGAACAAAAAAGAAAAACGGGGTAGATCTAGTGGAACGGAAATTTAGGGGGTAAAATAATGTAAAATTTTGTGTACACGTCAGACGGCACGTAAAAAGAGAAAGTGCCGAACAAAGAGAAAAAGCTTAAATTTGAAATACAATTTTAAAAATATTAACTAACACTAACTCAATTTTAAAAACAGAAAGTACCAAATTTTAGACCGTATTGATATGCTTGGACTTGGCTAGAAAAATGGGTTCAAGTTTTTGTTCAAACTCAACTTAGATAAAACTATTAAAATTTGGGTTTGACCCGTATTAAATTATATATATTTAAAAAATATAATATATTAAAAATACTAAAAATATTAAAAAATATTTTTCAACAAATTGAAAATAAAAAATATTTATATTTAAATAACACTAAGATATGTGTAACTTAATAAATAAATATATCTGAATAGTAGCAAAATTAACAATAAAATAAGAATTATATAATATCCAAACAATAACAACAAAATAATAACATAATAGTAAAATGACAACAAAACAATAAGAAAACAATGAAGAAAATAACAACAAAGTAGTGGAAAATTGCAGCAAAATAACAATTTTGTTTTGCAAAGTTGGGTCGAGCCTAGACTCAAAAAACCTTCGTCGAGGCCCGATCCATTTTCTAAATGAGTTTTATTTTTTTTGCTAGAACCTATTTTTTGAGCCTATATTTTTACTCAAACCCTCTCACTTTTCGAGTAGCCTGTCTCATGAACAAGTCTAACTATACTACATTTAGTATTGTTTATTTGATGTATTTAAATTTCGTTATATTCATAATTTAATCTATTTTTATTTTAATATTGTACATATTTCATGTTTTATTATAATTAATTAATTTCAAACCATACATTTATTATATGTTAATTTTAAATACATATATGCATTTTAAAGGGCAAATAACCAAAAAAAGCCCTTTTTTTCAAAAATTACCGAAATGGATCAATTATTTAATTATTTACCGGAATGGTCCATTTTTCGTGAAATCGCGTTCACGTCAGCGCGATTTGCTTACGTGGACACAAATCGCGCCCTCTAGGACGCGATTTGCTGACGTGGATGAACAATTTCTCATTTTTAACTTGGAAAACTTTAAAAGGCCATAACTTTTCGCTCGGTTGTCCGATTGAGACGAATTTTTTTTTGATTTCGAATAAATTTTCGAGATCTACGCGCTGGCAAATAGCCAAAGGCGGTTTGCAGCACTTTTTGTCGAAAATATCCCTTTTTGCCCCTAAATTTTGATTTTTTCGGTTTAAAATTAAATTTTGAAACATTCAAATCATTATTTTCCTTATTTATTTAAAGTAAACACCAGATTTTTTTTTACAGAATTGTTGTATTATTTCTTCTGATTTGACACGTGTATGGAATAGGTCCGATAAATCGTTAGAACGTAAGTAATATAATTAAGATAATAACAATATTTTTATAATATATTAATTAATTAGTTTAGCTTAGTTGGTTAAGATGCTTACTCTTTTCCCTTAATACCTTGGTTCGAATCTTGTTGGTAACAATTTTAAATCTTTTTTGAATCAATAGCAACAAGTACAAAAAAGGAATTATTATGAAATTTGCTGTGCCATATCCTCTTTGCGTTCCTCAAATGGCAGATTGTGATTTTCTCCAATTTAGGAAAGGCAACCTGCATAATGATAGAAAGTGCTAATTACAATTAGAAATAACTTATATAAAATGTTAGCTCATCGATGGTTAGGCAAAGGCATCGGTAACTCATATAATTAAGACATTTAGAATCATTGTTCGTTTGAGAAGAACTTAAATGAATTTAATATAAAATTATATTCAGTTGACTTTTCTGTACGTAACTATTAACATATACACACACTACAAATAATGATTTGAATGTTTCAAAATTTAATTTTAAATCGAAAAAATCAAAATTTAGGGACAAAAAGGGATCTTTTTCGACGAAAAGTGCGGCAAACCACCTTTGGCAGTTTGTCAGCGCGTAGATCTCGAAAAGTTATTCGAAATAAAAAAAATCGTCTCAATCGGACAACCGAGCAAAAAGTTATGGCCTTTCAAAGTTTTCCAAGCTAAAAATGAGAAATTGTTCATCCACGTCAGCAAAATCGCGTCCTAGAGGGCGCGATTTGTGTCCACGTAAGCAAATCGCGCTGACGTGGACGCGATTTCGCGGAAAATGGACCATTCCGGTAAATAATTAAATAATTGGCCCATTTCGGTAATTTTTGAAAAAAAATGACTTTTTTTGGTCATTTGCCCCATTTTAAATATTTAGTTTATAGAATTTCTAATTTTTATCTAAACTACTTAATATATATTAGAAATTATATTACACTTATATACATACAAAAACTACATATTTAGAATATATGTTATGTTTAAAAATAAAAAATAATATATAATAAATAATTAAGCATATGATTTAAAGCTAATTAATAAAAATATATAAAAGTATTTTTGTTCTCTTTAATATTTTGTATAAAACTTATAAAGTTAATTTAAACTCAAAATAAATCTGGAAAAAATACAAACTTTAATTTAGTAAATCATGGCTTTCAAATTTTAATTTTACCATTTCAATTAAAACAATTTTTTACTTAGTTTTTTCCACTTAAATTTTAATTTAATATGAATAATTATACAATATCTTTGGGAGAGATTTTATTAGGTAAAAGGAAAAACACGAAAATTTAAGAAGAGATTAAAGGAACAAAAAGTTATTGTAGTTAGTGCCAGTTAGTGTCGAGTCAACCGGATATTAATTAAATTGAGTAATTATTAAAAGTTTATTTTTTTATAAAGTAACATTGGTGTTTTTATATTTTTATATAAAATTTATAAAAAAATCATTCTAGAAATATTTTCTATTTTTAAAAATTCAAAAATACGTTTAATAAATAAAAGTAAAAAAATATTTTTAATATTGAAAAAATATATATAAAAATAAATTATTACATTTATATGAATTCCAGATAATATATTTGATTATATATTTCTTTTCTTTTTTTAATAAAAATACACTAGTTGGCTTTTATTAGAAGGAGAGAAAAACATCAGAATCTAGCTAACAAACTTAAATGCCCATTAGATACAAGATAAAGACCTGAAAAGTTTTGTCCTCTCCTACCCTTTAACCAGACCAGTAAACACACCCGTTCATTCCCAAAACACATATAGCAGTGTGGTTAAAATTCAGATCCAGGATTGAAGCTAATGAAGCTGGTTGAACCTCTAACTCGAATTTTACAATTTTTATTAATTTTTGGTTAATTTTCATTTTTTTACCTTAACATTTCTCATATAAATCATATCTTTTTTTCTCATAAAAATTTAATGTCTTTTTATCATTTATTCTAAAAATACCTATCTCTATTATTTTGATTAAATTCTCATATCATACATTCCAATCACAACATTCTAACTTAATTTTTTTAAATACAAATAAAATTAATATTAAAACTTACCTCTTTTATAAAAAAAAAATTCCCCTTTGCTTCTCTTCACTTCTCTTCCTCAACTTTATGATTATTCTTCTTCTTTTTTCAAAAAATATTTCTTTACTTCCATCTACTAATTTCTTACTATTAAGTTGATGAACATATTTTTTAAAGTCTTTATTTAATTTTTCTTCTTTGGTGTCTATGAAAATTTCTAAGAAAATTTTTAAAAGAAATAGCAAAATTATATGACAAGGGATTAAATTGTAAGAAAGACAAAATTTCCTTTCCATTTATAATGATGGTGGCGTTGGATGAAAAAGCATAAAGAGAACTTTTATAATAATTTTTTTAACAACGATTTAAATTAAATATTTAATAATAAATGCGAAAGCAATCATGATAATTGCAAGATGCTCTTGAGAAAATTCTTCCATTATGCAAGCTAAACATATACAAAATAAACATAAATTAGTTGATAATTTCGAAAACTATTAATTCTCCAAATAATGAAAACTAATATATATATATATATGCACGCGCGATCATTGTGAAATCACAATATTTAATTTTTATAATAAACTTTATTCTTAATAAATATTTGGATCAAATATTTAATAATAAAATTTAATTGATAATTTTAAATTATTTTTAATTTTTAATTTTAATTGAAAGTAATTTTTTAAAATTTTTTTGTCTTGTATATGTTTTCTAAATAGAATAATGTATATATAAAAAACATTTAAAAAAATACTTGAAATCACATTTTGTTTTAGCTAAAGGCTAACCCATATGAATATAAAAAAAATAGTTGATTTCAGGAATTGGCTTTGAGCAAAATTACAAATAATTAAATTATAAAAATGTAAAACCATAGGCAATTTAACCCACAAGTCCTACACAACTTAAATTGAACAATTCTACTCATATTCTCATGGGCGAATCCATAAATTTTTTAGCAAGGGTCGTAATCTAATTATAATTTTTTCATAGATAAAAATATAAGTTTATCATGTATTAATTTATAATTCCATAATTTTTGTAGGGACTAAATGGAAATTATTTTCATTTTTAGGGGGCTAAAGTATAATTTTACTATATTAATTTATAATTTCTTTATTTATAAGAAGATTGAATTGAAAATTTTTATTTAGGGGGAAAGTTGTAACAGTTCGTTTTCAGTAAAATCAGAACAGTAATTTTGAGACCACAAATCCGAGTTAGAAATAAAATTTATTTTAATATTATTGCATGGTCTTCATTATGATAGGAAAGATGTATGAAAATTTTTATAAGAAAATTTTATTGATTTCATGTTTAATTGTTAGTAAGGACCAAATTGCATAAAGTGCAAAAGTTGAATTCTAGTAGCTAGAGAGATTAAATAGCTACAGAATTCAAAATTTGAGGTCCTTATAAGGCAAATAGACCATTAAGAGAAGTTAGTAGATATTTATGATGATTCATCCATGGAAATTTAAGAAAAAGTAAATGACTAAATTGGAAAGGGGGAAAAATAAAAGATGATAATTAATTAAAAGATAAAAATATCATCTTATTTCATCATCTTCCCTAAATTTTTCTATGGAAACCCTAGCTAAGAGAGAGAAATTCAAGCAAGCTTAATTGGGTAAGTAATCGTGTCTCGTTTTTAGTAATTTTATATTTCCGAGATCGTAATAACCTAATCTAGTTAATTTGGGGATTAATTTGCAAAGTTATCAAAGTATTAAAAAATTTTCACGGATGAGTATGCTGAAATTTATGGTAGAAAATGAAAAGTTGTTGATGGATAAACAACTTTTGTAAAGGAAATTTTCATGAAATTGTGATTTAGGGATTAAATTGAAAATATGTAAAATTCATGGAAAATTTCTGATTTTTGTGAAATACATGGACTGTTATTGTTATATGAAAAATTTAGTTAGGCTTGGAATAAGGATTAAATTGCATGAATTTCATTTTCTGAGCCTAGAGACGAAATTAGAATTAATCAAAAGTATAGGGGCAAAAATGATTCTTTTGCCTAAGATGTAAATTGGATTGAATTGGATATGAAATGTGTTAAGTTGATGTTAAATTCATTTATATAGATCCGGAAAGATCAAATAAGGAGCTAGATCGAGGAAAAGAAAAAGTGTCCGATTAGTGGATTTCTATATACAAGCAAGTGTCGAGGTAAGTTCGTGTAACTAAATTGTGTATATTTATATACTTGAGTTAAATGTTGTATATGTGAATTGTATAAATGCCTTATGTATGAAATTGATCACTTGTCCGATTATGCCCGATAAACAATGAGTCCCGTTTGAATAAATGAAATTTGATAGATATAAGATTTCTCATATTGGTTGTGGTCCTGCATATGTTGTGGACACACCATAGCTCGGAAGAGCATCCTGTTATAAGTCCTCTCGAGTTTCCTGTTATATGGTTCCTGCTAGCATCCCGATCAGTATTGATCCTGCATGTGTTGTTGACATACCGCAACTCTTTGTGAGCGTCCTGTTATATGATCGATATTGATCCTGCATATATTGCGGACATACCGCAGCTCTTTATGATCGTCCCAATATAAGGCTGTTTATGAGCTTCTTGATATGGCTCGCTTGAACTTCCTAATATATGGTTATCCGGAGCTTCTTGATAATAACTCTTCGGAGTTACCTGTTAACATGAGCTTTCTGTTTCAAAGTTTTATGAGTTTCCTATTATAGCCCGAATAAGCTTCCTGTTACATGGCTCACATGAGCGTCTTGTTATATGGCTTGAAAGAGTGCTTCCTGATTATGTACTCTAATGAGTACCCCTGGATATGAATTGACGGATTACAGTTTTGTACACTTCGAGTGTACTACATGTGCATTCATTGGTATTTCAGAAAAATTCAATGGGCAAAGTTATGACATGGTTAAATTGTATTTGAGACGATTTGTCATGGAAATGTATATGTTATGTGGAAATATGACATGGAATGTATATGTATATGAAAGTTATTACATGATGAGCTCATTCATGTTATTGGTATCTGTGTGAATTACTTAACTAACATGATTAGTGAAATTGTGTGTTTTAAACTTTAAGCCAAATTGCTTGGATATAAATTATATGTTTATTTTAATGAAAATAAATGGTAAGTTAATTCCAATTATACGAACTTACTAAGCATTAAATGCTTACTTTGTTTTCTTTTCTTTGTTTTATAATACTCGAAAGCTCGTGAAGGTTGGAACTTGGTCGGAAACACATCACACTATCCCTCGGCTTCTCGGTATATAAAGCAAGCTAACTTTTGGTATAATGGCATGTATAAGTTAAATTAGGCATAATGAAGAAATATTTTGGTTGTAACTAGCCATTGGAATGGCTAGTGTACGGCATATTTTGATGTAATTATATAAGTCTTATTAAGTTTGATGTGTGATAAAATGGTGATATGATGGGAAGTATACAAACCTATTGATGAATGGTTTTGAATTAGCATAATTGATAAAGCATGTCTAGGAGCATAAATGTGTCTTTGGTAAGTGTAAACACTTGAACATATTAGATAATATGTCAAGCATAAAACTTGGTATTGGCATTGATTTGAAAGTTATGAATTGGCTTATGAATGTGCTAGGATGATGTTGTAGGTGAAAGACAAATTGGATGAGAAAAGTGGTCTGAAAATGACCGTGTATCCCTTGCACCTAATTTTTGAAAATTAAATTATTTACACGGCCTAGCACATGGGTGTGTGGTTGGCCGTGTGACACAAGTCAGAGAGTTACACGAGTATGGACACGGGCTGGGACACGGCCGTGTGTCTAACATCGAATGCCCACACGACCTAGGACACAGGCATGTCACTTGGCAATGTGAGCCATACGACCTACCCACATGGGCATGTGTCCCTTGCACCCAAGAAAAAAAATTTTGAAATTTCGCGAAAAATTCTCTGAGTTCCCGATTTAGTCGACTTATTTTTAATGCATAAATTGGGTCTCGAGGACCCATATAAGGGACATTGTGATTGAATATGTTTGATTTCAGATATGAATAGTAAATGGTATGTGTAAACTAAAAAATATATAGGATTTTTCCTATATAATTCATTACCTTTTTACTTAAATTTGTTGTTAAAACCAAGTAATTGTTTAATAAATTAATAAAATACGCGGAAATATGAAATTAGGACATAAAAATTTTTAAAATGTGATTTTATACTTTATTATATAGTTTTCATGCATAAAATGGTTTATTTTATATTAATTTGAGCATATTATATTTTTAAGCTATAAAGTGGGCCATGCATGATTAAATTAAATAATAAAATATAAAGTTATATTTAATAATTTATTTTTAATATTTCATTAATAAATTGGGTTTTAATTAATTAAATAAACTGATTAATTAAAGTGGTTAAATTATATTATTTGGCCCTCTAAACTATCTACTATTTTTGGACAGGGCTGAGAGTTTTCTTTTAATTGTAAAACTGTCCAAATTGGGGACCAAGTCAACCCAATTTTTGGTTGCACATAGATGTCATAAACCAATTTTTTTGGTTTAATTATACAAAATCCTTGAAGAGTTAAAGAAATCAGAGATTTTCCTGAAGATTTGCTGATGACTGAGTCTTAGTCCTAAGTTGTTGTGGCACTCAAATTGACCAAAAATCAAGGACAAATCAGCCACATTTCCTCAATTCATGGCCGACCACTCTTGGAGGAAGTTTCAAAGGATGGACACTCCTATTTTTAGCAAACTAACTCCCTTGCCTCACCTATAAATAAGAGCTCATTTCTCACTTTTTCAATCATCCCTCATCCCATCATCTTTCACTCATTCATCATTCTTTTAACTCTTTTAGCTATCTTTCCCCTTCATCATCCTTGCATAAGGATTTTAGCAATTAAGCCTCTTAAAGAACCCTTGGTCGGCCACCTTGGAGAGCCATCAGCAAATGAGCAACGCAAAGAAGCGAAGGAGCCTCGTCAGTCAGAGTCTTGGGTGACAGCCACTCTAAATTGGGTTTAATCTTTCTTTTCTTTAAATTTAATTTAAATATGTTTGCTATGTGTTCTTTGTTCTTGTTTACAACAATGATAGCTTAATTTTATTTAAGCTAGGATGATTATTTTGATTAAATAATATTTATTTGATTCATGCTTATAATGTTTGTGCCTTAATCGATCATGTTTTCAATTAAAATCAAGTCTGTATTTCGTTCATACGTGATTGAAATGCATCTAAATTAGCTGAGCAACCCTAACCAGACAACGGCTAATGGACGCATAATTGAAATGTGCATGCTCAATTTAGATCCTAACCCGATTGAATTGTATGTTGCATAACAACTCTAACCAAGCTCTGTTATCTGCATAGTTTTTAGATTTGTGTGATTAAATTGTTTCAAACCTAACATGTCCCTGTTACCTCACACAAATGCTAAGAAACCCTTAGTAAATAAGGATCAGTAAAATGCACATTTACTAAGTAAAGGATTTCGAAAGGACCTAATGTGGTTTCCAAACTCATGAAAGATCGAGTTGCCATGAAATATTTTTTCGAATGTTATTAATTATGTTGATAATAAATTGAGTTTAATTAAAGTAATTATCCTAGTTTATTTATGTTATAATTGTTGCAAATTGTGTTAAATTTACTAAAATCTATTTCATTCATATAGTTTGCACACTTAGGATAATTTGCATTAGGGATCGTTGCATTTAGTCTAATATATTTTAATCACCACTTCTCAACTATATTGTGTTTTTATTTACCAAATTGTTAATATAATTTTACAAATTAAGTCACTTAGCACAAATACAATCCCTATAGAGACGATAACTCGATACTTACTTATTACTTGATAACGACAGTGTACACTTGCACAAACCCCAGCGTTACAGTATGAAATAAATATAATTGATCTGTAAACTCTAGTAATGCTCTGTAACCCTGTTCCAGTGACGGATATGGGTTAGGAGTGTTACAAAAGTGCAATTTCATTATATATTAATTTATAATTTATCTATTTATAAGAGGACTAAATTGAAAACCTTTCATTTTTGGGAAGGGTAATGTAACACTCCAAACCCGGTCTAAACGTTATGACCGAATCTGGCTAGAGCTGCTCATGGGCCGGGCCGGGCCGGGTTCGGGCCGAGCTCAGAAAAAAATTTCGGCCCGGGCCCGGCCCGTCCCGAAATATGGGCCTAGAATTTTACCCAGGCCCGGCCCGAGAAAAAATTCATAAGCCCGGGCCCGGCCCGGCCCGTTTTTTAAATAAATACCAAAAATTTATTTTAAAAATTAAAAAAATCATTTTAAAAATATTTTAAAATTAAAAAAATTAAAAATGTATTTTAAAAATATTTTAAAATTAAAAATATTTTAAAAAAAGTATTTTAAAATTAAAAAATAAAAAAATAAAAATATTTATTATATTCGGGCCAGGCCCGGGCCAAAAAAGTGGTGCCCGAGGCCCGGCCCGTTTTTTAATCGGGCCTCATTTTTTGCCTAAGCCCATATTTCGGGCCTATATTTTTACCCAAACCCTCCCATATTTCGGGCGGGTCGTCGGGCCGGGCCGGGCCGTCCGGCCTATGAGCACCTCTAAATCTGGCGATGTCACATTGTAACACCCCTTACCAGTATTCGATGCCAGAATAGGGTACGAGGCATTACTAGAAGACATGCATTTGCATACGTATTAAACCGAGTTACAAATTTTTTTGTATTTACACTTTAACCCCTCAAATTTTGAGTATTTACTCTTGGGCAACAAAACTTTTCTCACTTTTTCAATTTAATCCTTTATTGAATTAATATGTCATAATATACTTCCCAATGTTGACATAACTCAAAATTATCCTTTTTATCACTTTATTTCCTTATTTTACTATATCAAGGATATTATCTTACTTTCTTACTGTAGTAATTTTCAGGGTATTACATTTCTCTCCCCCTTAAAATAAACTTCGTCTTCGAAATTTCCTTGTTTTATTTTGATCATGAACTTCATCATTTCTATATTCTTTCAATTATTCTTTTCTATCCATTCTTATCACTAATATTTCTAGTTTTTATATCATTTTGTACTTCCTTTTCAATAATACTATTCTTTTTACTTAATCGAGTTCTTATTTTCTCTCTTTCTTCATAACCATAAGTCCTTTCTTCATTTAGTTTTCTTAAAGTCATCTCTATCATTCTATAATTCCCTTCTGTACATATTTACCAAGCTTAGTATATGTATTCATTCTCTATCATTTCATTTCACTATTTATTTTTAATTCAATATTTCAAACATGAATCAGAGGTAAATATTTACCTTGTAACGAAAATTATTTATCTTTTTTAGTAGAGGCCCAGTAGATTAAACAGAATACTTAGGATATACGAAACTGATACAGATGTACATTATTATACACTATTAAACAGAAAGCACTAAAGTATTATACAGAGAACACAAATGTGCTAATAATCAGAGAGCACCGATGTGCTAATAATCAGAGAGCAAGCTAAACTCCCTTAATATCCTAATAGTTCTAATCTCGTCTACTTGGGCAAGTTATTTCATGCATGCATATCACTTTTACACTTTTCTCATAATGCTTTTACATGATTTACAATTTAATTCTTGTATCAATAATCCGTATATTTATATCTTCTCTACCTTTAATACATGTATTATATTTCAAAATTCATTATTCATCCGTAATTTACTAATAATCCATATCATGTACTTCACATATCACGTTTACATGTTTTGCAATTTAGTCATCAGCACAATATTTCTTGTAGCAAAACAATACACTTTCTAAATATGTATGCAAAACAGAACAATAACCGGTCATAAACCGACCACACCAACAGGGCTTTCGTCTAACATTATAATTAGCTAACATTCTCACAACATAAGAACTCTATCAGAACTGAACAATTACACATACATATCTCTGAGAATAAAAGAATATATATAATATCCAAAAAAGATCATCATGTTCATTTCGACTGTAACCTTTACACACAGACATCTTTACCACTTAATTATCATTTCTCTGACTAATTTTGTTATCACGAACCTCACTTTATTCCATTCACTAAAAAAAACTTCCAATTAATACATACATTCTTTTAGGTATCATACCTAAATATTTTGTCTCATCAAATTTAACTTCTTCTTTATTTACTTTCTTACATGTTTGCTTACTTGTTTGCTTAAACAACTCATGATTATAACTTACTCCTTCCTTATTGAAATTATTTTCTCAACTGATAACTGAAATATTCTTAATCCTTATACTCACCTGAATCTATTTATCATACTTTTACCTGAACTTTCATGTAACATAATTTCTTTACTATCCCGTTGAATTACTTGGAATACTAAGGATACTCAAGTCTCTTATCTGAATATAACATGCCAAAGCTATGTCCCAGACATAGTCTTACATGGGATGTTTCCTGTATTGCCAATTTCATATCCCAAATATGGTCTTACATGGGAGTTCTTGTAACACCCCCTAACCCTAACTGTCGCCGGAACAGGGTTATGAGGCATTACCGGACGTATCAAATAATCTACAAATAATTCATAAACAATTAACAAACATATACAAAAGAGTCATAAATTCATATAAATTTTACTAATTGACTTCATTCAAATTTTTTTTTATTTTTTTCTTCTTTTAAATATATATTTTTAAAAATTTCGGCAGCACTTCGGCTTATTTTTACATACAACCCCTTGCAATTAAAATTCACAACATTTCCAAATATAACCAAATCAACCAATTCATTTCACGTTCTCATTTTCTATTCTAAATACGTCTAATCAAACTCAATCTACATGATATTAATTTAAATTTGACAAAACAATAAATAAATCAAATTAGGTAAACTTCATTCATTATAAATCTTAAACTTATAATACTAACATTTTTAACCATTTATATTAAACATAATAATCTTTATACACATCCTATGTACATGCCACATTTACCAAAGAAAATATACATCACCAAAGTTACGCTGAAGTCGGGATTGATCTGGATGCTAAACCGGGACCTTTGACTTCTATCGACCTGCGCACGGAAACAACCGTACGCTGAGTATTTCATACTCAGTGGTATTACCATAATTCAAATTATAACAATAATAAACATGTAATGCATAATTCGTATATACAATTTAAATTCAATATCTCAACAATAGCAATTCATCAACCAATATCATATATCCACAATTTGAGTTTAAACAAATCATGAACCTTAGGTTCATTTCTCAATCTCATTTCACATTTCAATTCGCAATTCAACTTTTTCATTTCATTTCAATATCTCGTTTGACCAACTCGTTCGGTTTATCATTTCATCATTTACCCTATTAACAAAATTCGGACTTTGGCGGATACACAGATCCAACCAAACACACCAGAATGGCACCTAGTGCCTCATCGGATAGTTCGAAGCAATAGTTGACACCCAGTGTCTCATCTATCCGAAGAAAGTTGGTACCCAGTACCTCATCGAATCTATCCGAAGAAATATTGTGACACCCAGTGTCTCATCGACTCGAGGTCGAAGTATCCCTGAACTCTTCCAATCCTATGGCATGCCAACTATATTCGACTCAGCCCGACTAGTTAATAGGGTATTTAAATCACATATATTCTCAATTCAATCACAATTTCTCACATTTTCAATTCAATCATTTTTCCACCTTTCAATCAATAATTATTTTACAAATTCACACATTTTCACAACTCAATACATTTCCATACAATTTAATACCATTCACAATTCGATTCAAATTCATTTCCCGCTTTCAATCAACAAACAATTCAAATATTAATTCATATCAACTATTCTATTTAATTCCCACTAATAATAATAATAATAATAATAATAATAATACTAATAATAATACTAATACAAATACTAATATTAATACTTACATCACATTTCATTTACTAGACACATAAATTAAAATTTAGCATTTAATAATAAATAACTTGAATTATAGTAATACAAACCGTGATTTTCTCGAGTTTACTCCTCGATAATCTTCTCCTTTCCCTTTGATGCTGATGCCTCGGGTTCTTTATTAGCTACGAAAATAATAATAATTTATACTATTAATTTCAACACTAATTATGATAAATAATTAAATTTCTATTCAATTTCTTCCTTATTCTCAATTTAATCCTAACTAAATTCACTTACTTTCCTAATTCAATTCACACTCTATTTCTATTCAAATTTCATCCAAACTTAAATTTAAATATTAAAATTTCAGCATATTTTCCTAATTTCGAATTTCCCTCAATTTAGTCCCTAAAACATAAAATTTATAGTTTCTTTTACAATTTAATCCCCTTATCAATTCCAATCAAAATTTCTATCAAATAAACCCTCAATTCCATCATTTATTCTACATAAACCCTATTCAAAAATCTATTAACTTTCTAAATATCAATTTAATTCCATCAAAACTTTGTTTTAAAACTTCTAAAACATTAGAATTAAGATAAAAGGGCTAAATTGACTTACCAAATTAAATTTCAAGCCTCAAAAACCCTATTTTCCCTATTTTCTTCTTTCTTTCTTTCTCCCATGTTTCTTCTCTGCTTCGTCACTTCTATTCTGTTTCTTTCTTTTCTTTTGCTTTGTTTTTATTTCCTTTTATTTCATTTTCTTTATATTATATTAATGTCTATTTAATATCAATATTCATTTTACATTTGGTCACACTTATATTTTTACATTTGTGCCAATAGTTTTATTACAATTGTCATTATTTAATTTGTTTACCAAATAAAAATCTCATGATATAATTAATTAATTAATTAATTAATATCTTTTACTTAAATTTTAAGTAAATAATAATTATAATACAAGTGTATATATATATGTTAGTACACTTGTACCATCCTATCACCACACATTTGTCTTAATTTTAACTTATTTCATAATAAAATAATATAATTAATATAAATTACCATTTAAATAAATAATTATAATAATTATAATAATTATATACATATAATATTTATATATATCTTAATTAAAATCTTAGATTTTAAGCGTTTATGCCACCTCATTTCATATAAATGGCTTAATTGCCATTTTAGCCCTTTTCACTTTCTTTTAATCTATAATTAGACTTTCACTCTTTATTCAATTTAATCCTTTTTACTAATTACTCATAATTAAACTAAATTCACCTATCCAAAACCTACTTAAACACACAACTAGCCTCGTAAATATTTCTAATAATTATTTCTGAACTCAAATTACTAAGACGGAGGCCCGATATTATATTTTTTCGATGCCCGCAAATTTTGGGTCATTACATTTCTCCCCCTTAATAAATTTCGTCCTCGAAATTTACCTGAGAAGAGATGAGGATATTGTGTTCTCATTATCTCTTCCGGTTCCCAAGTCGCTTCTTCCACACTATGACTTCTCCACAAAACTTTGACTTAAGGAACCCGCTTATTTCTTAATTCTTTCACTTCTCGTGCTAATATCTGAACTGGCTCTTCTTTATATGTTAAATCAGATCGAATTTCAATGTTTTCAGTGGGAATGATATGAGAAGGATCCGATTTATATCTCCGAAGCATCAAAACATGAAAAACATCATGAATTTTCTGTAATTCTGGAGGTAAAGCTAATCGATAAGCAACAGGCCCAATTCTTTCCAGAATCTCATACGACCCAATAAAACGTGGACTCAATTTTCCCTTCCAACCAAATCTCAAAATTTTCTTCCACGGTGATACCTTGAGGAATACCTTATCACCAACGGAATATTCAATATCTCGTCGTTTCAAATCCGCATAAGATTTCTGTCTGCCGAAAGCGGCTTTCAGTCTATCTTTAATCTTTTTAACTGTTTCTTCTGTCTCTTGAATCAATTCCGACCCAATCACTTTTCTTTCTTTTAATTCTGTCCAACATACTGGTGATCGACACCTTCGACCATAAAGTGCTTCATACGGAGCCATTTGAATACTAGATTGGAAACTATTATTATAAGCAAATTCTGCTAGTGGTAAATAATGTTCCCAACCTGATTCAAAATCAATGACACAAGCTCGGAGCATATCTTCCAAAATCTGAATTACCCGTTCAGATTGTTCATCAGTTTGCAGATGAAAAGCTGTACTGAAACTAAGTCGAGTACCCAATGATTCATGCAGCTGCTTCCAAAATCTCGATGTGAATCGAAGATCTTGGTCTGAAATTATTTATTTTCCTCCTCCTCCTCCTGCTCCTCCTCCTCTCTATTCCACATCCTTAATGTATAATATGCTGATATGTAACATTATCTATAATTCCAGCATTTATTTATATATTAATTCAAAGTTGTCCACTTGAGTCATAGTCACTAAATTATTTATATCTTGAGCTATGGAACTCCAAATTAATATCCGAAAATTTTCTATGAACTCACATATCTTCTTACCATAATATTTTCAGAATTTTTGGTTTAGCCAATAAGTGCAGTTTATTCTTTAAAGTTTCCCTTGTTTCACTGTTTGACAGTTCCGACCCCTCTTCACTAAAAATTAATTATCTCTTTGTACAAAATTTGGATGATGTTTCCTTTTATTTCTATTGAAAATAGACTCATTCAGGATTTTAAACATATAAATTTAAGCCTCTAATTATTTTTATTCAATTTTTGATGATTTTCCAAAGTCAGAATAGGGGAACCCGAATTCATTCTAGCCTTGTCTCACAAAATTTATTATATATCATGATTTACAATTCCATTACTTACACCGTTTTTTCTATGAGAAACTAGACTTAATAAGATTTAATTCCATATTTTGTTCATCCTCTAATTTGATTTATAAAATTTATGGTAATTTTTCAAAGTTAAACTACTGCTGCTGTCCAAAACTGTTTTAGTGCAAGATGTTGATTACTAAGTTTATAACTCCCTAATTCCCTTTCTCTATAATATTTCCCATCATTTTCACTTATTTCCTTTCACTAATATATCAATAAAATAAGAATTTATTTAAGAAAACTCTACTATAACATCAGTTCCATGCTTTTTCAACAATAACAAACTTAAAAATATATTGAAATCTTGATGTTCTTACCTTGTGATATTGATTTCAATCTTTAACTTGATTTTCTCTCTCCTCCAACTTCTATTTCTTGAATCTAACTTGACATTCTAGCTCCCCATTGTCTCCTTATTATTTTTCTCTCTTGGAAGCTATGGAAATTCTTTTGATTTCTAGGTGAAAATAGTGAATTTTTGGTGAAAGGACCAAATTGTAAAGAAAGCAAAATTTTCTTTCTTCTCTTCTCTTCTAACGTTGGTTGCATGGAAAGATGATAATTTTTTCATCATCTTTCCTCCATTTTATATTAATCATTTAATAATTAAATAAAACTAAAAATCTTAATAAAATATTAATAAAATAACATTTATCTAATTAATTAATTAAAAATATCACAAACATCATCATTACCTTCTAGAATTTTCTCTCTCTCTATTTGACCATTTTTCCCTTCATAATATTTTGAAATTTCATCCTTCAGTCATCACTTAATTTGGTAAAATTATAATTTAGTCCCTTAAAATTCTTCACATTTTTAATTTGGTCCTAATTCATCCATTTTCCCTAGTTTCTATATTATTCCACTCTTAAAATATTTATACTATTGGTCCTTCAACTTTTTCATATTTACACTTTAACCCCTCAAATTTTAAGTATTCACTATTGGGCAATAAAACTTTTCTCACTTTTTCAATTTAATCCTTTCTTGAATTAATATGTCATAATATACTTTCTTTCTTACTATATCAAGGATATTATCTTACTTTTTCAATTTAACCCTTTTTATCACTTTATTTCATTATTTTACTATATCAAGGATATTATCTTACTTTCTTACTGTAGTAATTTTTGGGGTATTACAGGTAAGGTAGGCCTGCCCCCCTCAAATTTGCCCCTGCATACAAATACAAGTATTAATTCATTCTAGATGGAAAAAATAATAAAATCAGAAGAAAAAGAACTTGTGAAAAATCCTTTAAATTAATAGAGAAAATCAAGTAGTTGGAAGAAGTAATGAAGTAATAACTTTTTTTTACCTAAACCAATACAAAATAGGGTTAATTTTGGCTTAATATTTTTTTAACTTTCCAATCTATACAAGAAAGTAACTTTTATTGTAACACCCCTAAAATCGTTATATTATAAAAGTAGTATTAATTAAGGATCGTGCAAAATACATTCCTTAGTAAAGTAAAATAAAGAATATAAATGATAAAAGAGAAGGTTGAGCGATGCCAAAAGAAGTTGAATTAAGAAGTATGTCGTGATATATTAGTTTAAGAAAAAGACCAAATCGTAAAGATGTGAAAAGTTTTAGAACTCAAGTATAATTATTCAAAATTTAAGGGATTAAATTGTAAATATGAGAATAGTTGAAGTACAAAAAGTGCAAATAACCTAAAAGTTTTGTAACACAAAATTTGTAAGTAGGGATCAAATTGAATAAGTAGAAAAATATGAGGGATTAAATCGTAATTTACCAAAGTGAATAATGATTTAAGGTAGGCATTTTAGAGAACTATGGCAAAATGGTCATTTCTCAATTTGGATAATTATCAACTGTTGAGGTATAATAATAATTAAGGATGAATGGTGTTGAAGGATGATTGGTTGAAATAATTTATGATTATTTAATTATTAGATATTTTAATTAATCAATCAATTAATTAATGGTTAAGTAATTAGAAATGATGAAAAGAAAGCCATCTTCAACCCCTCCATCATCTCACACCACTCCCCATGGAAGAAAGCAAGTTCTGTTTTCTTTGCAATTCGGTCCTTTCCTTAAAATTAAGAGAGAAATCATTGAAATTCCATTAAATTTCTAGTTAAATCTAGCTTTCAACAAACTGGTTAACTTAGATTTCAAGAAAGGAGATTGTATATTATGTTGGAGGAGAGAGAAAATTAAGCTAAGGTTTTTAAGTTTTCAAGGTAAGAATATCAAAATTCCATCATGTTTTCAAGTTTAATCTTGTTAGAAAGTAACGAAGTGATGTTAAAATAAAGATTTTTCATGGAAAGTTTAATGTTTTTGAAATGATATTGGAGAGAGAGAGATGAAGTGATTCAAGTGGAAAAAAAAAAGAAAGAAAGAAAAGAGAAAAACAAGTGTTTTAAGGTTGAAGAGAAGTACCCCTGAATTCTTTTGTTACCTAAGGCTTAAAATGTGAACTTTGTGAAAGTTGTGGTAAATTGTAGAATAAAGTGTAAAATAATATGATATGTGAAATAGAATATGTTAATACAATGCTTAATTGAAGTGAAATATGGTAACAAAATAGATATAAAATGATGTTGCACTTTGTTGCTCGTGTCCTTAGCACTTATGTGCTTCATGTATCGTGATATGATCCGTGTATCCATCTGGTTCAAATGTATTTAGCATTGGCTAAAAAGTTGTGATAAATGGTTTTTGATAAAAGTTTCTTCCCTGTTAATCCGTGAAATGATAAAATCAGTGAATCAAAGTATTAGTGAATTTTGTAAATATGAAATAATATATAGATTGCTAAAATATAATCATGAATTATAATAGTAATAATGTTTATGATTAATAAGCTTTTACGTGCTTAACGCATTATTTTTCAATGCATAGGTGAAAGATTGGATTGAAGTTCTCATTCAAAGCAGCGACCTCAGCACATCTTGTAACACCTCTAACCCTTATCCATCGCTAGAACAAGGTTACGGAGCATTACTAGAGTTTACAGAATAAATACAATTAATTCATGTAATTTACTGTTCATATCAGAAACCAATCATAATCATATTGTCCCTTAAATGGACCCTCGAGACCCAATTTATGAATTTGAAATAAGTCGGGACTAAATCAAAGACTCGAATAATTTTTCGTAAAATTTCAAAATTTTTGTCTAGGTACAAGGGACACACGCCCGTGTGGCTAGACACTTCTGTGTCCTAGGCCATGTGGGCATTCGATGTGAGGCACACGGTCGTGTTCCATCCCGTGTCCATACCCGTGTAACTCTCTGACTTGGGTCACATGGCTAACCACACGCCTGTGTTCTAGGCCGTATGAACAATTTAATTTTCAATAATAAAGTGCAGGGGTCACACGGCCAAGTCACACGCCCATGTGCTAGGCCGTGTGACACACACAACTGAGACACACGCCTGTGCCTCTGCCCGTGTGAGTAATTCAAAGCATTCTGTTTCTCAAATTTTAAGATGCAGGGGACAGACGGCTAAACCACACGCCCGTGCGCATGGCCGTGTGTCACACACGGCTGAGACACACACCCGTGTCTCTGCTCGTGTGGACAAAAAAAGGCCATTTCCAAGCCTTATTTCTCACCCAACCTGGCATCAACCTATCCAACCAATTTTTGTACCATTACATGTAACAGCCCGATTTTGGGCCTAGTCGGAGCAGTGGTTTCGGGACCACAAATCCGACAAGGAAAAATTTATTTTTATTATATTTTTATGGTCTACGATTTCACGGAATGATTTTTTGAAAATTTCGTTCGAAAATTTCGACGTTTGGGCACTCAATTTAATCAAAAGGACTAAATTGTAAAAAGTGCAAAAGTTGAGTTCTACATGTTAGAGGTGTTCAATTGTTATGAAACTTTAAATTTGAGGTCCTTATATGGTAATTAGACCATTGGTTAAGTTGGTAGACAAAAATGGGCATGAGATAAGTGAAATAGGAAATTTTTAAGTTAGGGGCAATTTGGTAATCTAGTAATTAAAATGAATTAAAAGGGAAAAAGATGACAAATTGTGCTCATCTTCTTCATTTGGACGAAATCAGCAAGGGGGAAGCCATTGTTAGGGTTTTCAAGCTTCCAAGCTCCATAATAAGTGATTCTAAGCCCCGTTTTTAATGTTCTTTACGTTTTTGGAGTGCCGGTAACTTGATTTTGCTTCTTCTAGCAATAATTTAATCTAGGGTTTATATTTGGGCATGAGATAAGTGAAATAGGAAATTTTTAAGTTAGGGGCAATTTGGTAATCTAGTAATTAAAATGAATTAAAAGGGAAAAAGATGACAAATTGTGCTCATCTTCTTCATTTGGACGAAATCAGCAATGGGGGAAGCCATTGTTAGGGTTTTCAAGCTTCCAAGCTCTATAATAAGTGATTCTAAGCCCCGTTTTTAATGTTCTTTACGTTTTTGGAGTCCCGGTAACTTGATTTTGCTTCTTCTAGCAATAATTTAATCTAGGGTTTATATTTGGGCATGAGATAAGTGAAACAGGAAATTTTTAAGTTAGGGGCAATTTGGTAATCTAGTAATTAAAATGAATTAAAAGGGAAAAAGATGACAAATTGTGCTCATCTTCTTCATTTGGACGAAATCAACAAGGGGGAAGCCATTGTTAGGGTTTTCAAGCTTCCAAGCTCCATAATAAGTGATTCTAAGCCCCGTTTTTAATGTTCTTTACGTTTTTGGAGTGCCGGTAACTTGATTTTGCTTCTTCTAGCAATAATTTAATCTAGGGTTTATATTTGGAAAAATACCCATATGTGAAATGTGTTTATTTTGATGTTTTATGGTAGAATATGAAGCTAGAAATTATTTTGATGTTTTAATCTAGGGTTTATATTTGGAAAAATACCCATATGTGAAATGTGTTTATTTTGATGTTTTATGGTAGAATATGAAGCTAGAAATTATGTTAAGCAACTTTTGCTAAGCGATTTTGAGTGAAAACGACATAATCAATAAAATGCTAAATGTTCATAAGTAAGTGTTAGGTGAGAATTTGATGTTGCCATAAAAGGGAAAAATGTTCATCATGTCATAATACATAAGAATAAGGGATGAAGTTTAATTTACGAGCTTTGGGGCAAAAGTGTAAATATGTAAAAGTTTAGGGGCAAGATTGTAATTTTGCCAAAGTTTGAGTCAAGGACAGTTTTGATAAATGTGAGTACTAAATAAGTTAAATGTGTTATTATAGATCAAGAAAGAAGTGGAATCGACCTTGACCGGAGAAAAGAAGAGATTAAAGATTAAATTGCTAAATTTTTATATTGTTACATCAAAGTAAGTTACGTGTAAATAATAGTTATATTTTTATAAATTGTGAATTATATTTGATATGTGAATTAATATTCAATGTGGAAGGAAAATTATTCATGAATTATTCAAGTGATAAAGTGTTGAAAACAAAGTGTTAAGTGTAAATTCCCGGTTGAACTTAGGAATAGAAGTGGATACAAGTGACATGTCACTAGAGATCGGTGTTACAGTGTTACAGTGAGTCCCGGGTGCTGGGTGATCTAGCATGTGTTGCAGACACCTGACAGCTTGTGTGAGCAGGCCCGTGGAAATTTCCAGTGTTATTGATCAGTGGTAGCTTCGGCTACATATCAGTGGTAGCTTCGGCTACATATCAGTGTGGCACTTATGTGCTAATTCTCTACGTATCCGTGTATATTCCGAGTGTTCAACGGGAAATTGACTAAGTGAAAATACATGAGATCATGTAACGATTAAGTGTAATTGAATAATGAATATATGTATGGAATTGAATTGAATATTGACTTGAAAATGGAAAAGTGAATTTTGAATTGAATAGTGATTAAAAGTGAAAAAGTGAAATTATGAAAAAATAGAATTAGCAACAAAACAGTTTTGGACAGTAACAATAGTGTGACTTTGAAAAATCACCAAAAATGGTGGAAATTGAATTAGAGAGTAAATAAGATATGAAATGAAAGCTTAAGGAGTCTATTTTTAAATAAAAGAAATATAGAAAGAAAAAGAGCTATACATTTTGAGATATTTGAATTTTAGTGAGGCAAGGTCGGATTGATTTCGGAATCCTCTGTTCTGACTTTGGAAAATAATTAAAAATTGTACAAAAATGATTATGAGTTATAATTTATATTCTTAGAATCCTTAATGAGTATATTTTCAAAGGGAACAAACGTAAATCATCCAAGTTCTATACAATGAGATAATTCATTTTTAGTGAAGAGAGGTCAGAGATGTTGAGCAGTGAAATAGGGGTGACTTTAAAGAATAAACTGTACTAATTGGCCAAGTCAAAAATTCTGAAAATTTTATGGTAAGAATACATGTGAGTATAGTTTCAAGGAAAATTAATGAATCAAATTTGGAGCTCTGTAGCTTCGAATAAAAATGATTTAGTGACTCTGACTCAAATAGACAGCTTTGAATTTAAATATAAGTGAATAGTAAAATTATGTATAATGCTATTTAAGCATGTTTTATACATAAAGGATGTGGAATGGAGAGGAGGAGGAGGACAATAAAATGTATGAAAGAATTGTGTATAGTGGTCATATGCTCGATTATAATCGATAAATGTTAAATTAAATGGTAAATACGTATTGGTACTGAAGGAACTATTGCGGTATTGAAAAGCAATTGATCAAATGTTTAAGAAATTTAGTCATGACATATATATATATGTGATAATAATGATACATGGATGATTATATCATTGAGTTGCATTGATTAATTCGGTTTATGTGATGGAAATGTCAAGAACATTTGCCTTTGATATGTGATGATCATGGTTTAAGCTCATATGGGAAAATAAAGTTTCATAGTATGAGAGTGTGGTATTGAAATATATATATATTGGATTGAGAAATTGATTTGAATTGTGAACATGAAAGATTGTGAATTGAATAAAATGGATATGGAGCTTTGAATTACATGAGTAAGTATCAGTCTCGTAGGCCCTATTTGTTATGAATATAATATTTTGAGGATATGTTGTAAAGAATTATAAAAGCATGTTAAAAATTTGAAGAGTTTAAATTTGAATGAAATTTTGTAACTTGGTTTAATACGTTTACATGTGTAAGTATTCTAGTAATGCCTCATACCCTATTCCGGAGTTGAATACGGGTAAGGGGTGTTACATTACAAGTCACAATAAAACCTTCAATTCAATCCAATTTCAAGTTCAATACATGTCATAACACCCCATTTATCCAAGTATTTGATCTTACCTAATTGGCCATATAAACATATAAGTATATTTTACCCATTCATGCAACCATTAATATATTTATGTAACTTCCATCATTCAACCATTTCAATACACACATCAAGCATGATAAGGCCTTATATAACTACATCAAAATATGCTTAACATTAGCCATTCCAATGGCTAATTACAACAAAAATATTTCATCATTATGCCTAACTTAGCTTATACATGCCATTATACCAAAAGTTAGCTTGCTTTATATACCGAGAAGTCCGAGGGATAGTGTGATGTGTCTTCGACTAAGTTCCAACCTTTACGAGCTTCCAAGTACTATAAAACAGAGGAAAGAAAATCAAGTAAGCATTTAATGCTTAGTAAGTTCGTATAATATGAAATTTAACTTACCATTATTTCACACATAAGGTAAGCATACCATTATTTCACACATAAGGTAAGCATACAAATATTTATCCAAAGAAATTCGGCAATTTGCCTAAACACATATAATCTCAAGAAACATGTTAGTCATGTACTTCATGTGAATATCAAGAAACAAGGATGAGCTTATCACGTAACAATTTTCATATACATATGTTTTTCCACATCATATATTCATATAACATATACATTTCATCTCAAGTTCAGATTATTTCATGTCAAAACTTTGCCCGTTGAATTTATTTGAAATATCGATGGGCACACATGTAGTACACTCGAAGTGTACAAAACTGTAATCCGTCAACTCATATTCAGGAGTACCCATTAGGGCACATAATCAGGAAACACTCTCTCGAGCCATATAACAGGAAGCTCGTGTGAGCTATATAACAGGAAGCTTATCTGGGCTATAACAGGAAACTCATAAGAGTTTAAAATAGAAAGCTCATGTGAGTTTAACAGGTAACTCCAAAGAGATATTATTAAGAAGCTCCGGATAGTCATATATCAAGAAGTTCAAGCGAGCCATATCAGGAAGCTTATTAAGAGCCATATATCGGGACACTTACAAAGAGCTATGGTATGTCCGCATTATATGCAGGATCCATGTCGATTATATAACAGGACGCTTACAAAGAACTGTGGTATATCCGTAATACATGCAGGATAAATACCAATCGGGATGCTCGCAGGAACCATGTAACAGGAAGCTCGAGAGGGCTTATAACAGGACGCTCATAAGAGCTATGGTGTGTTCGCAACATATGCAGGACCACAACCAATACGGGAAATCCTTTAACTATCAAGTTTCATTTATTCAAACGGGACTTATTACTTATCGGGCATTATCAGACATGTGATTAATTTCATACATAAGACATTTATACAATTCACACATATACAACATTCAATTCAAACATATTAATATATAATTTAGTTACACGAACTTCCCTCGTCACTTGCTCGTATACGAAAATCTACTAATCCGATACTTTTTCTTTTCCTCGATCTAACTCTTTATTTGATCTTTCCGGATCTATATAAATGAATTTAACATCAATTTAATATATTTAATATTCAATTCAATCCAACTTACATCTTAGGTAAAAGTATCATTTTACCCCTATACTTTTAAGTAACTTCAATTTCATCTCTAGGCTCGAAAAATGAAATTCATGCAATTTAATCCTTATTCCAAGCCTAGCCGAATTTTTCATATAACATTTACAGCCCATGTAATTCATAAAATTTAGAATTTTTCCATGAATTTTATATCTTTACAATTTAGTCCCTAAATCACAATTTCATCAAATTTCTCTTTACAAAAGTTGTTTATCTATCAACAACCTTTCATTTTCTACAATAAATTTCAAAATTTCAGCATACTCATCCATGGTGAAATTTTTAAACTTTGATAACTTTGCAAATTGATCCCCAAAATAGATAGATTAAGTTATTACGATATTAGAAATGTAAAAATTACTAAAAACGGGACAAGATTGCTTACCTAATTAAGCTTGCTTGATGTCTTTTCTCTTAGCTAGGGTTTCATAAAAGTAAATTGGGGAAGATGAAGAAATAATATGATATTAGATTTTTATCATCTTTAATTATTTCAATTTCCAATTTAGTCCTTTTCTTTTCTTGAATTTCCATGGATGAGTCATTATAATTATCTACTAACTCCATTTAATGGTCTAATTGCCATATAAGGACCTCAAGTTTTGAATTCCATAGCTATTTACTACTTATAGCTACTAGAACTCAACTTTTGCATTTTATGCAATTTGGTCCTTTCTATAATTAAACATGTAATCGATAAAATTTTTATAACGAAATTTTCTTATGTCTTTCCTATCATAATGCAAACCATACAATAATATTAAAATAAATTTTCTTTCTGACTCGGATTTGTGGCCCCGAAACTACTGTTCCAATTTCACTGAAAACGGGCTGTTACACATCTCATCACTTCATCAAGGCTTAGGATGACATGTACATAGATGAATTAATGAAGTAAGAAAGAAAATGTCTAGTTGTTCTAATATTTGAGTTTGATGTGTTGTGAACAGTAAATATAAGGTATTAGATAGTATAAAGCTTTGATTACTGTTTGGAATAATCGTGGTTTGAAAATAGAACTTTTGGGTCCCTTGTTCTAAGTCTCGAGACATTCAAAATGTGTCTCGAGACACAAGAACTTCGAAGCTAAAAAGCTACAGTATCAATATCATATCTCGAGACATATTGGATTTTGTCACAAGACATACACTCATTTGACTCAAGACAGGATAATTTCGAAGCTAAAGTTCTATAATAACATGACACTGTCTTGAGACATAAAAACATAGAATTGAAAATTTTTTAGTTCAGCCAAAGGAGACTCGAAATGTGTTTGAAATGAAATGAAATTTCATTGTTAGTATAATTAAGTTCTAAAATGGGTAATGTGATATTGATAAAGCTCCAAAATATAAGTATTTTATATAGAAAAGAATGTTCATTGCTCTATGTAACATTCATTACTCGAGTTTCTCGGGTGAAGGGTGCTATATTTATCATGGGAATCACATTGATATGTTTATGAAAAAGTAATTCCCCAAGAGAAAGTTAAATTCCAAGAAAAATAAATAAAATCAGACATCAAATATTGGATATACTACTGAATTTGCAAGGACAAAAGGAGAATGAATATACAACAAAGGAGCGAGGATACAAAAGAAATAATTAAAATTTATTATAAATAATATAAAAGTAATTAAATAAATTAATATAAGAATGCATTGAAATAGTCTTTCAAAGGTAATGACTGATGAGTTTCTAAAAAAAGAAGTGATGGGTTAAAAACAAACGAGGATAAAAATGTAAAATAGGAGCTGCGTTGAAGTTTGAACCCACAGCTCCATCCTCCAGTCGGATTTTTGGTTTTAGCTGTGGTGTCAAACACACTGGAACCGTGCCATCCAAACACTATATTTCAATGCCGTTACACCAAAAAGGTGTTTATACATACTGTTCTGGTGCTAAATGATTTGACATGCTCAGCCATCCATGTTCCTTTGTCAGTACTTGCAAGCTAAAACAATTTTGAAAAAAGAAATTACAGGTTATATAGATCAAAAGAAGCCAAAGTCTCAGATAATTCCAAATTCGGCATGATCTGTTTAAGAGAGATACATAGGTGGAAACCATGGCTAAAAGCCAACACACCCGTTTCGGATTCCCTCTTTGTTCTGGATTCAAAAATATGTGGATCGCATATTCGAAGCATGATAATTTTCGGATTCCTCGTTTCTACTCACTCTGGATTGAATCTATCTTCATAGCTGTTCCCTTTCTACCTACCTATTGATAGATAACATATAAAATGGCAAATGACTTAGGATGTCATTCAAATGCTCGCCTTGAATCCATGTGAATTATCAGGTCACAACTCCTCCTTCGAACTCACACTGCTGCTGTTCTCCCTCACCTTGGAATCTGAAGTCTTGGTTGGTTTGTCTTTTGGAACTAAAACTGCTTTTTTGAGCTTAAATGGGATTGTAGCATGTTCCTTCAGGAACTTATAAAAATCCACGACAGTGCGTCCTGTGTTCACTTTCATCTGCCCAATGTCCACCATTCAATCATTTTAACTCTCTATATCTCATAGGTGGACCAATACAAGCATAACTGAATATAGTTCTTACAGGATCAGAACTCTTTTTTCCCGCCGGGAAGAACAGCATCGTGGGAAACCCTGCAGACTGCAAAAATACACAACTTGTTTCTACGATGTCTCATTTCAGGCTCAAGTGCAACATAGCCTTTAAATCTTTTCCTTTTTCATTAAAAAGTTCGAAGCACATATTGGTTTAAACTTTACCTTTGCCTTAGGATGTTCATTTGTTGTCCCGTCCATTTTGGCAATAACCAGAGAGTTAATCCCTCGAAGATGTTGGGCAAGCTTGTTGTATGTCGGTTCCAATGATCGGCAATGGCCACACCAAGGTGCATAGATCTGGTGTTTAGGGCATTCGACAGAATAAGTCCATGTCAGGAAAGATTTAAATAACCTTTATTTCCATATATCAGGCAACAACAATACCTCAAGCAGGACATCCTTGGACTCGTCTAAAACAATTTCATCGAAGTTATCGCCAACCACTTCTTTCACATCCTCGTTATTCTGTCAAAATTCAAAAATAGAATTTGGGAGGAGAAAAAGGAAATATAAAAGTTAGATTACAATCACCTTTGGCAAAATCAATTACAGTAGAAAGATACTTACAGTTTCAGGAATTGGGTCCGACTTATAGAAAGGTTTAAGCCTGCCTGCTAAAAAGTCCTCTGCAAAAGCCTACAGAAAGGTAGAACGCTGAAGTATACTCAAACCATGGCGTCTTACAAGTTTATTGAAAGACATAAGTAGTAGCAACCGACCAAATTAAAACAGCGTGAGAGAGAGAGACCACCTTAATGTTATTGAATGTCACATCTCCATTCATGGCAAATTTCTTTGCATCATCTCCAGAGTATGCACGGATCTAGTGATAAATGAACTGTGATTATCAATTCGATGCAAATAGAGCATACAACAAATCTCCTCCCACCCACCCCAACCCACATATTCCATCTTAAAACATAAAACAAACTGGGGGGGGGGAGGATAAAAAAGGATAAGAGCGGCTTACTGTGGGACCATTTCCACTGACACCGAAAAAATTTGCAACAGGTTTTCCACTTTCTTCATTATCCACTTGCACATAAATAGAGATAAGCTGCAAGTAAGTATACGAGATAACTTAGTAACAACTATTGAATTCATCATCAAAGGGAGTATATAAGTCTTGGGATATACTGTCATCAGTTTACTAGAATCAGCACATACAATACCAAAGTTTTTTATATTTTCGGATCTAGACAATTTAAAGTTACCTTTCCCTTGAAAAGTTTTGCTGCTGCTTCTTGGAGTACTGGGATATACTTCTCAGAAATGTTTAATGTGGCAAACAACAACAGCTTGCAACAAAAAGATTATCAAGTATCAAAAAGATTACACATAAACTAGAGGAATGTGTTATCTAAAAATTCACAATTACGAGGAAAAGCAAAATTATAACGTGCATACGTGCATCTTAATTGAGCTTTCAAAAATTGAAGGAGCACTCTCCCTGCTAAATATTGTAACCAAAGGAAGCTTGTTGGAAGTTACGAACTCAGATATTGCAGTCTTGACAAAAAGACCATCTACCACAAGAAAATTTTGGATATATAAGTTCTTCAAAGTAAGCCGGATCAGGATTCCAAGCAATGTTACATATGTCTAGATACTAACCAAAGTGGCATATTTTTTCAGCATCCTTTTTAAGTAAGACCAAAGCGGGGCGTTTAACTTCAGGATCAATGTGGAAAAGCTTTGCCACATCAGGATTCATAGTTTGATAGAATTTGATATCGTCTAAGAGTTTTGAAGTGGCAGCAAGCTCGTCACTCTCGGGACCCTGTTGTCATTAGAACAGACCAAAGCTGAATTAGAACATCATCAGAGAAAGGGTCTTTTTGTATACGTTAAACATTGCTATATTGGGTCAAGAGTATGATGACACAAAAGTTTGGATCCGAATCAAATAATGTTGATTGAATCAGCAGGTATAACAAGCATACAACAAACTCAAGTAAGCTTAATCTTATAAACCTACTGTTAACAAGAAAAAATTATATAACATGCCAGAGATAAACCATACCACCAAAGAGTTCAAGTAGCCCAAGGCAACTTCAGATTCAGATGTTAAAATGCGTTCAGCATCGTCCAGTGTGGTAACGTTGTATATACCAGGTCCTATCTGCTTCTTAATCCAGGTCACTATCGCATCCCTGAATCGTCAATGATAATGATTAGCCTGTTCCATTTGAAATGACACTTCGAACCTTCCATTAAACAAAGATAATACATTGTTCTCTTTTCCATGAGTAACCAAAAACAAACTGCACCAACTCAACCGACTTATTAAAAAAAATTAAGGTGCAATAGAAAATCAAAAGCCTGTGATCCTAAATCTGTTTTTGGATTCGAAACTTACTTGTTTCGAGCAGCAGGATAAAGCGTGTGCTTTCCATCGACAAGGAAATATATAGTAGGTAAACCTTCGACGTCATACTCTTCTGCTAGCTCATCCTCCTGCGTGGCATCCACCTTGGCCAGCACAACTCCTTCTCCTTTCATCTCCGTGGCCGCCGCGGCATATTCCGGAGCCAACGACTGGCAATGCCCGCACCAAGGCGCGTAGAACTCAACCATCCCGAACTTATTATTCTTGATGAAATCGCTGAAGTTTCCTTGCGTTAAAACGACCACATCCTTCTCGTCGATTTGGGGCGCTTTGTACGGATCCGAAAGGGGGTCATCGGTCTCTTGTTCGCTTCCGGAGTCTTCATCTTCTTCGTGGTCTTCGGGGAATTGGTCATCGTCTGAGTCACTCAAATGAGGGAGTGAAGCAATGTCGACGCTTTTGCCTTCCGTTTCTTCGAGGAAACGGAGGTCCTCATCGTCTTGTTCGTCGTTTGTAGAGATGGAAGGAAGGACAGTAGACAAGAGGAGGAAGGAAACGAGGGAGAGAACTAAAAAGCACCGAAACGACGTCATTTTCCTGAAATGGAAGCTCAGGTGAGATCAGAGAAAGTGGAGAGATTTGAGTAGAATTTATTTATAGCGCGGAATGAAAGGGAAAGGATGTCAAATTGAACAACAAGTCAACATCACATGCAACGACGTCGCTCTTTTCGAGGAGGATTTCGTTTAGGCGTGAGATATTACTAAAAGTTTTAAGATTAATTTAAGAAAATACACGTATGATTTCCTTTTTCTTTGAACACGTCATATGGTTATTCTTAATGTATTTTTTTTATAGAAAATCAGCGACCTTTATTGAGAATCGAAAACTAGGTGCCTCGGTGCCTTTTCACAGCCCTAAACCAGAGATCAGCGAAAACAAAATGCAGAAAAATAAAATCTAAAAAAATTAGGTAGCTAGCAGCAAGCTTGGAGATCATCGAAATGAAGCTGAGAAAAACTCCAAGAAGAAACAACAAGAGAGAAACAGTCCATGATCAGCGAAGCATACAACAGCACAGGCCCTCCTCTAAAGTAATCGGCATCGTCATTGCTTAGACCGGCGGATCCACCCACCACCGGTCATACTCCACAGCTCCTCTCACTTATTCAGGTACCTCTTCTATCCGAAACTTATCATTTTCCAACGTGAAGCCATGTTTAGCTAGATAATGAGCTGCTTGATTCCCTTTTCTGGTGATAAATTTGAACTGGCACTGTTGAAAGAAACCAAAGAGAGCTTTCCCATCCGCTATGATTGCCCCGATACTCGATCTATCAACCCCTGACCCAGATAATTTCTGAACAATTGATCGCACATCCCCTTCTAGTTCTACACCAGAGAAACCCATAGAATCGGAGGCCATGGATTGCAGCTCTAGCCTCGGCATCGAACGAATCTGGTATAAAATCGTTCCGAATAGTGCAAGCTCCCATCACTAGCCCTTCGTGATTTTGAATTAAAATGCCTGACACCGACTTTTGTTCATAAGCTTGCACTATTCGAAATGACGAAGGGTTAGCTCCACAGAATGAATATTTTTCAGTTATAAAAATACTACTTAACTAATGACTTCTTAACATTTTTAAATAAATAAATAAATAAAATTAAGTGAAAAGTAATTTAAAATAATTACAATACACCTATTTACTTTCACCAAATGACCACAATACCCTTATTTAATTTGGTGGCTCTTTAAGAAGCTAAATGCCATCCCTCGTATAGAAGTGTTAATGGGTAGAATTTGATTCAAAATTTTAAGAAAAGTTTCATTCTAAAGTAAAAAATCCCGAGCCTAAGCCTAGTTCACACATATTTATCCAAATGATTGTTTCACTATTCAAGTAATAATAATTTAATTTTAATTTTAATTTTAATTATACAACTATATAAATATTAATTAAAAAAATTATCACACATATTATTATCAAAATTATTATTTAAAATACATAATACAACAAATAATAAAATATATAATTTAAAATTAATTAATAATAAAACATGCGATATACATGATATTAAAAGAAAATAAAAAAATATTAAAACAAACTAATCTGTGCTGAAATTGAAAATTTTGAATCCAAACCCAAGTCGATCTCTAACATTAGGTAAATAAATAAATAAATAAATAAATAGTAAAATATCTACCTTGAAATCCAGGCTCTGTGGATCCACGGCCCAAAGATTATAACAGTTTCGGCCCGCCCCCTCGTTATTTACAATTTTGACCCACTTTATTTACTTAATTAATGAAAAAAACAGTATAAAACCCGTCGCCAAACCCTCTGTTTCAGTTTCACTGAATCTGCTTCTCGACTTCTCTGGATTGTCCCTCTTTTCTCCCTTCACATTGGGTAAAATTTGCTCACCTCTTGTTATTTGATTTTCTTTCCTGTTTTGAACTGATTTTGTTTTGTTTTTATTTGGATTTCAGATTTCTAATTCCATGCTGTAATTTAATTTCAGCTTTCCTTTGACTGCAAAATATCTTTTTAATTTTCATTGAATGCTGATATATATTTAAATATATCTGGGTGTTCTTGTTGTTTTGTATCGATTTTCTCTTTTTCTTTTCGATGTTTTGAATTTTAATTTTTTATAAATATATCTGGGTGGTGTTGTTTTGTATCGATTTTCTCTTTTTCTTTTTGATGTTTTGAATTTTAATTTTTTATACATCCTAGCAATATCTAGGAAGCAAAAGAGAATTAAATGAACATGAGCAACAAGTGTAACGATAAAGGGTATCAGAATCTTATTAAGTCCTGTCTTTGATTTGTGATGTTGGTTTTTGGATTTTCTTTATAGTACTCGTTGGTATCCTCTGAATGTTGAGGAGAACTTGAGTGTTTATCATCCTCTGAATGTTGAGGAGAACTTGAGTGTTTATCTTATAATTAGGGTTGTGTTATGGCTAATTAATTATCCTTCCATCGCAGTATCTAGGGAACAAAAGGGACTTTGCATTAAATGTGTATTAATAGTAACAAAAGAAGGGAATCAGGGTCTTAATAATTTCTGTTTTTGGTTTTTGATGTTGGGTTTTTGAATTTATTTTTATATTACACTTCTTCTATTGTTTGATTCTTGTGCTTTTCTGACTAGGAACGAGTTTGGGTAGCCATGGCAAAGCACCATCCTGATTTGATCATGTGCCGGAAACAGCCGGGGATTGCAATAGGACGATTATGTGAGAAGTGTGATGGCAAGTGTGTAATCTGTGACTCTTATGTCCGTCCTTGCACGCTCGTGCGAGTTTGCGATGAATGCAACTATGGGTCGTTTCAAGGTAGGTGTGTTATCTGTGGAGGGGTGGGGATATCTGATGCATATTACTGTAAGGAGTGTACTCAGCAAGAGAAAGATCGCGATGGTTGTCCAAAAATTGTTAATCTCGGGAGTGCTAAAACGGACTTATTCTATGAACGTAAAAAATATGGTTTTAAGAAAAGATGATTGATGTTTACCTGTTGTGATTAGGTCTTGCTGGTGCTAATGTTGCAGGGATGTCGGATTTTAGAATATGTTGGTACCACAGAGAGACATTAGGTCTTTAGAATTATGTTATTTTAAGAACTATAGTTGATTGTACCAGGGGCCTAATTTATTTCCACAGAATCTGGTATGGAAATATCTGGTTGCATTCTATATGAAGTTCTATTGCTGATTTACACTTATTGATTTGTAGTTTATCCTATGTATGTACATGTGTGGTTTGTGGGTAAGCTTTTGCTAGCAAATTTTTCTCAAGTCATCATTTTAGGCTTTGCATATCTCGTGCTTGTGCCTGTCGACGTTAGTGATTCTCAGGTCGTTGTTTTAGGTTTTTCAAAGTTTTTAAGTGCTTTATTACTTGCATTATCTTCTTCTATATGCTCTACATTCTTCTTGTGTTACTTGTGCATGAAGTAACACAATAAGACGATCCTGGTTTGAATAAATAAATAATAGATGGATATTGAAAGGAAAGATGACCTATCAATTGTAAAGGGCTCCCAACTAGTTGATATAAACCGCCAAGCTCTCTCATCCATACACTTGATAAACACCCTTATCATTGCCTTCAAGTAGGCGTAGTTAGAGCCATAGAATTGGGGTCTATTCCTTCCATCTCTGATGCAATTCAACAATAGGCTCTTCACCTAGTTGGTCAAGTGTCCAGCCTTGATACCCATTGAAAGTGCACTGAATTTACCTGCCAGTTGTAACTTGTAGAAATAATTGGAACTGTAGAAGTATAAATGGAAACATAAGTTTGTTACATGGTTCAAAAAACTATTCTATGTCTATGGGGTTTTGCCTAGAGAGTAATTCTTTATTAAACTCCAAGTTATTTCAAATGTGCAAGCTATGTCAATATTTAGATTAAAATACTTGTTTCATACATCTCATTCACTATATATTTAACTCGATCTATTGAAATACAAGTAGGGTTAGTATGGAACTTGCCCCCTATGTCAAGAATTTCTTTCTTTTTTCTTCATTTCCCTACCTTCCTTATTCTTCTCTTATTTTTCACTTTCATCTACTATTTTCTTGCATCTAAACTGATAAAAATATTCTCTAGAATCTCTACTTCTTCTTTTCTGTTTGATGTCTAAGTAAGTTTTCAAGAATTTTTTGTGAAACGACGAGTTTTCATGGCAAAGGATTAAATTGTAAGAAAAATGGAACTTTCTCTTCTCTAGCTAACTCTCACGATGTTAGTGTTTTTTATAAGTTAAATTCTATCATTAGTTCTTGTATTTTGTAAAAGTGGTGGATGCAGTAATTATAATTTGATCATTTTTAATCTTTATACTTTTCATAATTTAAATTTTTAGTTTTCACCAAACGATAATTGTTAAATTCATTTAGTTAAGTTTTGTTATTTTCAAAATTTGACGAGGCAAACATATTATTATATGTATAATGTCATGTCAATTTGTTAAGTATTATTTTATTAATATTTTAATTATAAATGGTGGTATAAAAGGAAGGGAAATGAAGAGAATTCATCATCTTTTCACATTCCAATGTGAAAGAGAGCTAGAGAAAGAGTTTTGTTTATTTTTAACAATTTAGTCTTTTGCCATGAAAAGTTGAAAACTCATATTTTGACGAAATTTTTTTGAAAATTTCTTTAGATACCAAAGAAAAAAGATGAAGTAGAGAGAATATGTTTATCAGTTTAGAAGTAAGAAAATAGTAGATGAAAATGCAAAAAATGGAAGGAAAGTAGTGAAGATGAAGAACAAAAAGAAAGAAATTCTTGATAAAAAGGTTAAGTTCGATATTAACCCTACTTGATTTCAATAAATTGAGTTAAATTGTCAGTGTGTTTTGAAGTAACATAACTATGATATATTATTAGTGGTTGATCAATTACAACACTTTCAATGTAGTGGTTATTTGTCAAATTGTATTTCTTCTCTAACCATTGTTAATTTGTTTGGAAGGAATATTAACCCAAGCAAAGTTGTGAATAGTATTGTTTTTTTTTTCTCCTTTGCTTTATTGTAGTGTAATTAATTAATGAAAGTTTATTTTATATGAAAGACATTTAAAATTATTTTACAAGACTTTTTTTTAATAAATTTATTTGAAAGAATTTGGTCTCTAGAATTACAAACACAACACAATCATAAATATATTTCAATTGTAAATATATGTCTAGATAATTATAGAGTAGGTACAAATTAATAAGTATAAATGGACAAAAACTTGAATATGGTTACTAAAAAACTCAAAGGATAATTTAGTAATTTCATGAATAAATTTATTGGGTGCAATAACACAATTATATAAGGACAAAAATGGTATTTGAAAGAATTTTTACATAAATTCTTTTTTGCTCAGAAAAGAGAGTACCAATCTATTTTTCATTTTTCTTAACATTCTTCTCTTTGGCAATGTTACCAGATATAAGATAGAGCGCGTAGACTTAAGTGCTTTTGCATTAACTTTTATCGGTTAACGTTTTTTACAACGCCCCTTTTATCTTGTAAGTCACTGTCACTTTAGCTTAGTGACTTACATGTGTTTGTATAAATTTTAACTATGCCTTTTCACCTTCGTCATCTACTAAAACTCGATGATTTACACTATTGTAGTCCGTATGAATCATATATTGTATTGTAAAATTTTCAAAATTATATACCATTACGTTATATTATGAAATTTTACTACATTTTGTATCAAGTTAGACCAATCACTATTAACCAATAACCTATAGAACAGAACCATCACTTGGTTCAAATCTCCACAAGGAAGTAAACTTTTATTTGGGCAAATAAATATTAACCTCTAGTAGGAAAATGGGCCCTCATTGTCGTGGGTTGGAATATGTCATTGCCAAGCCAATGGCAATAGCTTTCTTTTAACTTAATTAATTTATATATAGTTTTAGACCCTTTGAATAGATGGTGTATTTATATGTGATTAATGTAAAATAATAGTGGGAGTAAGATGAGATACTATAATATGAGATAAAAAAAATTGAATAAACTGCATTGAAGGAAAACACGAACATTAGTTGTAGAGTGAAAGGAGCTTTTTAATAATAATGTGACAATGGAAGCAAGATTTGTTAGAGAAAACAGAAAACCAATTAATCAACTGCTTCCATATTGTAGTATTCCATACTATATATTTAATATATACACTTGAATTTCAACTAGCATATGTTAAACCACACCTTTAAAAGTTATTACAGAAATCAATTGGATTAAATTTGGACGGAACAAATGCTCTTTGCTACACCTCTTAAGAATTTCTATTGCTCCCTCTTAACATTTTCAAACCTATATAAAAATATATTTTTTAATTTATTAATTACAATCCATGCTCACATCTTCTAAGCCCTCTTTTTTTCCCTTTTCTTGAAATCCAAGTACAGCATCCTTGAGCTGAGAAGACATTTATTTTGGAATGTAACAACCCTATACCTGGTCTAATCGTACAGACTCGGTATAAGACTATTACGTTTGGTGTCAAAACGGTTACGGCTAGATATTGTTTATTTAAAAACATTTATACACAGTATTTTAACCTTATCAACTATATTTGCAAACATACGTATAGTTTCATTAATTCACTTTATAAATATATATATATCAAAATACGTAAAGTACCTCAAAATAGATAGAAATTCAAGAGTTCACATTTTTGCTCCTATTACATGGAAATATAACTGACTGCCTATGTACATGCCATTTTAAGTCAAAATATGGTACCTACTTCCGAAACTCTTGAGGATGTGATGAGATGAGAGATCTTCTATCCTGACTCTACCTCTTCGAGTCACATTGTACCTACGCGTTAAAATTAAACGCGTTAAGCCTGTGAAGGCTTAGTAAGCACTACAAGAATAAATAGATAAATAAATTTTAAATAAAATATTTCAAATTCATTCTGTTGATACGTATTTCCGTACATATAAACTTTATAAGACTTACCTTAACACATTAATGATTCACTTTTGTCCACAGCTTATAATCTTAGCCCAAAGTAATTTTACAGAACACCCCGGATATACGGAACAAATACAGAGAGCACAAATGTGCTAAACAGAGAGCACTGACGTGCTAAATATCAGAGAGCACCAACGTGCTAATAATCAGAGAGCACCAACGTGCTAATATCAGAAAGCACCAACGTGCTAATATCAGAGAGCGCGCTAAAGTTCCTTAATAAGTTCCTTAATGGCATGCCACTAATATCCTGATAGTTCTAAATTCCATCTACTTGGGCATTAAAATTGAATCTCATTCATTTAAATACTTTATACAATTATTTCAAAAAGGACTTATCATTTCTTCATCATTACAATTTACTACTTATTCCACAATACACATATATCACACGTTTTCACGCACATATATTTTTCTGTCACAACCTTTACTTAATGTTCAATCAATATACCACTATATACTTTCCATCTATAATTTTCTTTACAAATTTCATGGTTCCATAATATTTTATTTACTTTATTTTTATTTTATTTTTAAATAAATCTATACTATAATATAGGCATTTAAATAAAATAGTTAAAAATAATAATAATCTTGTAGTACTTACAATAAAAAGGTTGAAATGATGTTTTCCTTCACTCCTTAGCCTTCTCTTTCCCTCTTTCTTCAATTAGATCCTTTCCTTTCTTTTCTTTCTCTTCAATTTCATATAAAATACATAACACATACATATATTAGAAAAACAATCAAATAAATTTCCTATATTATTTAAGAAAAATAAACATATATGATATAATAATTTCATAATTTCTTAACTTAGCTAATATTTCAATTTAATTCATAACTAAAATTATTTCTATTTCTATCACAATCTATACCTTATTTTTACTTAAATTCTACTTACAACTTGACTTAACTCTCAAATTTTCACTAATAAACCTTAATTTCAAATTTCTTACAATTTTACATTAAACTTATAACTTATTTCTCAATTTAATCTTTTTCCCAATCCTAGTTTGGATTTCCATCAATTCAATCACTAATTCATCCACTAATTCAATATAAGCTACAAAAAAATTCTACTAACTTTCAAATTTTCAACATATACCTACTAGTATTTTGATCTAGAATCATAAAAACTCAAAATTTAAAGAAAAGGACTTAATTTGACTTACCAATTTGATATTAAACCTTAAAAACTCTAATTTTCTTCTTTACTTTTTCTTTCTTTCTTTCTCCCCTGTTTCTCCCCTGTTTCGTTTCTATTTGTATTCTGTTTCTTTCTTTTCATTTCTTTTCTTTTGCTTTATATATATAATAATATAACATAATATTATAATAATATAATATAACAACTCACTTATTAATTGAATAGCATAATATATAATATATATAAAAAAAATCTCAGATATTTCTTTTGTTATGCCGCCTCAAATTAGAAAAAAAGGCATAATTGCCTATTTAGTCCTTTTAGCTTTCTTTAATTTATAATTAAACATTCACACTTATTTCAATCTAATCCCTTTTTCCTAATTACTTCTAATTACATCAAATTCTCCTAGTCAAAACCTAATTAGACACACAACTAACTTCGTAAATATTTATAATAAATATTTACGAATCTGATTTACCGAAATAAAGTCCCGGAAATGCATTTTTTTATTTAATCTATTTAAATATTTTTTTACCATATAATCAATAAAATTTTATTATCAAAATTTTCGTGCAAACCTTCCTATCATAATATAGACCATACCACAATATTAAAATAAATTTTCTTTCTAGCTCGGATTTGTGGTTACGAAACCACTATTCTGATTTACCGAAAATGGGTCATTACATGGAACACCATGGAAACCAAATGGAGTAACACATCAATGTGAAAAAAAGCTTCTTTCAGGTAATTACATTTTCCCTCGTAAGAACTAGAAGCTGGATAGAGTTCAAGGAACCATTATGAAGGCCGGTGATTGTATCCTCAGCATCGGCATATCGGCTATTAGCTTCCCCACAAAAAGCAATTGCTGCCATCGGAACTGCCAATAGCACAAGGCACATCACGAACTTGAAACTTCACGCTATGTGTTCCGACATACTCCATAACTTCCAGACACTCCTGTAACTCCGAGTCACTAATCAATATTACCCATTCCTTTTCGTCATCTAAGTTGGAATGTCCCGGTTTGAAATTTTTTTATATAGTTCAAAGCATCCGACAGATGACTCGAACTTAAAATGGATTGTATTATCTTTGTAAGCAACTTTTACAGTAATTTTTGAGCTGCTATCAAATAATTCACTACAACATATCTTGTTTGACACATAAATTTTTATGTATTTCACTTTTATTATTTCATCCACCACATTTTTTTAAGTTTAATAATTTAGCCCTAGTCATCATAAAAATTCCATATTTTTCCACAATTTTACTTTTGTAATATTTTAGGCATGTTTCATCATCTCATAACACATTCATTAAACTTTTGTCATATTGTCCTTATCCACATATTAAATTGCTTCATTTATAATTATTCACGAGTTTACAATTTAGCTTTTGATATCATGAAAATTCAGTAATTTATTATAATTTTACCTCAACATTAATTCACTAACACTTAACACTACGTTTTAACCTTTGACCCTCATATCTTATTTAAATTACGAATTTTTACACTTTTTACAATTTAGTCTCATTATCATAAATTCAACCAAACTTTGAAATTTCATCACACATTCACTTTTTATGTGATCATTATATCATCATACTTCATTTATATTCTCTTTTCAACCTTCCATCCCACGTATCTTTTATATATTAAAATCAAAATAAAATAAATATTAAAACAAACCAATCTGTGCTGAAATTGAAAATTTTGAATCCAAACCCAAGTCAGTCTCTAACATGAGGTAAAAAGAAAAAAAAAACAATAAATAGTAAAATATCTATATTGAAATTCGGGTTCTATTGATCCACGGCCCAAAGATCATAGCAGTTTCAGCCCGTCCTCTCGTTGTTCACAATTTTGACCCACTTTATTTACTTATTAAATGGAAAAAAACAATATAAAACTTGTTGCCAAACCCTTTGTCTCAATTTCACTGAATTTTCTTACCGACTTCTCTGCATTTTCCCTCTTCTCTCCCTTCACATTGGGTAAAATTTGCTCACCTCTTGTTATTTGATTTTATTTTCTGTTTTGGACTGATTTTGTTTTATTTTTATTTGGATTTCAGATTTCAGATTTCTAATTCCATGCTGTAATTTAATTTCAGTTTTCCTTTGACTGCAAAATATCTTTTTTAATTTTCATTGGATGCTGATATATATTTAAATAAATCTGGGTGTACTTGTTGTTCTGAATCCATTTTCTCTTTCTTTTTGATGTTTTGAATTAATTTTTTATACATTTCTTAATTTTGTTTATATCTTGGGCGCTTCCCTTGATCTTGACTATTGGTGATTTTGTTCTCTTACGTTTTATATGTTGCTCTTTGTGCACCTTTCACAATTTGTAACCTTAGTCTGATTTGATCTTAATGTTGGTTTATTTTTGGTGATTAGTGTTGTTGATTGTTTTCCTAAAGTAGATTTAAGAAGGATTAATTTGGAATAATTACGATCATGTCTTAGTAGTGTTGGGGAAAACTTTGCTAGATTTATGTCTCTTTTTCGGTTCATTATACTTAAATTTTATTAAACAGAGGAACTGAACCAAAAGCCAAGAAGCAGTAGGATTGAACAAAGGAATAGAAAATATGCACTCTTTCGGGCACAGATTAAATGGTCTCTTAACCTTTTCCGTGACGATACTGGCAATAATGTGTGCTATCGCGTCTCTCTCGGACAACCTTAATACTCCTTCTCCCACGGCAGAAATCAAGGTCCATTTTTACTCACATATGCTCATATCTGGGATAGGTGTTTAGATCAATGATTTGTTCTCTTTTTCATAAGCCCTTTCTGATTGTATTGTGTTTTAATCTCTCATTTTCATTTTTCTGGGTGTGACTGTAGATTATGAACATAAACTGGTTCCAGAAGCAGCCGCAGGGTAATGACGAGGTAGTATTGTTTATATGTATGTGTTCACTGGGTTAATTTCTCTTATTTTTCAGCCATAGTTCTAAGTAAATGCTTTTGACTTACGTAGGTCAGCCTGACAATGAATATATCGGCTGATTTGCAGTCATTGTTCACATGGAACACAAAACAGGTTTGCTTCTTCAGAGATCTTCATGGTTTACATTTTTAGAACTTCATCTCATTTGCCTTTTTGGTTTTATGTATTATCAGTAGATGAGATAATCTTTTTCATAATTGACTTTGAAAAGAATTTCATTCTGATATTTTTGAATGCTTTAGTGGTGATATTCATAGGCCTCCCTTTTTCTGTCCGCTGTTTTTCACAATCATTCATCATCGTGAAGCTGATTTTAAATTCCATCTCCTTGTCGATCCACAGCTTTTCATATTTGTAGCAGCTGAGTACGAAACCCCAAAGAATTCTTTGAATCAGGTGAGGTTAAATACAGCTTGTTGCCTAATTGCCTCTTCCTTTTTGAGGCTGAGCCGGAAATATCTTAAGATCCTTGGAATGTTTTTAATATGGTATTTTGTAGGTCTCACTTTGGGATGCTATAATACCTGCCAAAGAGCATGCGAAGTTTTGGATCCATACCTCAAACAAGTATCGTTTTGTTGATCAGGTATGTGCATAATGACAGTATCTCACCATTGTTGGTATAGATTTAGAAAAGTAATTTAGGGCTTTCCTGCAATTGAGAAATTATTCTCTTTTCTTAAATCGTCATCTTCCCTTATCCAGGGAAACAATCTCCGTGGCAAAAAATTCAACTTGACATTGCATTGGCATGTCATGCCTAAGACCGGAAAGATGTTTGCTGACAAAATTGTCATGGCTGGCTATAGTTTTCCGGAGGAATATAGATAAGGTTTTCTTGGTGTATGTTTTGAGGTTGCTGTAACTTAACCTTTCTCAGTATGTGGGGATATTGTAGCTCAGCTGAATCGTAGAACTCGAAAGCCTCCTCCAAATTGATACATTAAACCTCAGTTGAACTTGGAAACATTGACATTTGAGTACTTCATGTTTGATAAAATGAGGAAATGGGGTATTCTTAACCTTTTTAAAACACCTTTATGCTCTTTTGTCAAAGCCCCGAACCAATTTAATCTTTAAGAAGGAAGGCTTCAAACAGCAAATAAGATAAAAAATCAAATGTATACCACTTTGATATGCTTAATTTCTTTCCCACAATTCTTTTACAAAATCAATTTGCTTGTAATGAGATTGGTAATTACTGTCAATAAATTTAATAAAAGAATGATTATTATACAGGGCGAGCGTCAGTTAAAGAGCTCGCTCCCCAATGTTACATCTCTAATCTCCTCGCCTGCTTCAAACGGCAAACCACCAATCTCTGTCTCTTGGATTCGTTCAAGCTCTTCAACGATGCTTCTCATCAATGGTCTTCTTGGTCTTATGTCCACACACTGCAATGCCAAATCTACTACTTGTTTTGCCCCACGCATTGATTTGCCTCCCAAGGTTTTATCGACAAAACTGCTGATATCTTTCGAATCCTTGGCCTTCAAAGAAAATGATGTTTTTGTAAGAATGGGGGATTACGTATACAAGTAATTAGGACAACTGTATCAGAGAACCTGCATTATTAACGTTGTTTCCAAGTTTGATGGATCTCTACAAATTGCTTCACGTCCGCTAATCAATTCCAGGAGGAAGACTCCATAGCCATATATATCGCTTTGCACTGAAAATCTCTTCGATGAATACAATCTTCAGGAAAAAGAAAAGAGGATGAATCAGCTGCAGATAATGAAGTATTAACACTATCAGATCAATTATGCAATGGGTTTCAAACAAGGATTGATTTGCATACTCTGGGTCAAGAAAACAATCAATGGCTGAAGATGACGCGTAAAACTGATCTTCAGACAACAATTTGGATAATCCATAATCAGAAACCTTGGCTGTGAAGTTTTCATCGAGAAGAACATTGCTGCTTCTGAAATGCATGTGCAGCAGAGGAGGAGCCATACTGTGAAGATGTTCAAGTCCTGATCCAAAATTAAAAAGTACGGTTGAGGAAGCTAATATTACGATCATTATTTTGGGGTTCGGATTCTTTATGTATCGTCCTGTAATAGTTAAACTTACCATCTTGAATTACATATATATAGAATGGTGAATGTACCTTTGGCTGCCCCTAGTGCAATCAACAACCTTTGCCGCATGTTTAGTTTACCTGTCGGTGAACCTTCGTAATCTGGTAAAAAAAGGATCAGGGAGCCAAATCCTTGATTAATTTGCAATGGACACAGGTAATTTGTATATATATAAAACAAATTATTACCATAAAGGTGATTTCCAACATTTCCATTAGGTATATAATCATATACAAGAAACTGCTGGTGGTTATCTTCACAGTAACCAACAAGCTTGACTAGATTCCTGTGTCTAACTTGAGTTATTTGCTTTATCTGCATTGAATCCAGACAAACATAATCATGATTACCCTGCCACAAATCCAGTTTCTTAGATGCTGAGAAATGTCACTTCTACAGTTTTATTCAATGTTTCTTGGGTTCTAAGTTGTTGAAAACGCTACCATTTTCTCTCTTGAATTTCAGGTCACAGTAATGCAGACACAAAGATTCAAATCAACTGAAAAACAAAGCTTGAAACCAAACATCTTTAACTGCTCTCCTGCAGCAGTACGGAATAGGTGTTACCTCATGAAGGAAAAAATGAACCTGGGTGTCCAAGTATCTTTTGATTGCCACAAGAGTTCCATCTTGAAGTAGTCCTTTATGGACTAAACCGAATCGGCCCTCACCAATGATATTACTTTGACTGAAGTTGTGTGTAGCATGTTCCAGCTCTGACATTGTTATTTGCTTTAGATTTTGTGTATAGATCAGAGACGGTGCACCAGCAGCATAATGGGATGTGTTAGCTCTTTCCAATTCAACTGCTCAGACACAGAGAGATGAAATCATTGTAAATTTGTCATGGAAGATAAGGAAAATTTCTTTTTCTGTTGCAATGTTAAGAAATATGCATGTGCAATCTCGTCAAGAAGACTGGCTTACCAGTAGATGGCATGGAAGATTCAGTCCCGGATGTTCTCCTCATGAATCTCTTAACACGCATCAAGCAGATATACACAAGCACCAAAATGATCAAGACAAGAAGGGCCGCACTAATACAGCCAATTATGGCAGCAAATGTCTGTTTTCTCGGTTTCTTATCAGCTGTTTGCAAAGGCGTGAGTGTTGGAACACCATTTTCCCCATCAACAGAAGCTGCCGCTACCCTTCCGTGTCTTGATTTAAAGGGCTTCTCTTGAGAGTAAGAGGGGATGAACTTTGGAGCAAAAAACAACAATTGAGTTAATCTACTTGGAAGAGATATCCGAGAGATTCCAGGAATCCTGTGTAATAATAGGCTCCCAGGATATTATTACAAATATTATGGTTGAATCAACAGTTAAATTATATGCATGCTGACATGAAAGTATCTGGAGCCTAATTCAATGATCATATACAGGCTGGTTGGTTCTTGTCGTTTACATTACTTGTGTTGATTTGCACAATACATGATATGAATGCACCGCCGCGTTAAGGTGCTGTATTCTAACTATTCTGATATATTCTGATATCAAAAACATCATCAGAGTGACAGAAACTTTAAGTCTACGTTTAAAAGGGACCTTACAAGGAAACAACATCTGCATCTTCTGGTCGATAACAATTGACATATGCCCATTGCCTCAAGCAGGGGAACTTCCCAAATCTACTGTTGGTTTGTTGAGGAGTGCAGACTGTGTTCTTGCAAATAAGTAAAGCTTCAGCTGCAATAAAACAAACAATGAAGTGTGGACAAATCTCGGTTGGTCTTAAAATCAAGAGAGGAACGAATCAAGGGTTATATATAACTGCATTAATCATTGGATAAGGAGGCAATTGCAGCAAATGAAGAGCTTGTAAGGGACAAATTTGAACTTACTGAAGAGCTTGTGACATAAACAGTTGGGTTGGAACAGTTGAATCAGCAAAAGCAGTGGCAGCCGCTGCCACCAGAACAAAAGCATTGTCAATAACCCTTACTCCACTGACCAAACATTTTCTGCGCACTCTAAATAAGATTCACATCTAAGTCTTATCAGTTATGGTTATGGAATTACAATCACAACCTTCGGAAAATGCCCTTTTCTTATCACAAATTTGTAGAAAGAAACAGGTAAAAAAAAAACTACATCAATAGTAACCAAATAGATGGAGGCCATTCACATGAATATGAACAGGCTAGCTGGAAAGGGAGAGAGAGCTTAAGCAAGAGTAAATAAAAAGAACCTAGCTGCATGGTGACAAGCACAGATTTCTATGTTACTTTCTGGTTATTCAAACTTGAGCTGGATGAGTACTAGAAAACCTTACTCATCCGAGAAATTTGCATCATTGAACGAAAAAAGTGAAAGAATTGCAAAAAATAATTATCTCACTGAATTGAACAGTAATGCCTCTCTTTACTGAAAATTCCAGCTAAGCTTAGAAAAAAGAACAGTTACAATGGTTGTCTTTATGGAAGTGGACAGATACAATTATCTCTGGTTCTTTCTTTTCATTAAGTTGCTAGCCAACAATTTTCATGTCTGTAAATCTTCATTTGGCATGCCAAAAAGCCTAAAAGATTCCCTCAGAGAATCTAATAAAGTGGTCAATTGTCAGCCAAGAAAAAATGCTTGCCAGACCATCCACAGATATGATACATAAAGACATAGTTAAAACCATATATACTGAATTACTGATCTTCAAAGAATTTATGTGTTTTAGCTGAAGAAAACCATAGCATTTGGCTAAAGACAAAAAGTTACACATATGATTCTCAACATTATGCGGTTAAAGAAACGAAAAAGCCATTAACAGTGATGAATTACAGTGACATAACATTGTGTCTCTTGAAGCTGTTTTCCAGGGAAATGTCGCAAGGTGAAGTCGCCATTAACAGAATCCCTATAATCTATACCAATAACACGAAGTACCCAGAAATACCAGAAACAAAAAACAATAAAAGAATACATACCATTAAAGCTGGTCCATGCCCTGAAGAGAGAGTTTATCAAGTCAAGAACCCAAAAAAAGGATGCTTTTTGTTTTTTTGAACTTTTTACAGTTCCCAGAGGCCTTCTTTTGTAGGTATGCAACTAGGCATTGAAGAATGGAAGGATTCTTCCAATAAACAGCAAAGGACAGGAGCAGACTACATAATTAATTCTCTCACGCAAAATCTTCCTAAGTAGGACCCTATGTTCCTTTGAGGCAAAACAACGGTTGGTCTACTTATAAAAGGATCAACGGTTACATTACAATTACAACTAACAACCCATAAGGTTTCACTTCAAGTTAATATCTTTTGTAATCTGCAACTTCACTCTCTTTTTTTTTTTCAACACTTGAAAGGATGAGCAAAGTAAGGATTTCAGAGTTCAGACAAGGGGATTTTAAAACATAGGAAAGATGTACAGTTACATAAGGAAATGGGAAAACTAATTTTTTTGTCCTCTACAGGGTTTTAATGATAAGTCTTTATCAGGAAGGGTTTAGGGACATATGGGTATAATGAGCAGGCAATGGGATAGGGACCATTTTTTTTTTTTTTTTTGCATTGCAGATATAGCAGCTGGGACAGACGATCACATGAGAGAAACTGTGGTGGGGGCGCTGACAGCCGCTCACATGCAATGCAAGCACACCTTCCTTGCCATAATATTTATTTTTCTTTTTATGGGGTCCATTTCTCATATAAGCTCCAATAAGACAACTCCTTTTTCTACTTCCAAATATTGACATCATCCATCAGCCATCAATATGTTGGCATTCAGGCGGGCAGGGACCGGGCTGTACCAAAGATATATTGATAATTTGAGATAAGGTTGGAATTGTTAGTTATTGAATTCAAGTTTTTATGTTATATAATAAAATATTTTTATTACTGGATTAAAAATTTTATGTTATTAATGAAAAAATATTAGTTAAACATAAAATAAAAATAATTAGTAGAAATTTAAATTTGAAATTAAAAAAAATAGTAAAAATTCTTAATAAAAAATAATTTTTTTTCAAAATAAGCCTAATTTTTTTTCTTTCCTAAAAATAATTTATAAAAGTAACTAAATATTAGCAAATGAATTAATTTATCACTAACTTTTATATTAAAATATAGGTAAAAATTAAAACTCCAATTAAAGTTATTTTTATTAACCCTAAAAATAATTGAATATTAATTTTATTTATGTATTTTTGGAATCTTCGAGACTAATTTGAGTCTCAACATTTGTGCTACATAATCGGATGGTTAAAATCATAAATATAACAAAGAGTTGAGATGAAAGAGAGGCACCTTTATGGTTATTTATACCGCACAACTAGAGTTATTCATAGGTCAAATAAAAAAATTTATATCCGTTTTTTATGTTCGGGTCCGACTCAGACTAAGAAATGGGTCTATAATTTTGTCCAAGTCCAACTCGATTAGTTCATATTAAATTTTTTATATTTTTTTATATAAAAAATAAAGCTAAAAATATAATAAATCACGTACACTGATAACATTAAAATATATGTTTACTAACAAATGAAAAAAATTAAAAATATACTTAAATAACACCAAGATAAGTGCCTCTAAAATAGTAACAAAATTAATAATAAAACAAGAGTTATACAATATCCAAATAATAACAGCAAAATATTAGCAATATAATAATGATAGTAAAATAAAAAAACAACAACAATTTTTTTTTTGAAATTCAGATCGGGCTGGGCCAAAAAACTTATTTGAGGCCCGATCTGTTTAAAAAATGAGACTTATTTTTTGTCTAAACCCATTTTCAAGTTTATATTTTTGTCCAAATCCTCCCACTTTTCAGACGAGTCTTCTAACTCGATCCATGGATGAGTCTACCTCAACTGGTTAAACCACTATTTAGCATTGCTTTATTGGTCAATGAATAGTTGTTTGGGACAAACTTGACTACTTAATCTATTCTTTCAAGCTTTTCATGCTTGATTGTTAGTGTTGTTAATATTTTTACATAACAAATCTTCAAAAAAAAAACATAGAAATGAATGAATGCAATAAAAAAATAAGAATAATAGTTAGTGTTGCCATGTTATTTTATGCTTGAATAGATAATTAAGAGTTGAGGAAAATATAGGTGTCTATGGGCTATGGCAGATTACCTTAATTAATTATTCCTAATGAGACTACTATAATGGTCAGAATTCTTAATTCAAGTTATTGAGGCTTCAAAATATAATGAATTCTCAATGGACCTCAGTCCATTTCAAAATTTGGGCTTTAGAATTTCATGGTTTTGGACATCCAAAAAGAAAACCCAAAATTTATTTTTCTCAAGTTGATTATGAAATCAAAGAAAATTTCCTCCAACGCCAAATTTCTCACAATGATCAGCGTTCTCGCTCAGGTTCCCAATCCAAGAAACTGAAAATTGTCTTATCTGTTCCTAATTCTTATTTTTATTTTTTTAAAATTTGTGGTATTTGATGAAAATGCAGGAGCGTCTGCTTGGTGCCGCACTTGGAACCGCTTTGACAGGGATCGTAGTATTTGAGCAACGGAAACGTATCTATGAATCGATTTCAGATTATCAGTCTCAACTCGCTTTCCAATCTCAGGTCCTCTTTTTTTTTTTCTTCCTGCGTTAAATTTTCTTTTATATTTGCTAATCTGAAACCCTTGAAAAAGTAGCAGATTGAAGTTCTTATAATTACTAGGTGGATGGGGGGGGGGGACTCAAGTTTTTAGCTTCTTTTCATAATTTAGTTTTTGAAAAGGAAATTTCTTGATTTCATTGTTATGTCATTATTTCTATTTTGTTCTGATTCTGATGAAAGGAAAAATGCTTTGTATTTGAAGAATATTTGGACTTCTGAGGAATTTATAACCATTGAAATTACAAGGGATAAGGCCATTGGTATATATTTTATGATAACCTCTTTATATAAAAATAATTGTGGAAGTCATTGTTAATGCTTGCTCTGGTTTCGTCTGGCTAATGGTTTTTAAGAACAAGTAACTATGTCATAGTAAATGCTGGCGCATATAGAAATCCTTGTGCTTTAGTTGAAGTGATAAAACATGTGAATTGGATTCAGGGAAGGAGTGTAAATGCAAAAATCAAATGTGTAATTAGAATTCTAGATTTTAGTTTTGTATTTGATTCTTGGAAGGAACAAGTGAAATGCTTTTCTTCCTCCTTCATTTTGGGGAATTTCTTATAAACTTCTAGATTTTTCCTTTATATCGTTCTTCCCAAGAATTGAAGTTGATACGGAGAAATCTTGTGTTCCAGTATAGATTTTCTGCGGTCTTAGATGTAGAGAGGTTGTTATCACAGTCTTTAACATTTGAAGTTCAAAGTCTAACTCTTAGTATCTGTCAATGTTTTAAAAATTAATGATTGAACTTGGTGATTTGACTCCCTAGCTTTGCATAAGAAATGAGCAAATTTAAACAGTTTGTAGATAATTTATTAACAGTTCTAATTACAGAGCTGTATCTTTAGAACTGAAACCAGAGTAATCTCATCTATGACGTTATTAACACTCTAGATAATCATTTAATAATAAGGAGAATGTAATTGCCTGATATATTTTGGTTGCTTCCACAGTTTTAAAGTAGATTAGTTTTACACCTCTTTAATGACCGCAGAACAATCGAATATTTTGAGCAATATTGTCACCTTACGAACAACAATTTTCTTCAGGATTCTATCTTGTAGATAATTTATGTTACCTCTAATGAAGAAAGTATAGAACCTTATGTTTTAGGCCATGTTAACTTCTTATAGATTTGAGACTTATCCATGTGGTTTTGCAGTATATCTGAAGTCGAATTATAGGTAATAGCAAAGAAACAGTTAACCTCACTGGAAAGATGAACCTATTATTATCTAAAAATTGCTATACAAGCAGATTTGGCTTTTACAAGTAAAACTCTGTTTCATCATTTGCATTACTTGGTAATAAATTCTCATAGTTTTACTTTATATTTCTTCCAGATAAAAGAGCCAATATTTGGGAAGAAATCTCGCTCGGAGTTTGCACTTCTATGGAACAAAGCTGTGGACCAGATATTTGTGCCGGTAATTGAGTCCATTAGTTCACTTCGATGGTAGAAATTTGGAGTAATTTTAAAGTCAACTATTGATGCGTCTATTACTACAAATCATTGCGTGCATTAGCTTGTACTCAGCTGTATCTCTCTAAATCTTTTGAACTTAAAAAGGAGGAATGTATCCTGGGGCTATGCTATGTTGTATTACATAACATAAAATAATGGTAAATTCTACTTTCATGATATATGGCGTTTAAAATATTCTTTGATATAATTTCATTTCTTTCCCTTCTTCCTTGAGACTTGAATGGCTGAGAAGTGGATTGTTTCAATCTAACCAGCATTGAATCATGAATGTTGCCTTTGGAAAAGACTTTACTCTCCTTGATAATTAGCTCTTTCCCTTAGGATTATGGGAACTCGAATTTGAGAAAGAAGATTTAGGGCTTTAAATCAGAGTTATCGGCACAGACTATACTGGTCAGGACCTACTGGTTACTATGAGATTGCTAAAACCTCAAAATAGGAGATAAAAAAGGAATGAATTTTGTATTCGTTTTCCTGCTGTTTGAGATATAAATCTTAATTAACTTGTTCGGTAGTACTATTTTTAATTTTGCTTAGAATTTAAACAGCAAGATTCTTCCATTTCCCCTCTCTTAACTACATGTTTCTGATTCTACATGGTTCCACTCTGCTAGGACCTCAAACCCATCGTTTTCTTTAAAATTGATCTATCTACTCGTCCCAAAATGACAAATCCTTTCCCTATTGGTTTTGTTGGTATCAAACATCTAAACACTCCCCCAACCGCATTATGGTTTAGTTGACCAGTTCATCCGAATATTAAAAATGTTGGCACTAACGTTCAAAAAGAATGTAAAGTGGTTGGCACTTGGTATAAACTATTACTGGGTAATGGAATAGTTTTATCACATGAATAATCAACTCTTATGGAAGCACTTTTGAAGTATGAAATGAGAGCACAGTAACATGTCTCATCTTTTTACCTCCTTTGTTAATGATTAAGGGCATAATCTGAATTATCTTTCTTGATTTTCAGGACCTACATTTTTTTTACGTGCTTCCATTGCCTTGAATGATGACAAAATCCAACACATCGGAATTCTATCATGCAATTATGAAACAAATTGAATCACAGAATAAGATAACACTAAACACCAAAGAAAAGAGCAAAACAAGATGTTTAAAAACATAGAGAAGAAAGTCCTAATTCTGAACTGCTCTAGCCTTAAACCTATATTATACACCGGAGAATATCAAAGATAACACGATTTAAGCATTGGGTTGAACGTAATTTGCTTTATTAGCATTGGAACGACGAATGTTTAGCACGTAATAAACACCCATTGCCAAAAGCACCGCAAATGCCAAACCGAAAACAAGGCCTACGATTCCACCGGCTCCAAGTTGATGCCCGGATTCTTTCTGTGTTGATACCTTGCTTTCAAGTGCTGTAGTACCATCGTCCATTTGAGCTGCAATAGGCAATGGGGAGCAACTGGAAGCTGCACAAGGGTTTTTGGTGTCTGGCACTTGGGCTTTGGGATGGAAGAATTCATAGGCCGAGGGCGAGAAGGCCACGGGATTCTCGTAAGCAATGCCGTGGGGAGCTCTTCCTTCACCATTAGCAATACTCAAAAGAGCTAGACAAGATACGTGAAGCAAGAAAGAAAGTAATGGACTCATCTTTTTCACTCTTTTGGTGGTATTTTGATTGAGTTCAAACTTTGTGTCCCTTTACAATGGCTTATATAAGGCCTTTTAAAGTGGTTGGTGGTGGTGGTGTTGCTTGACATTTAATATTTGGTAATATAAATGATGGTTCAAAAGGTGCATGCCATTCATATAAAAAAAAAAGAAAAAAGACTTTTTTAAGTTACTACTTTTTTTTTCATCTTCAGCTTTTTCTTTATGTTCACCCTTTAAGAAAGTGTGTGCTCATTGAGTCATTGTTATTGTCCGAGTAGAGATCAATTCTTCATAAAGTGTCCAAAATTTTAAATTTTATCTTATTATCGTACCACACAGCTAATGAAAAAAAGTTTGTACAACTACTACATAATCCTTTTTTTGTCCCCTTTTGATACAAAAAAAAATCAAAATAAAAGATGAAATTATAAACACTTAAGCTCGGCTTGAACGTATTGAATAAATTAATTGAAATAAATTTTGGGTTCCTTTGCCTCTTTTCAATGTCTTAATCTTCGTTGACTTACTATTGTGCTTGTCTTTCCATATACTTGCTCCCAAAGCCAAGTTTCTACCTTTAAGGCTGCCTTCTCAAACACTTCTTTTAGAGTAAAATTTGAGAACAAAAGCCATTATAATAACTTAATTACATAATCCATTATGCACCCACATGCATTTCAAATGAGGAGAAAATCATAGGCTTATCTCAAAGTTTACATGAAATTATTAAATCATTTTTAATAAGAAAAAAACACACAAACTGGCTCAGTAACAATGTTCTGATGATATTCTTATCATACATGAAAGAAAAAGTAAAGGGAAGCATGGGATTTGCGTAGCTTGAACGATTAGCAAAGGGCCTAAAAAACACACATATATATTTTTTATGTATGTAATTATAGTGGCTTGCCTGTGTCACCAGCCTTCACCATTATTGCAAGAGGGGATAAGCATGCCTTATTTAAATATATATATATCATAAATGTAAAAATTGGATATAGTAATAATTTGTATAATACATTTTGAGAAATTGTTTTTAAACCTAAATCCAATGCGGTCTTAACTCCCCTGTACATAGTAGTATTTTAAATCATGCGAGTTTTGATGCTTTATTTATATCTCTTATATACTGGTGTTTTCATTTGCAGTGGTCCCTTCCAACATTTCCACAAGATTCTTGTTTTGGAACGAGTGGGGTTTTAGGGAGCAATGCACCTCTCTTCTACTCTACTCACATGATTTACTCACATGTATTTAAGATTTCCCTCTGCAAATGGATCATAAAGCCTAATAAGCAAAAGCCCTTCTATCTGTGGAGGCCCATGTAAATATGTTTATGGTTATGGGTAAATTACAGCCCTGTATTAAACTGTAAATCTTTTTTATTTTATCTCTAATGTTATAAAAATTGTTTATTTATTTAATCCTTAAGTATCTTACAAAATGCTGTTGTAATTTTTTTTAATCTCACTTGATTTTTTTTACCCGAACACGCCAGGTGGCTTAAATATTTCCACCGATTCTTTTCCCACCTAAATCCAAAATTAGTGACATTTCCACCAAGTTAAAATTGATTGAGTTTTAATTTAATTAGTGTGAATATTGTTGCTAATGTAAGAGGATATGGGTTTGAGTGTACTGAAGTACATTATCTTTTTATGGGTTAATGAGGGGCTATAAGTAGTTTTAAATATTGTGTCAAAAACAACAAATATTATCAAAACTAATAATAAAATTATTTTAAAAAATAATTGGGTTTGGTATAGTGTGTTTTGGGTTTAGGATAGAATTATTTAAGAAAATTAAATCGATTTTTTAAAATATATTAAAATTAATTTTTAACATAAAAAAACATGTATTTTAAGTATTATAAAATAATAGAAACTCTTATATTATTTGAATTTATGTAAAATTCAAAAGTTTGACTTTATGTGAATCGAAACTTAATATTGTATAAATAATATTTCTAAAATCTTTAAAATAATATGATTTTCACATATAATAAAATTATTATTTGATACGGAATTGAAACCGGCAACTGAAATAGGTGAATAGAAACATCATTATGTTGAACCTTTGCCCTTTCTATTACACAAATCCTAATAATGTATTTAGTAATAGAATGAATAGACATAATTTAATTTGTTATCAAAATAAATATAATTAAATATTTTAAAATTTTATCACTTTATTTTAAACTTAATTTGACTCGTGAATTTAAGTTAATATCTTACGATTTAATCGGATTCAATTTATAAATAATTTTAATAAGAGAATTGATTTCTAAGCATAATCCAGACATTTCTTGACGTGATATTTAAATAATTAAATTATGATAAAAATAGGGAAAAAGTTTTAATAAGACAAAAATAGCGTTTGTTGATTAAGTTTAAGGTCTTGGTGGGGACCTTTTATTAGTGTAGAATGCTCTAGAAGAGACAATAATCAATGTAAAGTTAATTATGCTTTGAGCTAATTAAATTATAATCTAATTAAAAGATTTTTTTTGATGAATTACTCGAATAAAACAGAGAAGTTAGTGAAGTTGTGCAGTTCACCTTGTTTAATTCAAAATGGAAAACTATGGCCAGAAAAATTTAAGATGAGACTGAAAAAGTAATATGTAGAGATGAGTGTGGGAGGGGAGAGAGAGACTTGCTTCCAACTTTAAATTTTGGGACTTTATACTTTTAGCCTCGATCCTAAACTGTTACATGTCAAGTCTTTATAGTAAGATAAGAGATAATTGGTCAAATGATTTGTCACTATAAACTTAAGTAAAGTAATAATTTAATTTATTTTCCGTTATCTCGAATGAGACATAATAATTAAAATTTGATGTGGTGGTTAATAAATGTAGTCCTCTAAAATATTAAATAAAAAAGCATTCCTAAGTATAAATCATATATAAGTTTACTACTTAGTCCATAACTAAAGTACAACACTTTCTAACAAAAAGTTTGGACCACCAAAATTATGCTACTTACTTTGCCTTAGAAAATGTTCAAAGGACCACAAAATAAGCACTAGATAAGCTTAATTAAGAATAATACTCTTATAGGTAGAGGATGACAAACATCTTATTTGTTATATTTAAAAAAAGAAGAAACAAATAAAGAACCTAACACATTTCACTTTTGTTCATTTCTTATGTAATACTTTAATACATAAATAATCTCAATCTCTCACCGCCACAAATTCCAACTCATCTAATCTCTTTTGTGACATCATTATCTAATGAGCTAATTAATTCTTTTGGGGGCAAAATATTACTATTTGAGCTCTTTGATGAGTACTCAATGTGTAATTTAATAATTTAAAATTTCGAGGATAAGAATGTTGAAAAGTCAACAAAGGTAGGAAGCAACTTGTTAAAAAGGTTGAGCAAGTTGCACCGAATGTTGAAAAGTTGAATGGGATAATTGCAATTTTGGTCCCTAATTTTTTAGGCCATTTGCAAGTTAGTCCCTGAACCTCAACTATAAATAGGCCTTTTCATTTTTCATTTCAACCATCCCAACCAATCTTTCTCTCTTAGTTTTCTCTCTTCTCCCATTTGAGAATTCTTAAGGAATTCTATTTGTTTGTAATATTTTGGAGATAGTAAAGTTATCATCTGGTGTTAGTGCCCGAGGACGTAGGTATAATTTACCGAACCTCGTTAAAACTCTTGTGTTCTTTTTGTCCTATTTTTCTTTCAATATTTGAGGGTATAATAGTAGTATTTAATTGTGCAATTAAATTACTATAGAAGGGATATTCTGTCTAAGGAAAGACTTGGTATTTAAGAGATCCATGTGATCCACCTCTCTTCCCTGGGAATTGAACTTTGTGTGATTTTTTAGTACAATAATTTACACGCTTCCGACCCTATTGGAACAACAAGTGGTATCAAGAGCCGAAGGTTAATCGTAGTATGCTCTGTGGTTGCAGTTTAAACTGATCTTCCACATCAGAAAAGATTTCCTTAGGTATATTGAAAGATTATGGAGAAAATGGTCGGTGTAGGAGCTTCAACATCGTCCATGTGGACAAGACCGACAATTGCAAATGCAAGATTGGCCGTGGAGATCTTTGATGGTACGGGCCATTTTGGTATGTGGCAAAGTGAGGTTCTAGATGCCCTTTTTCAGCAGGGTCTAGACATTGCCATTGATGAAGAGAAACCAGATGATGTACAGGAGAAAGATTGGAAGGCGATCAATCGGTTGGCATGTGGCACAATTCGATCATGCCTTTCTCGAGAGCAGAGGTATGCTTTTTCAAAAGAGACTTCTGCAAATAAGTTGTGGGTGGCACTTGAAGAAAAATTTTTGAAGAAAAACAGTCAAAATAAGCTCCACTTGAAGAAAAGACTGTTTCGCTTCACATACGTCCCAAGTACCACAATGAATGATCACATCACCAAATTTAATCAGTTAGTCACTGATTTGCTGAATATGGATGAGACATTCAAAGATGAAGATTTGGCTTTGATGCTGTTGGGGTCACTTCCTGAGGAGTTTGAGTTCCTAGAAACTACTCTACTTCATGGCAGGAGTGATATATCTCTGAGCGAAGTCTGTGCGGCCTTATACAGTTATGAACAGAGAAAGAAGGACAAACAGAAAAACTCAATCAGAGATACAGAAGCTTTAGTAGTCCGAGGTCGTTCATACACTCGGAAGAAAACTCAAAAGGGGAGATCAAAGTCAAAGTCCAGACTCGGGAAAGATGAATGTGCTTTTTGTCATGAGAAAGGCCACTGGAAGAAAAATTGTCCAAAGCTGAAGAATAAGGGAAAAGCTGCTGTAGATGCTTGTGTTGCTAAGCATGATACTAGTGACTCTGAACTATCACTGGTTGCATCATCATCGTCGTTCCATTCAGATGAGTGGATATTGGATTCGGGTTGTACCTATCATATGTCCCCTAACCGGGAGTGGTTCTCTGATTTAGTAGAACTAAATGGAGGAGTTGTTTATATGGGCAATGACAATGCCTGTAAAACTGTTGGGATAGGTTCAATCCAATTAAAGAATAAAGATGGATCAACCAGAGTTCTGATTGATGTTCGGTACGTGCCCAGTTTGAAGAAAAATCTCATCTCATTGGGAGCCTTGGAATCCAATGGTTCAGTTGTTACTATGAGAGATGGGGTTTTGAAAGTGACATCTGGCGCACTTGTGATATTGAAGGGCATCAGGAAAAATAACTTGTATTACTACCAAGGTAGTACAGTTATTGGAGCAGTCGCTGCAGCTTCCGGTAACAAAGACTTGGACTCAATGCAGTTGTGGCATATGAAGTTGGGACATGCCAGCGAAAAATCCTTGCAAATTCTGGCAAAGCAAGGATTGTTGAAAGGTGCAAAGGCTTGCAAATTTAAATTTTGTGAGCACTGTGTTCTGGGAAAGCAAAAGAGAGTGAAATTCGGCACTGCTATCCATAATACAAAAGGTATTTTGGAATATATTCACTCAGATGTGTGGGGGCCTTCCAAAACACCTTCGTTGGGAGGAAAACACTACTTTGTTACTTTTGTTGATGACTTTTCCAGAAGAGTTTGGGTGTATACCATGAAAACTAAAGATGAAGTGCTTGGAGTTTTTCTTAAATGGAAAACTATGATCGAAAACCAGACTGGCAAGAAAATCAAGCGGCTTAGGATGGACAATGGAGGGGAATATAAAAGTGATCCGTTCTTCGATGTGTGCCAAGAGTATGGTATTGTTCGACACTTCACAGTTAGGGATACACCACAACAGAATGGAGTGGCAGAGCGTATGAATCGAACATTGCTGGAGAAAGTTCGATGTATGTTGTCCAATGCTGGGTTGGGCAAGCAATTTTGGGCTGAGGCTGTGACATACGCTGGCCATCTTGTTAATCGTTTGCCATCATCTGCATTAGAAAGAAAAACTCCTATGGAGGTATGGTCTGGAAAACCGGCTACAGATTATGATTCCTTACATGTGTTTGGAACCACTGCATATTACCATGTGAAGGAGTCAAAGTTAGATCCGAGGGCAAAGAAAGCTCTCTTTATGGGAATCACTTCTGGAGTGAAGGGATTTCGTCTTTGGTGCTTAAGCACAAAGAAAATGATCTGTAGCAGAGATGTTACCTTTGATGAATCTGCCACATTGAAAAATGTAGCAGATAAAGATATTCAGACGAGCAATACTCCACAGCAGGTGGAGTGTACTCCAAAACAGGTGGAGTTTGAGCAGATGGGGATTTGCCCAGTTAATAAGTCTAATTCTCCAGCCACAATGGAGGAATTAGAGGTTGAAGAGGTTCTGACCCAAGAACCACTAAGTACACCAGAACCAGTTGCAGTTGCAAGGCCACGGAGAGAAATTCGTAAACCTGCTCGATTTACTGATATGGTGGCCTACGCCCTTCCCGTTGTTGATGATATTCCTATCACTTATCAAGAAGCAATGCAAAGCTTAGAAAGTGATAAATGGAAAAGCGCCATGGATGAAGAAATGCAGTCTCTCCGGAAGAACAATACTTGGGAGTTGGCGCAATTACCGAAAGGTAAAAGGGCAATCGGATGCAAGTGGGTATTCGCAAAGAAAGATGGATCTCCTAGCAAGAAGGATATTCGCTACAAGGCAAGATTGGTAGCTAAAGGCTACGCTCAGAAGGAGGGAATTGACTACAATGATGTATTTTCCCCTGTTGTGAAGCATTCCTCCATTAGAATTTTGTTGGCCTTGGTAGCACAGTTGAATTTGGAGCTAGCTCAACTTGATGTTAAGACGGCTTTCTTGCATGGTGAGTTAAAAGAGGAGATCTATATGACTCAGCCAGAAGGATACACAGATGCTGGTGGTAGAAATTGGGTTTGTAAGCTGAACAAATCGCTATATGGATTGAAGCAATCCCCGAGGCAGTGGTACAAGCGATTTGATAGCTTTATGAGAAGGCAGAAGTACACAAGAAGCAAATATGACAATTGTGTGTATTTGCAGAAGCTGCATGACGGATCTTTCATTTATCTACTCTTGTATGTTGATGATATGTTAATCGCTTCGAAGAGCCAAAATGAGATAGATAAGCTGAAGGCTCAGTTGAATCAAGAGTTCGAGATGAAAGATCTAGGTGAGGCCAAGAAGATTCTCGGCATGGAGATAAGTAGAGATAGACAGAGAGGCAAGCTTTGTTTGAATCAGAAGCAATATCTGAAAAAGGTATTACAATGTTTTGGTGTAAATGAAAACACAAAATATGTAAGTACCCCACTTACTTCTCATTTGAAACTTAGTGCTCAATTATCTCCGAAAACTGAAGAAGAAAGAGAATATATGGCAAAAGTCCCATATGCTAATGCAGTTGGGAGTTTGATGTATGCGATGGTGTGTACGAGGCCTGACATTTCACAAGCTGTTGGAGTTGTGAGCAGGTATATGCATGATCCTGGAAAAGGACATTGGCAAGCTGTGAAATGGATTCTACGGTATCTTCGAAAAACCGTAGATGTTGGTTTAATTTTTGAACAGGATGAAGCACTTGGTCAGTTTGTAGTTGGATATGTTGATTCCGACTTTGCTGGTGATTTAGATAAACGTCGTTCAACTACGGGGTATCTGTTTACTCTTGCGAAAGCCCCAGTGAGTTGGAAGTCTACCTTACAGTCTACAGTAGCTGTGTCTACTACAGAGGCAGAATATATGGCAGTTACAGAAGCTGTTAAGGAGGCTATTTGGCTTAATGGATTATTGAAAGACTTGGGAGTTGTTCAAAGTCACATTAGTCTATATTGTGACAGTCAGAGTGCTATTCATTTAGCAAAAAATCAAGTCTATCATTCAAGAACCAAGCATATCGACGTAAGATATCACTTTGTGCGGGAAGTCTTTGAAAAAGGAAAAATTCTACTTCAGAAGATTCCGACAGCAGATAATCCCGCAGATATGATGACCAAGGTGGTAACAACAATCAAGTTTAATCATTGTTTGAACTTGATTAACATCCTGAGAATTTGAGCACCTTTAGGTGTATGGCGCTCGAGAGCGCATTTGGAGGCACTACAAAAGATAGCTTTATCGAATTTGGGGAGTTGAAGGAAGTATGTGAAGATGTGATTATCCTAATCAAATCTTCAAGGTGGAGATTGTTGAAAAGTCAACAAAGGTAGGAAGCAACTTGTTAAAAAGGTTGAGCAAGTTGCACCGAATGTTGAAAAGTTGAATGGGATAATTGCAATTTTGGTCCCTAATTTTTTAGGCCATTTGCAAGTTAGTCCCTGAACCTCAACTATAAATAGGCCTTTTCATTTTTCATTTCAACCATCCCAACCAATCTTTCTCTCTTAGTTTTCTCTCTTCTCCCATTTGAGAATTCTTAAGGAATTCTATTTGTTTGTAATATTTTGGAGATAGTAAAGTTATCATCTGGTGTTAGTGCCCGAGGACGTAGGTATAATTTACCGAACCTCGTTAAAACTCTTGTGTTCTTTTTGTCCTATTTTTCTTTCAATATTTGAGGGTATAATAGTAGTATTTAATTGTGCAATTAAATTACTATAGAATTGGAACAATAAAGAATGCTTATACCAAACCCACTTTTAGTCATTTAAAAGAATGCCCATGGATAAATGCAACCTAACTACCAAAGTAGGAAGATGATACATATATTGTAGAAAAGAGGACAAGGTTCCTCACTATTTATGTTTTTTAAAAGTTATTATCCCTATAATGATTGTTGAGCTTCTTTTTGAAAAATTAACTCATGAAATTAAAAATTTTAAAAGTGGTTAATAAATTTATTGGCGCATACAAAAACTTCTTATATATGGTAGTTAAAAGGTTTATTCACAATAATTGTTCCAAGTGGTGTAATAAACTAGAAGGCTCTCAAATCAACTGATCTTTCTTTTTTTCCTGTTACATGACATTTTACTTGAAGTGATAATAATAAAGTTTAGGTATATGATTAAGTGATTTTAGTTTGAAACACTTGATTAGCTTGATTTGCAAGTCAATACAATGGATTGATGACAAGAGGACAAAATAGTGGTTGACACTAAAACAAACAATATATTTTACTTGTAGAATTATGCATTAAAAAAATAACATGAAAAGCACCACCGGAAGAAAAAAGAAGAGAGGATAAGGATGAACAAAGATGACAAAAACGTACGAAATAAAATACATTGAAAGCAAGAAAATAAGACACCCTTGTTCATAAATATTTATTTACATTTCAATGGTCCACACTGAACTCAAGGTTCTCCATTTCTTTTTTGGTTGAAGTTCGTAAGAAAATGAAAGCTGGACTTAAGCATTGCTCCTGAAAGATCCAAGAGCCTTGATGGCTGCGGCTCTGAGAATGTATTGGTGGTAGAATGCAGCTGCGGCAGCTCCAATGAAGGGTCCGACCCAGAAGATCCACTGTATAACAACACCACATGAAATATATATACATTATGAGCAACAATTTATAACATCAAATGGAAAATTGTATATTTATATAGGATGGGAAATTATTATTTACTTGGTCATCCCAGGCCTTCTCTTTGTTGTAAATGACAGCAGCTCCAAAACTCCTAGCAGGGTTGATACCAGTGCCAGTGACTGGAATTGTGGCAAGGTGAACCATGAACACAGCGAATCCAATGGGGAGTGGTGCCAACACCTTTCAAAATTTTTTAATGCAAATTAGCAAAATCCCATCACTCATTTGTTAGAAAATAAGAAATCTTGAAAAAGTAATAGTAATAATACATATAGATAGATATAGATATAAATACACATACAGGAACATGGGAATCTCTTGCATTCCTCTTAGGATCAGTGGCGGCGAAGACAGTGTAGACAAGAACAAAGGTACCAATGATCTCGGCACCCAGTCCAGTGCCCTTGTTGAACCCTGGTTGGAGCTCGTTCGCACCACCCCCGTAGTTGTTGTAGTAGGTCTTCTGGAAAGCCTTGACCAATCCACACCCACATATGGCACCCAAGCACTGAGCCACCATGTACATCAGGGCTCGGATGAGTGACACCTTGCGTCCCACGAACAAACCGAATGTCACAGCCGGGTTGATATGCCCTCCTGCATGTGTCATGGTTTAGATTGCCGTACTTTTTTGTTTGGTTACTGAGAAAAAAAAAAGAAGAAGAAGAAGAAGAACTCACCAGAGATACCAGCGATGCAGTAAACAAGAATAAAGATCATGCCACCGAAAGCCCAAGCAATACCAAGAATACCAACGCCACCGCAATCGGGGTCAACAGTGTTCTTAGCAGGGTCGGTTTGGACCTTGTAACCAATCACGGTCAACACAGTGACATACAGGAAGAGAAGTGTAGCAATGAACTCGGCAATCACTGCCCTGTAAAACGACCATTTGGTTAACTCTTCAGCATCAATCAATGGAGCAGGTGGTGGATCATGGTAGTCCTTGGCCGAGAACTCCCCTCCATGTTGCTCTGCAGTCTCGATATCCTTAGTCATTGTTTTTCTAGCTTTGCTGAAAAATGAAACAGATCAATTGGAGATTTGGGTTTGTGATTAAGCTGTGGATGAAGAAAGCGGAGGGGGAGAAGAAGGGTTTATAAGGGAGAAAGAGAGAGAGGGAATGATCATAATGATTGAAGGGCTTGATTACATTAATCACATTATGATAACATTTAATTTTCGCCGTCCAATCCACCTTTGATTTCGCGTTTCTTCGTTTGCATGGACCCACCAATACAACCGCAATTTCTCGAATTTCCTTTTCTTCAATATATTTCACCACTGCTGCTACTATGCCACATGTTCCAAATACAGACACATATTTTTCCAGTATTTAATTTTTTTATTATATCATATATAAAACATGTATCATGAAGTTAAAATCTCTTATGATCAAATTACCACTTCCTTTAATGCAATAAATGCCAACATTCATAAAACATTTTGCTAAGAGACTTAATTCAATATTTAGATCAAAACCATTATCTTATGTTATCCTGAGATAATTATTAATTGAGAAATATATACTAATTTAGCAAAACTGTTATCGTAATGGAGAGGTGGTGACGGCTTTGCCAGATAAACTTGTGGTCTGGACATACCTAAAAGCCAATTAAATATTGCTAAATAAATGGTGGATTTGGATGTTATTTCTGGTTTTCCTTCAATCATGAGGATCAATGTGCAGTGGTCATAAGCCATAACCATATAAAATTTTATGCCCAGCTAGATAAAGGAATATTGCATGTCTTAATTATTATTTTTTATTTTCCTTTTGTTTTGTTTTCATCTTGCAATGTTCAATTTGCTGGTTCTCTTGACTGCTTAATGAATTACGAAGTATTTTTCTTTCAACTTTAATTAAAAATATAAAATATGGATATAAACTTTATTAATATTTTTTTACTAACAATCATGAGTTTTAATTCTTTATAACAGTCCTACTTATGTGACGATCATATTTAGATGTTATAAATAAAAATTATTTATTTTTTATATCTAAATTTTTACCTTATAAAAAATAAAATAATATTTAAATTATTATATTCCAATATATTCATGTTTATTAATAAAAATTTTAAAAGAATGATCATGAAGAAACGGGAAGATTCGAAGGTGGAATGTGTGGAAGGATACATGCAAGTACGTACAAAAAGTGTCTAGATTCATCTTTCTATATCTCATGTTTGAAGTAGATAAACATATATTATTAATATATATTTTATGGAAATAACATCTTATCTAAATTTTATTACTTTTATTTTATTTATCACATATTATTTTTATTTGATAAAATATAATTAATAAGACAGACATATTTATTTTAAAAATTGAAACAATGATTCTATAATTATAATTAATGAAATGTAGAAGTTGGATATTATCAATTAGATTGATTGTATATGTATTATTAGAAAGAATATTAAAAGATCATCAAAAGGGTCATTTAACAGTACAAAGTAAGCAATTTCTGTTGATAATAAAATTACTAAATGCTAAAAATGTTTGTATAAAATTTTACAAATCATTTAACAAGACAAATGAATCTTTCAAGTTACAATATATTATTTGTATTTTTTTTATAAAGTGCTGACATAATTAATATTAATGTATATATAAATAATGGACCGACCAAGGCATGCCAATTTCATTTTCTCAAACGTTAACCTCATAATTTCATCATCTACCATATTTTATAATTATAACTCAATTATTCCCTTTCTAAAAAAATTTAATAATTAATTATCACTTATCAGCTACTTATTTTTCCCGTTGCTTTGGTTTTTCTCGTGGCTTAATCTTTGAGGTTGCTTTCTAAAATTTGAATTGTGGCTAGAAAGATACCACGTGTCAACATTTCAAGTCAGTCATGGAATTAGATCCTCTCTCTTCTATTGAAGGTTAATTAACAATGACCCGTAGGGACGGGTGGACGGTGCCGGTTTTTTTCCTTTCTTCTTTTTATATCCCTGCCAGCTAACCCTTTCATAATTGTTTTTTGAAGGTAAACGATCATTACAATCAATCCATTAAAAGGTGATCAACTACAAAGCAGTACTACCAGCATGATAGTACATGGACTCTAAACTTTATGTTCAAATGCCTAAAGTTTGCTCGTAAGAGCCTTAAGTTCCGTTCCAGAAGATTAATTACTTGTAAAATTCATATTAAACTTGAGAAAATGGCTTATTTAGACTTATACTATATGGAATTTTTTTTCTTAAACATTTGAATTTGATATTTAAATACCGTTAACTTTAAAAAATAAAATAAAATTCCGATTATTTAAATCAGACCCGTGTCTCGTGGTTTATTTATAAATAACATGCACATCTACATTATACATGTCATAACCTCAGTTTAAAAATACTGATCTACAACTAGCTGGTATGGGTTTAAGCCAATTACCAGTTTACCACTCGACTCTGGTCATTCTACATAAATATTAAAAATGATTAATTAATTTTCATATATCATACAAATAGGAATTTGTTACATATACTACGATGAATATACTATAATACATGATAATCAACATTTGAGTGCTTGATTTTACGTCTCTTATAAGCTCCATTTCCAGAACCAGGACGCCAACTCCAACCTAGCCATAACCAAAAATGCTAATCACTCTTCATTAATTCATCATCTTCATCCTCATCATCCTCGTATTCTTCCTCTGCTTGCTCTTCCCTTATTGTTTCTAATTTCGGGGTATTGGAAGGCCTCAACGGGAAATCGATGAGGGATGGAGGGGGAGCCTCAATCCAAGGCTCCATCATGTACCTCTGCTCTCTAGCCATCCTTGATCAATCAAAAATTTCAAAACAACTAAACGGAACTGGAATACTGAAATTCAAGATTCTATCTTTTCTCTTCTTCCAATGGCATCAACTGGGAAAGGGGAGCTAGCTAGCTAAAGGTTTAGACAACACGACTCAGAATGGCAATTGCAGATTTTGTTTTGAGTTTTGCACAGAAAGATTTGTTGAAAACGTTTGGGTATATATACTGAAAGCATGTAGGGGATAGTCATGGAAGATAATTAATTGTCGGTAAGGAGCTCACCCACGTGGACGCTAATGAAGTGAGGAGACAACTTACGTTTTGAGAAAGGAGATATTTTTTCTCAATCGTATCATAAATTTGTTAGTCAGGCTCCATTATTGGAACCTAAGTTGTTCAACGAGATCCTTAAAATCTAAAGATCAATCTAAGCTAAGCAACAAAAGTTGTCCAATGTTGGTGCCGGGGTATAATACATGGCACCTCCAACAGAATCCGCGTCAGGGAAATATCAACCATGAAAATGACAGTTCAATAGGGTGAAACGGTGCACCAAAACAAGCCACGCTGTGGGGGAAACCAAAGCCCGGCGCCAAGTGGCAGTAGAAATAATCTAAACAAGTAATAACAGCATGCCTTTCCCTTTCCTTCAAAAAGTGGACTTCATTAAAGCAATGACAAAAAAGATCTACACATTTAGATGCCTACCTACAGAAAGGGGAAAGGGGATAGGGAAAGACTTTTAGGAATAGGATATACTGAGAAACATTCAGCTAATAATCCAACAAAGTGCAAATCGCAAAAGCCTTAACCAGTTAAAGAATGAATGGTCATAAACAATTGATAGCAGTTATTCCCAAAGACAACAGATTAGTTGGCTAAAGGAGATCTTCGGGTCCAAGTTAATGATGCTAAGCCATCTGAATGGCCCAGAATACAAAAACATACATCCAAGGAAAGGTGGTACAAAGGGAGTTGTTCTATGGGCAAATTCAACATAAGATCCTACGAGGTTCAATACCTTAACCAGTTTCATCATGTCAATGGACATCAACTTACAAAAAGCATCATTCTCCTGTTTTAAAGAAGAATCATACAATCATGAGAGTCTGCTAAGTCAGAATCAAGTAACAGGAACAGTTCATATCACCTTACCTATAATAAGCACTATACGATTAAACTATAAAATCAAGCTAAAATGAACCACCTTAAACTCTGAAGAAAAGACAACACCCCTTTCCTTTAAAAGTGAACTTCATTGTTTTGTCATTATAACGATGACAAAGAAAGATCCACACATTTAGAAGCTACCTATGGAAAGGGTAAAGGGGAACACTGACAGATATATTCAGCTAAAAACTCATCCAAGTGCAAAAAGCCTTGTGTGTGTCCTGACATCAAGTGCTTAGATATCCAACAGAGATCCAGGTCCAAGGAAAAGATAACACGCATTCTGAATGACTCAGAACACAAACACACAAGGAAAGGCAGGCAGAAAGGGAGTTTGTTCTATGGGGAAAGTTAACCAAAGATCCTATCCTATCCCAAGGCTTTCACCTGTTTTCAAGTCATTGAATATCTATTTACAAATACCACAATTCTCCTATTAAAGCAGCAACATACATATCCATTTATGGTCATACAAGCATGAGTCTGATTAAGCACGAATTGAGTAACAGTATCGTTCTTCCAATAACAAGCACTATACAATTAAACTACAATCTCAAGCCATAATGAAATACCTTAAACTCTGAAGTTAATAATTCTTTGGAAAAAACTTATAACTCGTTACATGAAAGCTAGAGGCAGAAAACACCTTATGCACAATGCTGCAATTGTAATTCAATTCAAGAGTAACAGAATAAATAGAAAGCTAAGAAGGAAGCAACTAGAAACAGATGGGCCTAATTCTCAATTAAGCAACAACACAAGAGAGAGACTTTCCTTGGACATGCATGTAACCAGATGCTAGTACACTGAATGCATCCATCACACCTTCTACATGCAACATGAATCAAGAAAAATCATATGAAAATTAAAGAAAAATGCATAAAACGTTTAACAATGAAGCAAGATTTTGGCAAAGCGCTACAATTGCAATAGCTACCCATAATATCAGAAAAGAATGGGCTAATCTTAAACTTTAATTCAAAAACTATGCTGCAAAGCTACAGCAGAAAAAGCATGCATTACGCACCATCATCACAAGATGCTTGTTCTATGTCTACAATCAAATCTAGCCAACCGATCCAACAAATTAAGCATTCATCAGTCACCACAAAACTGACCTCTAAGCATACCACGCAAAACACAATTCTTAGCCACAACAGCCAAAACCAACCATTCAAAGACATCTCAATCTCAAAATATGAGCTTAGGAATATGACACATTATTTGACCAGCAGACCGATCTGATTGACTTCCTTCAACATTTAACAACTAAAATTCAAGAAATATGGAACATTTTCCATTCATTTACTTGCATTTTCGATTCACTTCTCCAAAAGACGGGTTTTCCATTCATTTCTTACTTACCAAGCACAAGACTAGCATTTTAAATAGTCAATATAAGAAGCAAAAATAAAATGAAACAAAACAATATAAAGAATCCATAATAGTTAAAATCATCTAAATTAAACTTCAAAACAGCCTCTGAATTAAATATAAGCAAATTGTTCAAAATCTTTATATTGAACATTTTTCTAAAAGAGGCAAGCATGAGGATAGACGTAAAAAACGAGAAGAACAAGCTTTCTCACTCCAAAGGAACATCAACATCTCCATCATCGATCTCCCTGCTCTCCATCACGTACCCACGGAGACGCACGTGCCAAATTCCTTCACTGTCCCTCAATCCTAGCCATCGACCTCGCCTCATTACCTTGGCAATTTCGATGACGTCGTCGAGGTTAATGTTCCCGTTGTGCTTGATGTTCTTGGTCTTTTTCCTATCCCTCTCTGGCTCCTTTAACGCCTTGATTACAAGAGCCGCCGCCGACGGGACCACAGTGACTTTCGCCTGACGGTTCTGGACGGTGAGTTTGACCGTTACGCGGAGACCCTTCCATTCTTTGGCAGTTTCTTTGGCGATGTCTTCACCGATCTTTTTGGGAGAGAGGCCCAACGGACCAATCTTTGGAGCGAGGGAACTGGCTGCTCCGACCTCACCACCGGTGACGCGGACGAAGACGTCGACGACTTGGGTTGGGTCGAACTTCGGCGGCATTGTTGGGCTTCTTCTTTGATGGAGGAGAAATCGTGTGCTAGGGTTTCCAGAGATGAAAGACTGAAAGTTGAGATAATATATCTAGGGTTTTTCCGTTTTAATGTCCGATTTAACCTTCAATTAAGTTAGGAAACATGAGAAGTGTAGATGGATGCTTTCGTAATTTCAGCAAATATAATACCAACGCATGTTTTGATTACCAAAAAAAGGGGGTAAGGATGGGGAGGGAGGTTTTGTGAAATTTGTTAAGCATGGTTGGATTTATCGGTAAAAAGTCTAATTTTTTAAAGGTGAAATTGGATGAGCGGTAAGGCGCGATATGATAAGTTTAGTTTATTTTATGTCTTACATTAAAATATTGTTATAGTATTTAATTTCACTGTTATTATTTTTTTATATTAACTGCAAGTAAATGCATTGTTCATTTAAAACTACCCTCAATATGATTTTAAATATAAATCTCTTCAATGGAGAAACAAATTATGTTTAGAGTTAGATTTCACCCAATTTGGAATTTAATTGAAGTTTAATGTCATTATTGTATACTAAAAGGCTTTAAAAAATCTAATAATATAGTGATGGGTGACAAATTTTTTTAAGGGAACAAGTAACATTTAAGGTGGAGTTTTATTATAGTGAAATTCTATAAGAAATTTTTTAGATCGATGATTGTAGTTAAGAAGTATAAATGGGTAGATTATAGTTGTTTGATCGAGTCATATTAGAGATTAAAAAATTGTGTTAGTGACTAGAAACTTGTTAAATCAATTAGCGAATGTGTTGTTTTTATTTAAAAATCAATTTATTTCATTTAATGTTGAAACCAATTGAATTGGTTGAAAAGTAAACTCGCATTTCCCAATCAAAATATTATGTAACATGATTATTGATGAATATGTGTTTCTTTATATCTTTTTTATTTCAGTTGTTGATTTTAAAAGGATCCTATGTGATTCTACTATAATAGATCTATTTATGAATGCCATATAGGGAATGGATTCAAGTAGCATGAAGAAATTAGTACAAAACTATAACAATAGTTTGGCAGTGGGAATCAATGTAGAACTTCATATGAAAGAGAGGTTTACAAGCAATAAAAGCCAAGTTTGGTACAAGTGAGCCAAAGGCAAAGCTTTGAACAAGAGATAGCTTTTAATAAGCTTGGTGCAAGTAACTAGGAGCCAATATTTCGACCAATATATTGTTGCTCTCGTAATGGTAGAATGTTCCTGCAAATCTGAAATAACTAATGTGCAAAACTTCAAATGAATTAATCTTCATGCTCGAGCAAACGGTATAGTTTAAAAAAAGGCCAAGTTAAAAGTCGACATCACTAAGAAAGCTTATTTCGCAGAAGGCAATGGCCTATCTCGATGCCAAATATTATTACTTTAAAGACAAAAAGAATGGAATGACACGGGCAACAAGTTAGGGTGGCGACTGACTACTCAACGATCAAAGGGTTAATTACCATAAAGCTACCAAAGAAACTCTAACATTTTAATCCTAGTCCTATTATTCAAGAGCTATTAAAGATTCGGAGAATGAAAACCTTCAAAACAATGAGGAAGTGGCACGATTGGAAACACTCGTCGATCTAACAATAGATTGCCAACAATTGGATTAAGAATTCACAAATCTCAAAGGCTAGATCCAAGTGAAGTTAATCTAGAAACGAGGAAATAAAGTTGACACAAGTGAGGAGGAGATTGAGGTAAGTCCAAGGGACCCTTCATGGCTTGAAGTAACACCAGGAGAAGGTTTTAAGAACAATAATATAATGACTAAAATGGGAGAAAATATACAACACCATGAGAAAGGAGCACTAAAAGATGAGAGAAAATTAATATAAAAATGTAAATCACTTTTTGTCCAAGTCATTTTTCATATTAATGATCAGCTAATTAAAAGACTTAAGGCGAGTGTATAAAAAATGTTTTCTGCAATTTTTTTTATATTTGTTTTATGGAAAATGGAAAACAACTTAATTAAGAAAAATAAGCTCATTTTTCTTTTGTAAATTATCTTAATTTTTTAAAAAAGTTTAACTCATTTTTTGAAAAACAATTCATTTTATTTTTATATAAAAAATAACTGAATCAAGCTTAATATCATTATAATAATTTTTTTTTATTTTTTAAAATATTTAAATATCGATATCAAATATTATAATGTTCAATATATTTAACGATATATATTTAATTATTTATATTTAATAGTACAATTAGATATTTTAATAAATTGTTTAATATTATGATTTTAATAAAGTTTGAGAACAATAATTTTAAGTTTTATGTATTATTCTTAATATATTATTGAAAAATATTTATATTAATATTTTAATAATAAATATATATTATAAATTATAAGTATTCAAAAATAAATGTTTTATGGTATAAATTATAATTATTTTAGTTATATCAATATCAGTATTTGTTTAGATTGTTTTTAACTTTATTTACGACTTTTAACTCTAATATATTACTATTTGCTCTTGTATATGTAATATATGTATTTGTTTAAATTCTCATTGTAAACTTAAGAAACAAAATCTAAATTACAATCTTAGAAAAATGTAATACAATGTGTAAAATTACACGAATAACGATTCAAATACTCAGATAATCAGATCTACGATCTACCCAGAACATTTACTTCGCCTGACCAACCAGTCAATCCCCCGCCAAAAGGGAATAAAAAAAAAAAGGAGGGCCAAAGAGAAACTAACCAAAACAAAACAGCAGCAAAACGACTGGTAGGCAGCAGTAGAGTTGAAAGCGCTATCGTACTAGTGGTAGTTTTCTTGACTAAAATAAACTCTTTCTCTCGTAATCTTTTTCCCCAAATCCTAAAGCCCTAGACTCCTTTAGTTTCATTTATTTTGGCAGGGCAAACCAAATCATAATGTCGTACGATTCTAGCTCATCTTCGTCTTTCTCTGATGGCTTCGCTGACCCTAATTCTGATCCCAAACTGGTCGATGAACGATTCGATTTCTTGACATTGAATGAACCGACCGAATTAGAACGTAATCATCGTGGACACGGGAACGATATCGCCGATGGATTGTTGAATCCCGATAGAAACGACAACGGCGCTGAAGATGACGATCGATTGCGGGTGGAGGATCAGGAAACTTTCGGCGACGAAGGGCCTTCGAGTCCAAGCAGTAGCGGATATGCCGGTGGGAGAGGGAGTAGCAGCGCCACTAGCCCGTCGAGGATCGATGAAGCGAGTGAAATTGACGATAATGAGATTCAGGAACTGAGGAATGATGGTTCCCTTGAAGGAATCTCCGATTCCCAGGCTTCCTCCTGGGTTACCAGTAAACGCCACGTCGATGAGGTTAGCCATTTCATTTTGGTTTAGCTTGTTCTTAGTTATCGCAAATCGTCATTCATTGTCGCACGTATAAATTAACTGAATTTCCGTTAGGAATATTTATGAAGTTCTGATTTTCCGATAACGATTTTACCGTTTTAATATTAGGATTATTTGCCTTTCATGGGCATCACTCACTTGAAAAGAAAAAAAAAGTTCTTTTAAATTCTTCCCATATCGTGTCACGTTGGATTTATAATCGAAGTACAGGATGATGCTTCAATATCTTGGAGAAAGAGGAAGAAGCACTTCTTTATTTTGAGTAATTCTGGCAAACCAATATATTCCAGGTTTGTCACTAGTTCCTCAAAATGCCAGCAATCAAAGGTGCATTGTGGAAATTTAATATGAACTACTTGCTTATATGTATCCTATTTTGTATATTTGACTTCCAGATACGGGGATGAGCACAAGCTAGCTGGTTTTTCCGCAACACTACAAGCCATTATTTCCTTCGTGGAGAATGGGTACTTGGCTGCATTTAGCTTACTTGGTTTTTAGTGGAAATTCATGCTTTATCGAATGCAATTATTTGGGTTACTTTCTCATTTTATTTCAGTCTTTGGAAGAATTTAACTATTTCATTCATTGCTTTTCAGGGGAGATCGTGTCAAATTGGTCAAGGCTGGGAAACACCAGGTATTGTTATATTTCCTATTTCTCTATACGAAAGTTATCCCTTTTTATTTTTAGTTTTTAGCTCTACAATCAGTTTTTATTACATTTCTTGCATTTGAACTAGTGATAGAGCTTTTAAGTAGACCTTTGAATTTTCTTTTCGCATACTGAATACTTCAGAAATAAACATTGAGAAGCTGCAATTTAATCTGATTATTTTAGTTCATTAGATGTGGTGGAAATCTTCAAAATTATTATTGTTGTAGTTGGAAAGGCACGTTAATGTTAAGTATTTGTTTTTTTAAATAAAAGTGACTGATGTGATAGTAGAATGTTTGGTGCTAGTTTAAAATAAGCACGTTTACATGAAAAGTTTCCCTCTTACCTCATCAATAAAGCTTAACTTCTTACAAACTGCCACTAATTTCTTATTACATTAACTCTGACAGAGTCCAGCTTATTTTTTGATCAATTGAATAAGATCTGCAATGACATATTTGTTTGTTTAGATGGTCTTTCTTGTGAAGGGACCAATCTATTTAGTTTGCATCAGCTGCACAGAGGAGCCCTTTGAATCATTAAAAGGACAATTGGAGCTTATTTACGGTCAGGTATCTCAGTCTCCCTTGCAAATCTCTACTTCTAGACAGATGAATGCTGTTGCCACTGCCTATTCGAGCCTTGCAAATTTCCCATTATCATTTTTGGCCCCTTTTTATATTGTTTGCTTGTGGAGTAACCCAAAAGTACTTATTACTGTAACGTTTGCTTGCTTATGAAATGGTTGCAGATGATACTTATCTTAACAAAGTCAATAAATAGGTGCTTTGAGAAGAATCCGAAGTTTGATATGACACCTTTGCTTGGAGGAACAGATGTTGTTTTCTCTTCTCTCATCCACTTGTTCAGTTGGTGCGTTTTATTGGGTTTTTTCTTGCATGTCTAATAATGTTGGATTTTCCTCAATTCACCCCACCCCTTTGTTTTCCCTTCCCTCATCCACTCCATCAGTTGGGGCATTTCATTGGGGTTTTCTTGCATGTCTAATGATGTTATATCTCCTCTTCTCACCCTCTCTGCTAACTCCTTTCTTTTGCTTTCTTGCTTAACCCTTGAAAATGAACTACTTGATTTTTTACTTATTTTATGTCAATTGCTAGATTTTTGGTTCTGGATGTTTTAACAATTTGTCACATTTTCCTGGTAGAATATAATGGCTCTGCACTCAGAACAAGGATAATATGTATTTGCTTTTTCACATTTTTGTTACTTCTATTAATTACATTTGAGTCACAATATTCCTCCTTTCATATTTTACCTGAATGGTACCTCCTAAACCTTTTTTTTCCCTTCTTTCAGGAACCCAGCTACATTTCTTCACGCATACACTTGTCTTCCGCTTGCTTTTGCAACAAGGCAAGCTGCAGGTGCTGTATTGCAAGATGTTGCTGATTCTGGGGTTCTATTTGCAATACTAATGTGTAAACACAAGGTAAAATTCTCTCATTCTCTTTTTTTCTTCCTTTCTCCTGAAATGGTTTAACTCAAAAAATACTACTTTTACTGCTCGGCTTATTTTAATAAACTAAACGTCAATTTCAGGTTATCAGTCTTGTTGGTGCACAAAAAGCCTCTCTTCATCCTGACGATATGTTGCTACTTTCAAACTTTGTGTTATCATCAGAGTCATTTAGGTACATAGAAATAACATTAGTAGTTCATTTAATCCTTGTTTTATTTGGTCAAATCTAAAGCATGAAAATGTGGGATATGATTGTTCTGTTTTGGTACCTTCCTTTGCAATGTCCTCCTTAGTAGGGTAGTGGGAAGCAGTAATGGTGACCCTTTTGGCTTGGATGGTCAGTTGGTTTATGTGGATTTCTAGCTAAACATTGTTTGGCAAATGAACAACCTCATTTTGCATCTTAACTGAAGGGTCTCCCTAACATGTTTGCCAGTTCTTTTGTGTTTTGTGGTCATGTTAAAGGTTCTTAACAGCCCAATATTACAATTGATAGGCAGGAATGAATATCTTGATAATTGTGAACTTAAACAATCGAGTCCTGATTCTTTGCATTGTCCTCTCTTCATTTCTTTTATTCTCTTTTTCTTTCTCTTCTGTAAAGACGTAGTTGACTTAGTATTGTATTTATATTGATGATTGCACAGGCCTTTTGTTCTTATGAGATCTACATGGTTTATGCAGGACAGCAGAATCATTTTCACCAATTTGTTTACCAAGATATAATCCTATGGCATTTTTGTATGCTTATGTGCATTTTTTTGATGTGAGTGATGCTTTCAGACATATTAGTTTTATGCAAATTCTAAGCCATGCAATTCTATCATCTTTTTGCTCTATGTTGGTCATGCCTACAGCACCGGATAACAAACTACTTTCTTGTGACAGGTCAATACATACTTGATGTTGCTTACTACTAGTTCAGATGCTTTCTATCACCTTAAAGATTGCAGGTAAGTGTTCCTAATATGATCATGATATAGTGAACTTTAGGTATAACATTCTCAATTTCTACATCAATTGATTGCATATCTTTAGGCTGACCTATGTCCATCTTCAAGATGGAAATATGGCCATATCAAGTCATCCCTATGCCTTACTGGGGAAGTACAGATTAGCTCTGTACGTATCATTTTCTCCTGTTCTAGACCATCAAGAAGTTTGGCTGAAATTTTATAGGATTCGCATAGAAGCGGTTCTCTTGAAGTCCAATGTTCTTAGTGAAGTTCAGAGGTCAATGATAGATGGTGGAATGCGTGTTGAGGATTTGCCAGTTGGTCCATTGCCTCGATCTGGATCATCTCCTCATCTTGGCCAGCAAACACTTACATCAGAATCTCCTGAGAGGCCTAGGGAACCGTTTATTGGCATTGGTGGCCCTGCTGGACTTTGGCATTTCATTTATTGTAGTATATACCTGGATCAATATGTGTCCTCTGAGTTCTCACCACCACTTAACAGTCTCCAGCAGCAGAAAAGGTAAAAGTCTGAATCTTGTGACAACTCAATCGGAACTTCTTTCAAACTGAGTGCATACTCATTATGGTTAGTAGGGTAATTGGTTCTGTCGTGCAGATTATATAGAGCTTACCAGAGAGTGTATGCTTCCATGCATGATAAAGGAATTGGACCCCATAAAACTCAGTTCAGAAGAGATGAAAACTATGGTAATTCTCTCTTCCTTTCTCTAACATTAATTATAACTATTTAGAAAAAGTTAACTTCGTTACATTTTTGTTTTCAATTTGCTGTTTGAATGTCTTTTCTGCAATCGGGATTTTTGCTTTCTTAATGTTCTCTGGCTAGTGGGCGACAGTTGCTCAACTCCACAAGCTTTTGTTTTACAGCCTTCATAGATTAATATATTACATTTTTCTGTCAGTTTTACTCTGCTGGGTCACACAGGATTTTGAATTCTATGCGGCATTTGATCCACTTGCAGACAAGGTTTGTTTTAGAATATATATCTTAGTCATTTATTGCGTCCAAAGTTCAAATCCTGACTTAAATACACTCTAAATACTTTCCTATAAAGAAGTTTTGATGATTCATTTATGTTATGTGCAGGCTCTAGCCATAAAGACTTGCAACCGAGTTTGTCAATGGGTAAAAGATGTGGAAAATGAGATTTTTTTGCAGGGAGCAAGCCCCTTTTCATGGTGATAACAAACAAGTCAATCATTTAATGCAGAATGTATTCTAGTTTTGTTTGTTTGCACGATCATAGTAGTTTTTTGCCCTCCTACGTTCATGATACCCATAGGTAGCTAGCAAATGTATCATTCACCTTTTGAAGACTGTTTTCCCTTTTCATCAACACCATAAAACTTATAAGTGCTAGGAAGATGCTACATTATTCGGTACCTTACTTTGTTCGAAGTGAGGCATATTTTGTATTATTCCGGTATGGATGATAAATAAAGTTGACAAAAGTAGCTTTTTACTTGACCATTATTGTAGGACAACTTTGTTATAGTACTTTGTCATGTTTGAGCCATTCTTTATTTTCTGTTCCTCTGTAATTTTTTTGCTCTGCATCTTTCTTGTGGAAATCGTCTAAGAGTGTGCCATCTTCAGTCATGTAAAATTTTAAGAATGCTTCAACGGACATTAGCACTTCTGCATCACAGTTATTGCATCATTATTGTTGAGGTGAGCTTGCGAGCATGTGAATCAAATGCCCGAGTTTTGGACGAGGCTGAAGTCTTGCAGGAATCCATCATCTAACAGATGTAGGTAAAACTGTTGGAGTTACGCCTTAGGTTTCCTGCTACTTATCTATGTACCTAGTCTAAGTGAGTTTGACTTACACTTCCGAGTGTGGCTCGGAATTGAAATCATAATATCTGGGGTTGGTTTTAAAAGGTGAACTACGCCTTGTACCTGAAGTTAATAAAGACAGCTGGTGAATGGTCAGAGAGATGTAAAAGGTTCCTTCATGGAGGAGGTGGACATAAAACCAGAGACGTTTCTAGTGAAGCAATGGTCATTCTATCAATTGAATTTATTAAAGGTCAGTAAAGTAAATACCTACTTTCTGCTACAATTCAGAATTGCCTAAGGGTGCGTTTGGTTCGCTGTATTGGATTAGAGGTGTATTGGATTAGAGGTGTATTGGGATTAGAGGTGTATTGGATTAGAGGTGTAATAGCTAATTCACTGTTTGGTTGAATGTAATGGAATAGAGGCGTAATAGTAATCTTGTGTTTGGTTGAATGGAATAGAGGTGTAATAGCATAATGGAAAAAACTAAAATGACTAGAATACTCTTAGCATAAAATTGTTTTGGTAAATGATTATTGTTATTGTTATTTAAATTTTAATAAGATTATTATTATCAGTAATAAATATTTTAATCATATTTAAACATAATTATTATTAAATATATTTTAATTAATAATATATAATTTAATAAAATTCTTATAATTAGCAGAAATTTGTTTTGGTAAATTATTATTGTTATTGTTATTTAAATTTTAATAAGATTATTAATATCAATAATAAATAATTTAATCATATTTAAACATAATTATTATTAAATATATTATAATTAAAATATATAATTTAATAAAATTCTTAATAATTAATATTCTTATATGAATTTACTCAAATCATAATATATGATACTGTAAAATATAAAGTAACATAATTATTATTAAATATATTATAATTAAAATATATAATTTAATAAAATTCTTAATAATTAATATTCTTATATGAATTTACTCAAATCATAATATATGATACTATAAAAGAAAATTTGAAATAATTAATATTAAATATATTTTAATTAAAATATATGATTTAATAAAATTTAAAATAATTATAACTAATAAATTATATTTCCAACTGAAACAAGCCAAACAACATAAGCAGTATTAGAACGGGGATTATTAAATCGACTTTTGTAGTATAAAGTTCCAAAAAAATTTTCTTTATCTGTAGATAGAGAGAATCATGTTCATAAAACATATAAAATTTGACGTTGATGAACTGCAGTCTCTTCCATTGTCAATGCAGGTTGAAAGGCTTGATTTCAATAGTGTTACGGCCTTTGTATTTAACTTCAAATAGAAGTTTGTACAATTGCTCCAATTAATATTTTTTCTTTGCTTCTATTGGCTGGGTTAGAAATTCAAAACAATATTTTTGAAAGACTTGTATAATTTCATCTGCTCAATAATTGGAAAAACTCAATTTGATTTCTTCCTTTAATTGTCTCTTTTTTAAGTACTAATTATCAGCAACAGGCAGGGCGATTTAATGTGGTCAAAACAACCACATCAAGCACTCTCATCTCTTTGTTTGCAGCAAAGATGAACTCAACAGCTTCAAACCATGGCAAAATAAGTACAACATATATAACCAAAACAGGATATGCTTTCTTCAATAACATCTCAACTTAAATAACGGAACATTCATATTATGTTCGGAACACAAAATAGGTAACTTATAAAGTACAGAATAAAAAACAGAAGTGTCCACTGCCATGGTTTATGCAAAGTCCTACCAATTCCTCAACGATTGGCCTTGGCAACTCTCTCGATTTCGTCCTTCTTCTTGATGGCATAGCTGCACAAACAACACGAGAATGATGAAGCAAGCTGTGGTAAATAAATGGGATTGCAAGGACAGTTCCTAGTTTCAAAGCAAAATAAGGTTCAAACACGGGAGTTCAAAGGCTGTTATTTACCTGTTAGATGATCCCTTTGCTGCGTTAATAAGCTCATCAGCTAAACATTCAGCGATAGTTTTAATGTTTCTGAATGCAGACTCACGATTACCAGTGGTGAGGAGATAGATGGCTTGATTCACTCGACGAAGAGGAGAAATATCAACAGCCTGACGCCTCACAACACCAGCAGAACCAATACGAGTAGCATCTTCACGAGGTCCACTGTTATATCAATCAAAAATCAACAAGGATTATCAAAGATTGATCCAACAAAGATAACCCAGAATTGGAAGATGTTTTAATTAACATCATCTGCTACTTTAAAGATTAAAGTCAGCTAGTGATACATTTGAAAAAGGAAATTCTTAAAGGTCATATAGGCCACCTGTTGATAATGGCATCAACAATGACTTGAATTGGGTTCTGATCAGTCAGGAGATAAATAATTTCCATAGCATGCTTCACAATCCTGACTGCCATAAGTTTCTTTCCATTGTTTCGGCCATGCATCATCAATGAGTTTGTAAGCCTCTCAACAATGGGGCACTGAGCCTTTCTAAAACGCTTAACTAAGTACCTCCCAGCAGTGTGTAAAACATATGATAGATTATACACTACTCCACATGTAAAACATTCAACTAAAAGGTTACATGGTACTTTTGCCTCAACTAAACCTATATCCAAAACCACACATTAGAATTTCTCGACAAACAAGCCATAATAAGACCCAGAAATACTGAAAATCGAACATCTTGAAGATTATAGATGCTACTTTTTAAGTAACTTCAGATCAAAACTAAAATCCAAAAATCAAGTGACTTTAGATCAAAATTAAAATCCAAAACAATGCTAACTTATATGGCTATAAACATACACCTGATGCTTAGCATGTAATAACAGTTTGCAGTTGCAGAGATAAGACATGACTTTCATTAAGATTTCAGTCAATTGAATAAGTTCCATGAAACAAGAAATTGCATATAAGTAGCAAGATTAGTTTTATTTACCATATGATCAATGAATATTCACCATAAATAAGAAGCTTGAAACATTTTCATTGACACATATTCTTGACCAGTTTCATAGTGGGGTCTAGTTCATGGTAAGTTCTTTAAAAGCCTAAAAAAGAGGTAATTTAAATTGAAACCACTCATGAAATCAGACTGTAACAGTACAAGTAATAATTAAAATTCTAACTAAATGATAAGGATGCAGACTTACAGTAACAAAAACCATATCAGCACCATAAAGAGCTGATTCTATTGACTCCTTGCTTTCTTTGGCAGCATTCATACCAATCTCTGGGTTTCCACCAGCACCAAGACCCCGAGTTAGCTCCTGACCAATTTGCAAACGGTGCTCAGGAAAGACAGGTGACAATTTCATGGCTTGAATATCAGTGTTAACAATCCAGAACTCTACACCCTTCAAAGCACTCTCTATCATACGGTTAACAGCATTTGACCCACCGCCTCCGACACCAATGACTTTGATCTTAGCCTCATTATAATTACTTGAACCCGTCATGCCCCCTAAGCTCTCGGGACTAGAGCTATCCTTTCTTGGGTTTGTTACTATAGGATTCCCTTCACCTCTAAGCATCGAAACTTCTGGGTGCATATTCAGAAAAGGGTCCTTATTTTGATATGGACTAACGCTATGGGAGTTGTTGGAACATCTAAAATGAGGCATATTAGACCTTTGGCTCGGACTCGAAGACCCGCATCTAAGTTTCCCTAAAGGATTCTCCATTAATATTCTCCCACCAAGAACATTAAGTACCCCCATTGATCTCGTATCTGAAGGTCTAAAATATGGCGATATCGATATAGCATTCGCCATTTTCCCAGCACTATGACACAAACTAGAAAATTTAAAGAGTCCTAAATAGCTTGAAGTTCAATTTTTCACAGTCAAGTCCTCTTTTCAGTGCCTGCATAAAACATAGAATAAAAGAAACAACTATATTCAAAAAGATTCATAATAAAAAAAGACCCATTAGCGCAAATTGTAACTCACTTAGCAGTATCAGCTTAAAACTACAAACTTAAAATAAAAAAATAAACCTTAAACCCAAAGATAAATTCTAAAAAGGCTATACTTCTCTAAATTGAAGAGCAAAAAGAGCTTATAAAAAATTGCAGCTAAAACCCAGAACAAGAAAATTAAAAAAAATGTATAAATTACATGAAATGCAAATAGAAATTAGAAAAAAAAATGGAATCTGGGTCTTAAAAGAGAAAGAGGAAAAGAAAAGGAAAATACCTGAAAGAGATGCAAAGTCCAAGATAATAGAAAAAACGAAGTTACCACTGGAAATGGGAGAAAGGGGAAAGGGGTTTTTCTTTTATATTTATATAATTTTATTTTGTAATTTTTATATTTCAGGGCTTAAATTGAAGCTCTTTTTGGCTTTAGCTCCGGTGAAATTCCTTTGTCAGGTTGTAGTTGATAAAAATAAATAAAGTAAAAAAATAAAAATAAATAAAGTTGTATTTCGGAAAATAAAAAAGAAACTCAAGAAAACTGAATTTATGAGATTGAAGAGCATTAGAAAATAAAAGAGAGAAGAACAACGCAAAATGAAATAAACATAATTTAGGTTGAAGATTCACCTTCTCCCTCTGGTTGATCGAGAAGCACGATCCAGGAAAAAGGAAGAAACAACAAGAAATAAGAAACTCTTCCACCAGAATCCAAACCTCTCAAAATCCTAAACTCTCTGTTTCAATTTCTAAGAGAGAAAAACTACAAGAAATACTAAAATTAAAGCTACGTCAACAATGGAATCATAATATAGAAAATTAAATATCTGAATTAAGTAAAAAGAGAGAGAAAAATCTAAAGGAGAGACAAATAAGGGGACAATGTTGAAGACAATGTTGAAAAATCTAAAGGAGAGAAAAATTAAAACAGAGAAAGCCGAAGACAATGTTGAAGCAAAGATTCATACCTGAAATCGGCCTCCGATGAAGACAATGTTCAGGATTTGTTATGAAAGCAGAAGAAATGAGGACAGAGCAATACCGATGGAAGAAGAAGCAGAAATCTATGAGGGCAAAAAAAGAAACGAAAATAAGAAATGGGTAAGGATTCTCAAATCGGTGCTGGAGGGGGGTATTAGCTATTACGGGACCGGGTGTATTAGGGAAGGAACAGATTTGGGACGTAATGGGAATACAACCAACCAAACAACAGATTAAGGGAGGATTAAGTGGGGCCCACCGATTAGGGGTGTATTGGCATAGCCAATACACCCAACCAAACATGGTGTTAGGGAAGGAACAGATTTGGGACGTAATGGGAATACAACCAACCAAACAACAGATTAAGGGAGGATTAAGTGGGGCCCACCGATTAGGGGTGTATTGGCATAGCCAATACACCCAACCAAACATGGTGTAATATTCTGTTTCTATACCTATAAATATTTTTACTATTTATCTCCTGGCCTGACCTTCTATGTATTATGTTGGTTTTGGGCCTTTGGGCTTCGGTTCCCCGTTATGTTTGTTCATTTTGGAAAGAAAATGACCTAGGACGTTTTTGTCTTTTTCTAAGTTACAATTCCGATAAGAATAAATGATTATAATTTATAAAGACTGAGCTAAATAAGTAATTTAATAACTATAATCAAAATAAATCTGAAGGAGAGAATTCATATATATCTACAAGTAACGCAACTAATCCACCTCTCTTCTGATGCAATAAGAGAAATGAACTTCGAAAGAAAATCAAAATTTTCTTCGCACTATGTTTTGTGCTTCTTAAATTTTCTTGCATTACTTCATCGGAGCTTCCAGTTGGGTCTTGTACATCTCTCTCCCCTAAAAGAAAACAGAGAGACGAGATGTACAAGACTGAGCGGCAAGAGCTGGCGCTGAGGAGTTGCCATAAGCTTCCTTTAGGAAGATCCAGACCACGCTCCGAAGTTCAAAAACCACCGTTAACTTTTAACGGGAAACCTTTGAGAGTCCCACTACTGTTCTACACTCTCGTGCAGACCTTAATTTATTGAAGGAGTTGTATGAGCATTTATTGATGAAACCCAAAGTTTAATAAACCTCAGAAAAAAGAATAAACATAATGTAAGATGCAAAAGTTTTTTAGATTTTTATGTTTAATTTTCGTATGAGGATAAAAATGGTCGTTCTGGTTCGGTTATTTAGGGTTGTCAAGGATTTCCTTTTATATGAAACTCATTTCTTGTCAAACTCCAGAAAATGGTAATTATTCTTTAGCAAATGAGTTATTTCAATCAAGCCGAAAAGACTCTGCCATGGCAGCTTAGACATCTCTAAAACAGTGTCAGTCGAAGTTTCAGTTGTCTTTTTCCTTTTTATTGATGAAACCCAAAGTTTAATAAACCTCAGAAAAAAAGAATAAACATAATGTAAGATGCAAAAGTTTTTTAGATTTTTATGTTTAATTTTCGTATGAGGATAAAAATGGTCGTTCTGGTTCGGTTATTTAGGGTTGTCAAGGATTTCCTTTTATATGAAACTCATTTCTTGTCAAACTCCAGAAAATGGTAATTATTCTTTAGCAAATGAGTTATTTCAATCAAGCCGAAAAGACTCTGCCATGGCAGCTTGGACATCTCTAAAACAGTGTCAGTCGAAGTTTCAGTTGTCTTTTTCCTTTTTATTGATGAAACCCAAAGTTTAATAAACCTCAGAAAAAAGAATAAACATAATGTAAGATGCAAAAGTTTTTTAGATTTTATGTTTAATTTTCGTATGAGGATAAAAATGGTCGTTCTGGTTCGGTTATTTAGGGTTGTCAATGATTTCCTTTTATATGAAACTCATTTCTTGTCAAACTCCAGAAAATGGTAATTATTCTTTAGCAAATGAGTTATTTCAATCAAGCCGAAAAGACTCTGCCATGACAGCTTGGACATCTCTAAAACAGTGTCAGTCGAAGTTTCAGTTGTCTTTTTCCTTTTTAATGTAGGAATGGTGAAGTAGGTAATTGGTAGTCTAACTTTCCTATATCTGATCCGATTACCAAGTTGAATGTAGGAATATCACATTTGAGTGTCAAAGTAATTTTGACTAAATTCAATTATCTGTTTTAATTATATTTTAATCTCAATAACATGTTTTTAACATATTTTCAATGTACAACTTAAAACCGAATGAAGTTTTTTAGTGAAACTTTATTTTGAATATTATCAAAAGTCATTACCCTTATTTCTGAAACATATGATATTTTGTAATGAACCTTATGATCATGTCATTAATTCTAAATTTATAAAATAATACAATTATCAACTTTTTACAAATAAGTCCTTTAGATGATCTACTCTAAAAATAGTTTATCCTCTCTACATGTTATTATTATTATTATTATTTACCGATCAATTTATCAAATAGGGCCTCCTTAATTCCTTTTATATACTTAATGTTTCAATAAAATATTTGTATTTCCTTTATGTATTAGCAAAACCATCCTTTGTAACAAATTCTTAATATTATAATTCTTCAATTATTTTCCTCCTCTCCCTCTCCATCTCAATCATTTGTGTAAATGTGTATACATGTATGTATATATGAACCTTTGATTTTGAGTATAGTATGCTTATAAACTCGAATTTAAGATCCGCTTTTTAATTTTGAAACTAGACTCAATAAAAAATTTACCATAAAAAATTTCAGAATTTTTAATTAAGTCAAATAATATATTTTATTCTTTAAATCTTCCTTTGTTATACCACTAGGCAGCTTTGACCTTTCTTCACAAAAAATCTATTATCTTTTAGTACAAGTCTCGTATTAAGTTACCATTTGTTTCCCTTGAAAATAGACTCATTACGATTTTATCCATATAAATTTCATCTCCTAAATATTTTTTTACATTTTATAATAATTTTTCAAAGTTAGAATAGGAGATCCCGAAATCATTCATTAGAATAGGAGATCCCGAAATCATTCTCGCCTTGTATCACAATAATTATTATATATCATAATCTAAAATTTCATTGCTTACACCGTTTCTTGTATGTGAAACTAGACTCAATAAGCTTTAATTCTATATCAGATTCAACCTCTAATTCAATTTCTACAATATTTAGTGAATTTTTGAAGTTGAACCACTAATGTCATCCAAAAACCGTTTTGGTGGTAATATTTACTTTTTCATGGTTCTTTTAACTTTCGTTCAACATACATAATCATTATGCTTTTGATTGCTACAGCTCACATATATTTAACATATAATTTTATCATAATTTATCTTATTTCAATTATATACATTACATAACTTTACAATTGAGTCCTTAACATCATGAGAATTCATCTTTTAATGTAATTTCACTTTAATATCACATTGTAATTTATCCTCTAACACATAACACATCATTTAAACTCTTCATCGTAATACTTTATTTAAGTTATAAATTTTTGTACACTTTATAATTTAGTCACCATTATCATGAATGCAAGTTAACTTAGTAATTCTGTCACACCATCACTGTTGATGAAATCATTATTTCGTCACACTTTATTTATGTTCTCTTTTTAACATTCAATTCCACATAACTTATTTTGTTTACTTTATAGTTTAGTCAAATTTCTACTACTTCAACGCACTAATTCAATTTCATACATAATATTTGTACATTCATAATTAATTCAACTATTTAACATTCTCTACGTTTAGATTAAAATTAAATAAAGTAACGTTCTTGTAATAGCCCGATTTTAGGCTTAGTCGGAACAGTGGTTTCGGGACCACAAATCCGACGAAAAAAAAAATGTAATGGCTTGAATTTTCAGAGGTGTCGGAACGGTGATTCGAGATCACTAAATTCGACAAATGGGTAGAAAATATTATTAATTTAGCAAGTATAAGTTAAATATGAAGTTAGGAAAATTTTTGAAATAGTGAATAGTGCACTAGAAATAAATATTAAAATAATTAGAATCGAAATGAGGTATCAAGACCTCGGGGATTTTAAACTGAGCCATAAATATTTTTATAAATATTTATGGAGTGTTAAAAAGTTAGTATTAAAGTTTCGTTAAGAAATTTTAAAGTTCCGATAATTAATTGAACAAAAAGGACTAAATTGTAACAAATGCAAAATTTTGGGAAATGATTAAATAGCTTAAATGATAAAAGGAAGAGGGCTTAAAAGCAAATAGACCCAAGGTCTATTTGGGCTGGACGGCAGAGGCATGAAATCAGCAAGAAAGTAAGGAGAATTAAGGGCAAAATTGGAAAATTGCAAAATTTGCTTAATAAAGTTAGGACCCAAGTGGAATTATCTAGATTTCTCTTCATTTTTCTGAATTCTCATCAGCTAAAACACCATGGAAGGGCTTCTTCAAGCTGGTTCTTCATATTTTTATTACAAGTAAGTTCAATTCTTGACTATTTCTTGAAATTTTTGTATTTTTATGACTTTTACAACTAGGCCCACTTGTTAAATTCATTAGTTTTTGATTTTATGAAAGAAGTTGAAAGTTGATATGAATATGTGCTGGAAGTATATGATGATTTAGCATGAAATTAGAGCTTTAAATTGTTCATATGCTGATTTTATTGAAAGAATTGAATAGAAAGTGAATGTTTGGGACCTAATAGTAAAAGAGTTTGAAGATAGAGTTATATGTGGCAATTCTGAATTTCAATAGTTGTGTAACAACTTATAATGTCTAGTAAAATACTAATTGAGAAAATTAGATTAATTGAGGGGTTAATTGAGAAAGGACCGAATTGTATAAACTGTGAAATTTGGGGCAAAATGGAAATCAACATTTTGCACTAAAGCAGTTTTGGACAGCAGCAGTAGTGTAACTTTGAAAAATCACCAAAAATTGTAGAGATTGAATTAGAGGATGAATAAAATATGAAATTAAAGCTTATTGAGTCTAGTTTCTTATAAAAGAAATGATGTGAGCAATGGAATTGTAAATCATGAGATATAATAGATTTTGTGAGAAAAGGTCAGAATGAATTCGGGTTCCCCTGTTCTGACTTTGGAAAATCATTAAAAATTGTACAGAAATGATTATGAGTTATAGTTTATATGGTTAGAATCCTTAATGAGTCTATTTTTAGAAGAAACAAGCTAAAACATCATCCGAATTCTGTACAATGAGATAATTAATTTTTAGTGAAGAGTGGTCGGAACTGTCAGACAGCGAAACAGGGGAAACTTTAAAGAATAAACTGTACTATTTGGCTGAACCAAAAATTATGAAAATTTTATGGTATGAAGATATGTGAGTCTAGTTTCAGGGAAAATTAACGGATCTTAATTTAGAGCTCTGTAGCTCCGGATAAAAATAATTTAGTGACTCTGACTCGGATAAACAGCTTTGAATATACATGTTAGTGAATATTGAAATTATGGTTAATGTTGTTTAAGTGTGTTATACACATTAAGGATGTGGAATGGAGAGGAGGAGGAGGAAAATTGGGAAATATATGAATGATTCGTGTATAAATGGTCATATGTTTGATTATAACTCATAAACGATGAAATATGAATGATGCTTATTTTTGTGCATTATTGGTCATGGTTTAAGCTCATGTGTGAAAATAAAGTTTCATAGTATGTGTGTATGGTATATTCAGTATATGATTTGGCATGAAATAATACCATGAATGGTTTATGAATTAACACATGTTGGTAAGCTTGATATATGAATAAATGATCAAATTGAGCGGAACGCCGGATTTGAGTACTTCTGATCAAGTGATAAAGTGATAAGTGGTAGCTTTAGCTACACTTATCTGATCAAGTGACAAGTGGAAAGTGATAAGTAATAGCTTCGGCTATACTTATCTGATCAAGTGATAAAGTGATAAGTTATAGCTTCGGCTATACTTATCTGATCAAGTGACAAAGTGATAAGTGATAGCTTCAGCTACACTTATCTGATCAAGTGACAAGTGGAAAGTGATAAGTGATAGCTTCGGCTACACTTATCTGATCAAGTGACAAGTGAAAAGTGATAAGTGATAGCTTCGGCTATACTTATCTGATCAAGAGACAAAGTGATAAGTGATAGCTTTAGCTACACTTATCTGATCAAGAGACAAAGTGATAAGTGGCTACACTTATCTGATCAAGAAACAAAGTGATAAGTGGCTACACTTATCTGATCAAGAAACAAAGTGATAAGTGGCTACACTTATCTGATCAAGGGACAAGTGATAAGTGATCATACGTAAGACCATAGTTATACTATGGCAAAGTGAAAGTGAAGTACTCAATTTTCCGTGACCGTTCCCTAATTTGATTAAGGATGGTAAGTGACAAATGGGCCCAAAAGAATTAAAGTAAATGGATAAGTGGTAGTGTATTTATATCAGGACGATGTTGTTATTCAAACTAAAGTGATATTTTCATTGCTAAATTGAGAATTTCATAAATGTGTTATTGAATGGTATAATCAATAAACATTGAGTTAAATGGTAAATACGTATTAGTTTTGAATTTGATGTCATTGAATTGTACGTGAATTAAATGGAAATTTCTAGTGATATGATTTAAATTATGAGCATGAGAAATTGCGAATTGAATGAAATGGAAATGAAGCATTAAATTGCATGAGTATGTATCGGGTCTCGCAGGCCCTAATTATTATGATTATAATATTTTGAGGATATATTGTGAAAAGTTATAGAAACATGTTAATTATTTTTGAAAGTTTTAATTTTGATGAAATTTTATAACTCGGTTAAATACGTTTACAAGTGTATGTGTTTTGGTAATGCCTCGTACCCTATTCCGGTGTTGGATACGGGTAAGGGGTGTTACAGTTCTTAAAGTACATAATATGTCTCTTTAATCTCTTCACTTTCTCCTCAACTTTCTTCATTTCCAACTCCGGTTTCTTTCTTCCAAGGTGATATTCTAACTCTTTAGTATCTTTAGGGCTAGTTTGGCAATATTTTTGAAAAGTGCTGTGAAAAGTGTTTTTAAGAAGTGCTTTTAATAAATTTGAGTGTTTGGTATTACTTAGAAGTGATCATGGGCCGGGCAGCCCGCCCGAAATATGGGAGGGTTCCGGTAAAAATATAGGCCCAAAATATGGGTTTGGGCAAAAAAACGAGGCCCGTTTAGAAAATAGGTCGGGCCTCGGGCACCACTTTTTTGGCCCGGGCCTGGCCTGTCCCTAATATATAATAATTACATTTTTTATTTTTAAAATATTTTTTTTATTTTTAAAATAAATTTTTGATGTTTATTAAAAAAATGGGCCGGGCCGGGCTTAGGAATTTTTTCTTGGGTTGGGCCTGGACAAAATTTTAGACCCATATTTCGGGCCGGGCCAGGCCTAGGACGGGGGCCGAATTTTTTTTGGGCCCGGCCCGGCCTGGCCCATGATCACCTCTAGTATTACTGTCAAAAAGTGCTTTTGAGCAATAAAATGTCCATTTTAGACATGATATTATAAAGTAACAAATATGTATTTAAATAATGTTCAAATTAGTTAATATTATAATATTTTAGCAAAAATATAAAAAAATAATTTATTATAATTTATTGTTAATATTTTAATATATAATATTAATTTTAATAATTAATAGTAATTATTTATTAAATTTCATTAGAATATACAAACTATATTTAAATATTTAAATATAATAATTAAATATTTGTAATTAGATATTGACACAATTGTATTATTTTAAAAATTATTTTTTATTTTTAATTAATGTTTTTAACACATTTGTATATATATATTTTTAATTAATGCTTCTAACGTCTATTTGGAAGAAGAAATAGTAAGGTTAAAAAATAAAATACCAGCCAAAAGCATTTTTGGGCTGAAAAAAGTTATTTTTTTTGTTTTTTATCTGTGAAAAAGTACTTAAAATAAGTTAAAAAAATTTCTACATTGACGTCTGTTCTTTATTGCTTTTTAGGGAAAAACACTTTTTAATGAAAAAACTCTGAGAAGCATTGGAGAACACAACCTTACTTCACTTCTCATTTTTGGCGACTATGAAAATAAAAAAAAAATTGAGAGAAAAAGTGGGGTTTCATGGTAGATGACCAAATTGTTAAAAAATGAAAACCCCTCTTTGTCTATTTATAGTTGAGGTGTTCATGGGCCGAGATGAGTTTGGGTCAGGCCCAACCAAAATTTAGGCTCGTTTGCTAGGCTTAAGCCCAACTTAAAAATGGGTCTAAAATTTTGCTCAAGCTCAGCCTGAATAAAAATGCTAAAACTTGGGCTTAGCCTGGTCGTATTACATTTTTTATATTATTTTTATATAATTTTAAAAAATATATAATACATCAAAAATACTAAAAATATTAAAATAAATGTTTCCCAACAAATTGAAAATAAATTAAAAACTATATATGTATACTTAAATAATACTAAGATAGGTGCAACTTAACAAGCAAATGCCTCTAAAATAGTAACAAAATTAACAATAAAATAAGAGTTATATAATATCTAAACAATAACAATAAAATAATAGCAACATAATAATGAAATAGTAGCAAAATAGTGAAAAAAATAAGAAAATAGCAACAAAATAGAAAAAATAACAATAAAATAAATAAAAAAAACAACAATTTTTTTTGCATATTCGGAACAAGCCAAGCTCGGGACAAAAAAGCCTTATTTTTTTGTTCATGCCTATTTTTCGAGTCTATATTTTTACCCAAACTCTCTAACTTTTTGAGTGAGCCCATCAACAGATCTAATTTATAGCCAACTTGAGAAGCAATGGATGGATGGGGAAATTTCTATATTTTTTTAATAATATATTATATTAATTAATTAATTAAATGTTAAAATATATTATAAATAATAAAATATTAAATCAATCAAATTTCAACACTTTTCATTCTTAATTATTATACCTTAATGTTTTTTCAAAATCTCATCCGTAAGTCACTACTCACTTTTAGTAAAATTAAAGTTTTAGTCCTTCTTATTTCTATACTTATTCAATTTAGTCCTTGCATGACAATTCCAAGTCATAACAAATTTGGTTATTTTTCTTCTTGGTCTTTTAACTTACTCATTTTTAAACTTTAACCCCTCAAATTTTGAATATTACACTTAAGCTATAAACTTTTCACATATTTACAATTTAGTCTTTGCTTTAAATTAATGTATCACAACATTCTTTTTAATTCATTTTTTTTTCTTGGCATCACTCAACCTTTCTTTTATATCTTTATATCATTTTTCACCGGAAAAATCAATTATACATCATTCAATTTAATACTATTTTTATATTATATTGATTTTAGGGTATTACAGGTTATTTTCTTATTATAGTTTTTGTTAGACCTGTGATCTTGCAAGTTTCAAGCTAACTATTTTCTTTATAGCAACTTTGGTTTTTTTGTTTAAACTGCTTATCTCGATATTAATAATAACATTTGCGCCAAAACTGTGTAACATCTTTATTTACAATGGCAAAAGAAGCAGCTAGTTCTTCGGAGCCTAAAAACAAGGATGAGTTTGAACAGATCATAGTAGCTCGGGCATTGCTAAATTACCAAGGAAAGGAAAAGATGGGTGGCTATGCCAAACTCCTCCAATTCCTCATATCGTTTACAAAGAAGTTCTCTATTCAGAATCCAAGACCAACAAGTCCACAACCTATTGCTACCACCTCAAAAATCGTTTCCATAATCCGCCCGTATTGGCATCACTGAAAGCACCTGCACTCCATCTGCAGTATTCCCTCAGCCACCAGCATCCACTACACCAAAACAGGCTTTTAGTGGCGTTTTTAGCGGTGTTTGGATAAAAAACGCCACTAAAAATCGAGCATTAGCGGCGCTCTTATAAAAACGCCGCTAAAGGTAGAGCATTAGCGGCGCTTTTTGGAAAACGCCGCTAAAAATAAGCATTAGTGGCGTTTTCTAAAAAGCGCCGCAAAAAGCCAAAGCCCAACGACACCGTTCTCTGAGTTTTGGGGCCTTTAGTGGCGTTTTTGAAGAAGCGCCGCTAATGCTCGGGCCTTTAGCGGCATTTTTTAAAAGGCGCCGCTAATGCTCTGGCCTTTAGCTGCGTTTTTGAAGAAGCGCCGCTAATGCTCTGGCCTTTAGCGGCGTTTTGAAAAAGCGCCGCTAATAATAATAAAATCTAAAACCATTTCAATTATCTCATTCTTTGATATATTCTCAATTAATGTTTCAATTATATATTTTTATTATAAGTTGAAAAAATTGATATTTCGTTGTATTTATTATATATTGGTCAAATTTACATTTAAATGATAACAAATAATATGTTTAATACAAAATGTTTTTATTAAAGAGAAGTCCTAACTCCTAACTATTTATTATTATTTTTCAATCACAGTTTATTTAAACTACTTTACTAGAAAAATATATTAAATTATGAGTAAAATAAAATATCATAAAACTTAAATTGATAGTTCGATTAAATAAATCAAATAAAGTAATATAAAACACCAAATATGGTGATAAATAATATTATATATTGATAATTTTATTACCAAAAATAATTTTATATTTAGTTAATCAAACATGAACACAACAATGACCTAATAGTACCTACTCAAGAGTAAGAACTGAAAATGAATGAAAAGGGACAAATGAAATTAGAGTATTAATTTTAAATATTAATTTCAAATATAATTGTAAAAGATACGATAGTATTAATTTTAAAATATTTAATTTAATTATCATTATAGTTGAGGGTTTAATATATATGGTTTAGAGTATATATATGGTTAATTTAGGATTTAGGGTCAATTTAAAAGTTACAATTTTAAGGCTTATAGATTATGAAATTAGGGATTATGGATTAGGGATTCTAATTTAAGGGTTGTGATTTAAGGTTTATGTGTTAGGGGCAGGGGTTAAGGGTTAGAGGTTAAGATCAGTTATGGATTTAGGGTTTATGGATTTAGGGGTTAGATTTAGATTAATTAGTGTGTTTTAATTTATATATTAAATAATGTTTATGGGTTAAGAATTCTGAGTCGGGTTAGGGTTTAGGGATTAGGGATTTAGGGTCGGGTTAGGGTTTAGAATTTAGATTAATTAGTGTTTTTTAATTTATATATTAAATAAGGTTTGGGGGTTAATGGTTAGGGGTTTGGGGTCAAGAGCCAGTGATTCAGGGTTTAGAGATGTAGTGTAACACCCCTTACTCGTATCCAACACCGGAATAGGGTACGAGGCATTACCAAAACACATACACTTGTAAACGTATTTAACCGAGTTATAAAATTTCATCAAAATTAAAACTTTCAAAAATAATTAACATGTTTCTATAACTTTTCACAATATATCCTCAAAATATTATAATCATAATAATTAGGGCCTGCGAGACCCGATACATACTCATGCAATTTAATGCTTCATTTCCATTTCATTCAATTCGCAATTTCTCATGCTCATAATTTAAATCATATCACTAGAAATTTCCATTTAATTCACGTACAATTCAATGACATCAAATTCAAAACTAATACGTATTTACCATTTAACTCAATGTTTATTGATTATACCATTCAATAACACATTTATGAAATTCTCAATTTAGCAATGAAAATATCACTTTAGTTTGAATAACAACATCGTCCTGATATAAATACACTACCACTTATCCATTTACTTTAATTCTTTTGGGCCCATTTGTCACTTACCATCCTTAATCAAATTAGGGAACGGTCACGGAAAATTGAGTACTTCACTTTCACTTTGCCATAGTATAACTATGGTCTTACGTATGATCACTTATCACTTGTCCCTTGATCAGATAAGTGTAGCCACTTATCACTTTGTTTCTTGATCAGATAAGTGTAGCCACTTATCACTTTGTCTCTTGATCAGATAAGTGTAGCTAAAGCTATCACTTATCACTTTGTCTCTTGATCAGATAAGTATAGCCGAAGCTATCACTTATCACTTTTCACTTGTCACTTGATCAGATAAGTGTAGCCGAAGCTATCACTTATCACTTTCCACTTGTCACTTGATCAGATAAGTGTAGCTAAAGCTACCACTTATCACTTTATCACTTGATCAGAAGTACTCAAATCCGGCGTTCCGCTCAATTTGATCATTTATTCATATATCAGGCTTACCAACATGTGTTAATTCATAAACCATTCATGGTATTATTTCATGCCAAATCATATACTGAATATACCATACACACATACTATGAAACTTTATTTTCACACATGAGCTTAAACCATGACCAATAATGCACAAAAATAAGCATCATTCATATTTCATCGTTTATGAGTTATAATCAAACATATGACCATTTATACACGAATCATTCATATATTTCCCAATTTTCCTCCTCCTCCTCTCCATTCCACATCCTTAATGTGTATAACACACTTAAACAACATTAACCATAATTTCAATATTCACTAACATGTATATTCAAAGCTGTTTATCCGAGTCAGAGTCACTAAATTATTTTTATCCGGAGCTACAGAGCTCCAAATTAAGATCCGTTAATTTTCCCTGAAACTAGACGCACATATCTTCATACCATAAAATTTTCATAATTTTTGGTTCATCCAAATAGTACAGTTTATTCTTTAAAGTTTCCCCTGTTTCGCTGTCTGACAGTTCCGACCACTCTTCACTAAAAATTAATTATCTCATTGTACAGAATTCGGATGATGTTTTAGCTTGTTTCTTCTAAAAATAGACTCATTAAGGATTCTAACCATATAAACTATAACTCATAATCATTTCTGTACAATTTTTAATGATTTTCCAAAATCAGAACAGGGGAACCCGAATTCATTCTGACCTTGTCTCACAAAATCTATTATATCTCATGATTTACAATTCCATTGCTCACATCATTTCTTTTATAAGAAACTAGACTCAATAAGCTTTAATTTCATATTTTATTCATCCTCTAATTCAATCTCTACAATTTTTGGTGATTTTTCAAAGTTACACTACTGCTGCTGTCCAAAACTGCTTTAGTGCAAAATGTTGATTTCCATTTTGCCCCAAATTTCACAGTTTATACAATTCGGTCCTTTCTCAATTAACCCCTCAATTAATCTAATTTTCTCAATTAGTACTTTACTAGACATTATAAGTTGTTACACAACTATTGAAATTCAGAATTGCCACATATAACTCTATCTTCAAACTCTTTTACTATTAGGTCCCAAACATTCACTTTCTATTCAATTCTTTCAATAAAATCAGCATATGAACAATTTAAAGCTCTAATTTCATGCTAAATCATCATATGCTTCCAGCACATATTCATATCAACTTTCAACTTCTTTCATAAAATCAAAAACTAATGAATTTAACAAGTGGGCCTAGTTGTAAAAGTCATAAAAATACAAAAATTTCAAGAAATAGTCAAGAATTGAACTTACTTGTAATAAAAATATGAAGAACCAGCTTGAAGAAGCCCTTCCATGGTGTTTTAGCTGATGAGAATTCAGAAAAATGAAGAGAAATCTAGATAATTCCACTTGGGTCCTAACTTTATTAAGCAAATTTTGCAATTTTCCAATTTTGCCCTTAATTCTCCTTACTTTCTTGCTGATTTCATGCCTCTGCCGTCCAGCCCAAATAGACCTTGGGTCTATTTGCTTTTAAGCCCTCTTCCTTTTATCATTTAAGCTATTTAATCATTTCCCAAAATTTTGCATTTGTTACAATTTAGTCCTTTTTGTTCAATTAATTATCGGAACTTTAAAATTTCTTAACGAAACTTTAATACTAACTTTTTAACACTCCATAAATATTTATAAAAATATTTATGGCTCAGTTTAAAATCCCCGAGGTCTTGATACCTCATTTCGATTCTAATTATTTTAATATTTATTTCTAGTGCACTATTCACTATTTCAAAAATTTTCCTAACTTCATATTTAACTTATACTTGCTAAATTAATAATATTTTCTACCCATTTGTCGAATTTAGTGATCTCGAATCACCGTTCCGACACCTCTGAAAATTCAAGCCATTACATTTTTTTTTCGTCGGATTTGTGGTCCCGAAACCACTGTTCCGACTAAGCCTAAAATCGGGCTATTACAACTTTCCCCCCCTTTAGGGATTTTCGTCCCCGAAAATCTTACCAGATGGTAGGTTAATGATTTACTTCCACAGTATATTTCAAATTCGCACATGATTTTGGATTTTCATATCTTTTACAGATAATCACATAAATTCATAAGAAAATCAGGATAGCGATATTTTAGCATCTGAAGCTACACAAAGTATCGAAAAATTACAATCCATATAGAATGATATCCATTTTGATAATCTGAGTAGTTTTCAGAACTATCAAATATTTCTCTCTTTTTATATTGTCCTCATTTTCTAATTCATTCACTTTTCCGACCACATTATTATTCTTCCGTACACGAACTTCTGTAACACTACACTCGTAAGCTTATTCAACCAGAATCTCACAAATTTCATTGTAACATTTTACTAATATGGGGGTGAGTGTAGTAAAGCCTCAAATTTATCTTACACATAAATGCGCATAACACATACCATCACAAATAGCCAATTCATTACTAAGTTCACATTCTCAAAGCATTTAATAAACATTTGCTTTTAATCACTTTTGTTCTCAACACAAAATTCTAACTCAAATCACTAATTCACAATCAAAATTTCTATATAGCATCATAATCCAAATATCATAACTCATATGCTTGTATAATTATAACATTCATCAATAAAAAAAATGTTTTATTCTTTGATCCATACTTTTATGAGTTTCAACTCATAATTAATACATTTTCACTCAAACATTTTAGTATTTATTTCTATACTATTAGAATTAACTCAGTTGAAAAACATATCTGTCTCATCAAGATAATTTTCGTCATAGAACAATACTGATAAGGGGGTGTTGGTGAAGTCATAAATCTTTCAACTTGCTCTCATAGATACATATATATATATGATTTTGTATTCATCATCAATGTAATACCATCAAAACCACGTAATTCATTCCAAGCAAATTAACACATCTATTTATTACAAATGTTTTCTGTCACTCACAATTTCACACAACGAATTTACTTACTCAAGCTCAATGTTAATATCTAATTAAATTCCAATACTTGGCTTCTATTTTACTTACCGACATTTGCCAAATTAGAGAACGTCTTACGGAATTGAGTACTTCGTTTTCTCGATGCCATGGTCCAACTATGGTCTTACACGTAATCACAAATCACATACCGATGCCATAGCCCAGCTATGGTCTTACACGGAGTCACATATCACTTACCGATGCCATAGCCCAGCTATGGTCTTACACGGAATCACATATCACTTACCGATGCCATAGCCCAGCTATGGTCTTACACGGAATCACATATCACTTACCGATGCCATAGCCCAGCTATGGTCTTACACGGAATCACATAATCACATGTTCACATGTTGCCATGGTCAAACCATGGTCTTTTCCGTCAATTCATCACATATCACTGAACGAAAGTACTCATTCCTGCGTTCTACTCAATTTGACTTCCAATTCAATTTTTCATACTATTATAATATTCATGGTTTAGACATAAAACAAAATATCTTATTATCTTTAATTTAACAATTAAACATAAGATTCTATCATATGAACATACTAATTTCACTTATTCAAGCAGATGTACATACACACGTTCCATCTATTTAAGTAAATTTGCTTATCATATTCACTTAATCAAATATGTTGAGCACATAGCATTATATAATCACCAACATACTTGGATGAGCTTATCACAACATAATTTTTTTTTTTTTAACTTATAGTCATCTCTTTTCATACATGAACACATCCATATCACAAATTTTTATACTTACCTTTCCAAATTCCAACATAACGTGAGCATTTTTCATTTATCTCAATATCATTTTTAGCATTATCGAAAATAGCTCGATTGAAAATCATCTCTGTCTTAACAAAGCAATTTCGTTAGAGCCCGGAGATATCACATCATCAAGAGTAATAACGTGGCATGTATAGCTAGGCTCACATATGCTACGTTTGGTCCGAGAACCGACTAAACCGTAGCTCTGATACCACTAAATGTAACACCCCTTACCCGTATCCAACACCGGAATAGGGTACGAGGCATTACCAAAACACATACACTTGTAAACGTATTTAACCGAGTTATAAAATTTCATCAAAATTAAAACTTTCAAAAATAATTAACATGTTTCTATAACTTTTCACAATATATCCTCAAAATATTATAATCATAATAATTAGGGCCTGCGAGACCCGATACATACTCATGCAATTTAATGCTTCATTTCCATTTCATTCAATTCGCAATTTCTCATGCTCATAATTTAAATCATATCACTAGAAATTTCCATTTAATTCACGTACAATTCAATGACATCAAATTCAAAACTAATACGTATTTACCATTTAACTCAATGTTTATTGATTATACCATTCAATAACACATTTATGAAATTCTCAATTTAGCAATGAAAATATCACTTTAGTTTGAATAACAACATCGTCCTGATATAAATACACTACCACTTATCCATTTACTTTAATTCTTTTGGGCCCATTTGTCACTTACCATCCTTAATCAAATTAGGGAACGGTCACGGAAAATTGAGTACTTCACTTTCACTTTGCCATAGTATAACTATGGTCTTACGTATGATCACTTATCACTTGTCCCTTGATCAGATAAGTGTAGCCACTTATCACTTTGTTTCTTGATCAGATAAGTGTAGCCACTTATCACTTTGTCTCTTGATCAGATAAGTGTAGCTAAAGCTATCACTTATCACTTTGTCTCTTGATCAGATAAGTATAGCCGAAGCTATCACTTATCACTTTTCACTTGTCACTTGATCAGATAAGTGTAGCCGAAGCTATCACTTATCACTTTCCACTTGTCACTTGATCAGATAAGTGTAGCTAAAGCTACCACTTATCACTTTATCACTTGATCAGAAGTACTCAAATCCGGCGTTCCGCTCAATTTGATCATTTATTCATATATCAGGCTTACCAACATGTGTTAATTCATAAACCATTCATGGTATTATTTCATGCCAAATCATATACTGAATATACCATACACACATACTATGAAACTTTATTTTCACACATGAGCTTAAACCATGACCAATAATGCACAAAAATAAGCATCATTCATATTTCATCGTTTATGAGTTATAATCAAACATATGACCATTTATACACGAATCATTCATATATTTCCCAATTTTCCTCCTCCTCCTCTCCATTCCACATCCTTAATGTGTATAACACACTTAAACAACATTAACCATAATTTCAATATTCACTAACATGTATATTCAAAGCTGTTTATCCGAGTCAGAGTCACTAAATTATTTTTATCCGGAGCTACAGAGCTCCAAATTAAGATCCGTTAATTTTCCCTGAAACTAGACGCACATATCTTCATACCATAAAATTTTCATAATTTTTGGTTCATCCAAATAGTACAGTTTATTCTTTAAAGTTTCCCCTGTTTCGCTGTCTGACAGTTCCGACCACTCTTCACTAAAAATTAATTATCTCATTGTACAGAATTCGGATGATGTTTTAGCTTGTTTCTTCTAAAAATAGACTCATTAAGGATTCTAACCATATAAACTATAACTCATAATCATTTCTGTACAATTTTTAATGATTTTCCAAAATCAGAATAGGGGAACCCGAATTCATTCTGACCTTGTCTCACAAAATCTATTATATCTCATGATTTACAATTCCATTGCTCACATCATTTCTTTTATAAGAAACTAGACTCAATAAGCTTTAATTTCATATTTTATTCATCCTCTAATTCAATCTCTACAATTTTTGGTGATTTTTCAAAGTTACACTACTGCTGCTGTCCAAAACTGCTTTAGTGCAAAATGTTGATTTCCATTTTGCCCCAAATTTCACAGTTTATACAATTCGGTCCTTTCTCAATTAACCCCTCAATTAATCTAATTTTCTCAATTAGTACTTTACTAGACATTATAAGTTGTTACACAACTATTGAAATTCAGAATTGCCACATATAACTCTATCTTCAAACTCTTTTACTATTAGGTCCCAAACATTCACTTTCTATTCAATTCTTTCAATAAAATCAGCATATGAACAATTTAAAGCTCTAATTTCATGCTAAATCATCATATGCTTCCAGCACATATTCATATCAACTTTCAACTTCTTTCATAAAATCAAAAACTAATGAATTTAACAAGTGGGCCTAGTTGTAAAAGTCATAAAAATACAAAAATTTCAAGAAATAGTCAAGAATTGAACTTACTTGTAATAAAAATATGAAGAACCAGCTTGAAGAAGCCCTTCCATGGTGTTTTAGCTGATGAGAATTCAGAAAAATGAAGAGAAATCTAGATAATTCCACTTGGGTCCTAACTTTATTAAGCAAATTTTGCAATTTTCCAATTTTGCCCTTAATTCTCCTTACTTTCTTGCTGATTTCATGCCTCTGCCGTCCAGCCCAAATAGACCTTGGGTCTATTTGCTTTTAAGCCCTCTTCCTTTTATCATTTAAGCTATTTAATCATTTCCCAAAATTTTGCATTTGTTACAATTTAGTCCTTTTTGTTCAATTAATTATCGGAACTTTAAAATTTCTTAACGAAACTTTAATACTAACTTTTTAACACTCCATAAATATTTATAAAAATATTTATGGCTCAGTTTAAAATCCCCGAGGTCTTGATACCTCATTTCGATTCTAATTATTTTAATATTTATTTCTAGTGCACTATTCACTATTTCAAAAATTTTCCTAACTTCATATTTAACTTATACTTGCTAAATTAATAATATTTTCTACCCATTTGTCGAATTTAGTGATCTCGAATCACCGTTCCGACACCTCTGAAAATTCAAGCCATTACATTTTTTTTTCGTCGGATTTGTGGTCCCGAAACCACTGTTCCGACTAAGCCTAAATCGGGCTATTACAACTTCCCCCCTTTAGGGATTTTCGTCCCCGAAAATCTTACCAGATGGTAGGTTAATGATTTACTTCCACAGTATATTTCAAATTCGCACATGATTTTGGATTTTCATATCTTTTACAGATAATCACATAAATTCATAAGAAAATCAGGATAGCGATATTTTAGCATCTGAAGCTACACAAAGTATCGAAAAATTACAATCCATATAGAATGATATCCATTTTGATAATCTGAGTAGTTTTCAGAACTATCAATATTTCTCTCTTTTTATTGTCCTCATTTCTAATTCATTCACTTTTCCGACCACATTATTATTCTTCCGTACACGAACTTCTGTAACACTACACTCGTAAGCTTATTCAACCAGAATCTCACAAATTTCATTGTAACATTTTACTAATATGGGGGTGAGTGTAGTAAAGCCTCAAATTTATCTTACACATAAATGCGCATAACACATACCATCACAAATAGCCAATTCATTACTAAGTTCACATTCTCAAAGCATTTAATAAACATTTGCTTTTAATCACTTTTGTTCTCAACACAAAATTCTAACTCAAATCACTAATTCACAATCAAAATTTCTATATAGCATCATAATCCAAATATCATAACTCATATGCTTGTATAATTATAACATTCATCAATAAAAAAAATGTTTTATTCTTTGATCCATACTTTTATGAGTTTCAACTCATAATTAATACATTTTCACTCAAACATTTTAGTATTTATTTCTATACTATTAGAATTAACTCAGTTGAAAAACATATCTGTCTCATCAAGATAATTTTCGTCATAGAACAATACTGATAAGGGGGTGTTGGTGAAGTCATAAATCTTTCAACTTGCTCTCATAGATACATATATATATATGATTTTGTATTCATCATCAATGTAATACCATCAAAACCACGTAATTCATTCCAAGCAAATTAACACATCTATTTATTACAAATGTTTTCTGTCACTCACAATTTCACACAACGAATTTACTTACTCAAGCTCAATGTTAATATCTAATTAAATTCCAATACTTGGCTTCTATTTTACTTACCGACATTTGCCAAATTAGAGAACGTCTTACGGAATTGAGTACTTCGTTTTCTCGATGCCATAGTCCAACTATGGTCTTACACGTAATCACAAATCACATACCGATGCCATAGCCCAGCTATGGTCTTACACGGAGTCACATATCACTTACCGATGCCATAGCCCAGCTATGGTCTTACACGGAATCACATATCACTTACCGATGCCATAGCCCAGCTATGGTCTTACACGGAATCACATATCACTTACCGATGCCATAGCCCAGCTATGGTCTTACACGGAATCACATAATCACATGTTCACATGTTGCCATGGTCAAACCATGGTCTTTTCCGTCAATTCATCACATATCACTGAACGAAAGTACTCATTCCTGCGTTCTACTCAATTTGACTTCCAATTCAATTTTTCATACTATTATAATATTCATGGTTTAGACATAAAACAAATATCTTATTATCTTTAATTTAACAATTAAACATAAGATTCTATCATATGAACATACTAATTTCACTTATTCAAGCAGATGTACATACACACGTTCCATCTATTTAAGTAAATTTGCTTATCATATTCACTTAATCAAATATGTTGAGCACATAGCATTATATAATCACCAACATACTTGGATGAGCTTATCACAACATAAATTTTTTTTTTTTAACTTATAGTCATCTCTTTTCATACATGAACACATCCATATCACAAATTTTTATACTTACCTTTCCAAATTCCAACATAACGTGAGCATTTTTCATTTATCTCAATATCATTTTTAGCATTATCGAAAATAGCTCGATTGAAAATCATCTCTGTCTTAACAAAGCAATTTCGTTAGAGCCCGGAGATATCACATCATCAAGAGTAATAACGTGGCATGTATAGCTAGGCTCACATATGCTACGTTTGGTCCGAGAACCGACTAAACCGTAGCTCTGATACCACTAAATGTAACACCCCTTACCCGTATCCAACACCGGAATAGGGTACGAGGCATTACCAAAACACATACACTTGTAAACGTATTTAACCGAGTTATAAAATTTCATCAAAATTAAAACTTTCAAAATAATTAACATGTTTCTATAACTTTTCACAATATATCCTCAAAATATTATAATCATAATAATTAGGGCCTGCGAGACCCGATACATACTCATGCAATTTAATGCTTCATTTCCATTTCATTCAATTCGCAATTTCTCATGCTCATAATTTAAATCATATCACTAGAAATTTCCATTTAATTCACGTACAATTCAATGACATCAAATTCAAAACTAATACGTATTTACCATTTAACTCAATGTTATGATTATACCATTCAATAACACATTTATGAAATTCTCAATTTAGCAATGAAAATATCACTTTAGTTTGAATAACAACATCGTCCTGATATAAATACACTACCACTTATCCATTTACTTTAATTCTTTTGGGCCCATTTGTCACTTACCATCCTTAATCAAATTAGGGAACGGTCACGGAAAATTGAGTACTTCACTTTCACTTTGCCATAGTATAACTATGGTCTTACGTATGATCACTTATCACTTGTCCCTTGATCAGATAAGTGTAGCCACTTATCACTTTGTTTCTTGATCAGATAAGTGTAGCCACTTATCACTTTGTCTCTTGATCAGATAAGTGTAGCTAAAGCTATCACTTATCACTTTGTCTCTTGATCAGATAAGTATAGCCGAAGCTATCACTTATCACTTTTCACTTGTCACTTGATCAGATAAGTGTAGCCGAAGCTATCACTTATCACTTTCCACTTGTCACTTGATCAGATAAGTGTAGCTAAGCTACCATTATCACTTTATCACTTGATCAGAAGTACTCAAATCCGGCGTTCCGCTCAATTTGATCATTTATTCATATATCAGGCTTACAACATGTGTTAATTCATAAACCATTCATGGTATTATTTCATGCCAAATCATATACTGAATATACCATACACACATACTATGAAACTTTATTTTCACACATGAGCTTAAACCATGACCAATAATGCACAAAAATAAGCATCATTCATATTTCATCGTTTATGAGTTATAATCAAACATATGACCATTTATACACGAATCATTCATATATTTCCCAATTTTCCTCCTCCTCCTCTCCATTCCACATCCTTAATGTGTATAACACACTTAAACAACATTAACCATAATTTCAATATTCACTAACATGTATATTCAAAGCTGTTTATCCGAGTCAGAGTCACTAAATTATTTTTATCCGGAGCTACAGAGCTCCAAATTAAGATCCGTTAATTTTCCCTGAAACTAGACGCACATATCTTCATACCATAAAATTTTCATAATTTTTGGTTCATCCAAATAGTACAGTTTATTCTTTAAAGTTTCCCCTGTTTCGCTGTCTGACAGTTCCGACCACTCTTCACTAAAAATTAATTATCTCATTGTACAGAATTCGGATGATGTTTTAGCTTGTTTCTTCTAAAAATAGACTCATTAAGGATTCTAACCATATAAACTATAACTCATAATCATTTCTGTACAATTTTTAATGATTTTCCAAAATCAGAACAGGGGAACCCGAATTCATTCTGACCTTGTCTCACAAAATCTATTATATCTCATGATTTACAATTCCATTGCTCACATCATTTCTTTTATAAGAAACTAGACTCAATAAGCTTTAATTTCATATTTTATTCATCCTCTAATTCAATCTCTACAATTTTTGGTGATTTTCAAAGTTACACTACTGCTGCTGTCCAAAACTGCTTTAGTGCAAAATGTTGATTTCCATTTTGCCCCAAATTTCACAGTTTATACAATTCGGTCCTTTCTCAATTAACCCCTCAATTAATCTAATTTTCTCAATTAGTACTTTACTAGACATTATAAGTTGTTACACAACTATTGAAATTCAGAATTGCCACATATAACTCTATCTTCAAACTCTTTTACTATTAGGTCCAAACATTCACTTTCTATTCAATTCTTTCAATAAAATCAGCATATGAACAATTTAAAGCTCTAATTTCATGCTAAATCATCATATGCTTCCAGCACATATTCATATCAACTTTCAACTTCTTTCATAAAATCAAAAACTAATGAATTTAACAAGTGGGCCTAGTTGTAAAAGTCATAAAAATACAAAAATTTCAAGAAATAGTCAAGAATTGAACTTACTTGTAATAAAATATGAAGAACCAGCTTGAAGAAGCCCTTCCATGGTGTTTTAGCTGATGAGAATTCAGAAAAATGAAGAGAAATCTAGATAATTCCACTTGGGTCCTAATTTATTAAGCAAATTTTGCAATTTTCCAATTTTGCCCTTAATTCTCCTTACTTTCTTGCTGATTTCATGCCTCTGCCGTCCAGCCCAAATAGACCTTGGGTCTATTTGCTTTTAAGCCCTCTTCCTTTTATCATTTAAGCTATTTAATCATTTCCCAAAATTTTGCATTTGTTACAATTTAGTCCTTTTTGTTCAATTAATTATCGGAACTTTAAAATTTCTTAACGAAACTTTAATACTAACTTTTAACCCCATAAATATTTATAAAAATATTTATGGCTCAG